>NC_092091.1:52893231-53225803 GCF_045679555.1 Salvelinus alpinus
TGTCTCCCTCACAAAGTGGTCCAAATGTTTAATGCAACTGACAGAAAGTATGCAAACAAGTTTGATAAATTGTTAGAACAATTAAGCAGGATAATTGTATTCTATTAAGTATTGACAATGACTCAGAGCTATGGAAATATATATAGAGTGCCTGACTGTGAAGGGGTGCGTAACTGGTGGAAGGGAAGTCATACGCAGGAAGTCCGACGGATTAATATGGATTTGGCAGATGCCACAAGAACGCTACCTGCCCCAATGCATAGTGCCAACTTTAAAGTTTGGTGGTTGAGGAATAATGGTCTTTGCTGTTTTTCACGCCAACTGAGAGCCAGGCCTAATCGCCCAAAGTCAGAGCCCAACCACAATAAGGATCTTGTGACTGAATGGAAGCCAGTCCCCGCAGCAATGTTCCAACATCTAGAGGAAAGCTGGAGGCTATTATAGCGGCAAAGGGGGGACTAATCCATATTAATGCCCATGATATTGGAATTAGATGTTCGATGAGCAGGTGTCCTTTGGGCCATGGAGTGTATTTGGTTATCTGCAACCCAGGAAGAACTGGTAGTGGGTCTTGAGCCCTTTTTGGAAACAACAATTTCTCTGGAACTGATTAGGAATTCAGAAGTTTTGTTGATTTCATACTTGTTTACAATTGTTTTAGGACTTGTAGAGCGTTCCACCTTATGTCAGAGAGGTTTCACATTTGCTTTGAAAGGATCTCAAATAGTTTGTCAAACAAACAGAACACAACAGACAAAGACATACACAATGACTTATCTTAACTTATTTCATTTATTAATGATGGAATAATCAGCTCTGAACAGCAGCTAATGTCAACATATATGATGTAAACAAGTTTTTTCTCCTTCCTCTATCGACCCCCGTCTCATTTTCCACCCGCTGCTGGGGCTGGGGCTGGAGCTGCAGCAGGAGTTGCGGCAGGAGCAGAGGCGAGGCTGGCCAATAGGAAGGGCAGGAGGGCCATCAAGCCAGAGTTACCTTGAGAAGGCGGCGCATAAGGGAAGTAGGATGGGTACTGAGGCTGCTGATAGGGGTAAAACCCTCCCAAACCACGCCCATAACCCCTGAACCTCTGTGGAGAGAGAGAGAGAGAGAGAGAGAGAGAGAGAGAGAGAGAGAGAGAGAGAGAGAGAGAGAGAGAGAGAGAGAGAGAGAGAGAGAGAGAGAGAGAGAGAGAGAGAGAGAGAGAGAGAGAGAGAGAGAGAGAGAGAGAGAGAGAGAGAGAGAGATGGATAAATTGTTCTGAACTCAAACAAACTAGTAATCATATTCAAATAGTAGACCATACTATAGTACTCTAATAGACAGTATACCTAATAGATACCAGGAGATAGTACTAAATATTACTGCACCTCATCGCTAGCTGAGCGCTCCTCTCGATCATGTTTCTCAGACACCTGCACACACAAACAAAATCACAGGATGAATGATATTATGGTATAAAGTAATCAACACTCAAAGTGTGAACTTAAGTCCATCATATTGTAATAATTCAGATATTGTCATATTCCAATGCAGTACAATCTGTGGAAACGGCAATCTCTTGGTGTATTGATGTGTAAATTGAAGGCTTGATGTTGTATTTCAAGAATTCTTACAGGAATGGAGGAACAAAGTCCAATCAGGCACATCACTAGGAACAGTAGTTTCATGGTCACCATGGAATTCTTGAAATGAAAAAGACGTACAGTGAATTCAAAGCTAGACACGCATGCCTCAATTCCACTACAGTATTCTTTGAAACTCTTACCTGTTCAAGTGAATATTAAACTTGAGACTAATGCTGTATTGTAACTTAACAGCAGGAATATACTTTTTATAGACCATTTCATTCCACTGTCAACCAATGAGCTTTCAGTCCCATGATCAACGTTGTGTCCTGGAGATGTAAAATGTGATGAAATTAGGCATTTGGTGGGTAATTCTACAAATCTGTATATATCCACAGTGCCCACAAAGAACAATGTCTCATCAGTATTAGGAAACTTTTGCTAAGTTGAGAGGTTTTGAAACTGTTGATGATTCATACCCTTGTTTTTTGGGCATTGCGGAGGCTAAATGAACACATTTAATTGTATTGTACAATTTTAATTTCTCAATTTATACAGCATAGCTCAAGTACCAGACTTTATTTTGATTTCTCCTATCATGCAATATAATGTACAACACTTTTTTTAATTTCTCAAATCACACAATGTAATGTACCACACTTTGTATAGATTTCTCACAATTTACATAAACTTAATGAGCATTCATCAGAGGACTGGATAGACATACAATTGAGCTTGAAATATAAATGTGTTTATTAAACAGAAATGCATAAAGGAATCACACTTCATAGTCAATGTCTGGGAGTTCCATGAAATACCTGATAGACAGAAAAGTGAATTAATGCATTTAAAGGATATACATTGTACTTATTATGTTTGGGGAATCCAGTGTTGGGAAAAGTGCCCAATTGTCATACTTGAGTAAAAGTAAAGATACTTTAATAGAAAATGGCTAAATTTTAAGTGAAAGTCACTTTGTAAAAAACTGCTGAGTAAAAGTCTAAAAGTATTTGGCTTTAAATATACTTAAATATTAAAATAATTGTAATTGCTAAAATATACTTAAGTATCAAAAGGAAAAGTATAAATCATTTCAAATTCCAAACCAGACGGCACCATTTTCTTGTAATTTTTTTTTACGGATAGCCTTGGGCACACTCCAACACTCAGACATCTTTATAAACTAAGCATTTGTGTTTTGTGAGTCCACCGTATTCTGAAAACACATGCAGTACCAATGTTTTACAATAAAGACAAAATATCAACTGCATCCAGCTAATCGCTGAAATAATGTTTGAATGTGTGATGGAAAGGGATTTTCCTTGTTCTGAAAACACATGCAGTACCAATGTTTTGCAAACAAACACCCACTTCACTCCCCACCTTTGAACGTTGCCAAATCGTCATGGGAAGTACTTGATTATAGAAATAAGTAGGCTTATGATTACAAGTTAAACTGAGTCACCAGCTTTAACAGTATAATATGCAACTCAATCCCCACCTTGCCACGACAAATGTCCAACTTTTTTATTATTGAATGTCTTTTTTTGCCCCAAGCAAAAATGCTAATTTCAGATCCTTCTTATAAGTTCAGACATTTTTAAAGACATCAGTTATTTTAGAGAAGTAACCTAATATTCATTATAAAATGTATATTTCCCATACACTCATCCAAGCTACTGTCAAACTGCCATTGCAGGGCTCTTTCTGTTGACAAATTGGCATTGCGGAACTCAAGGTCAATTAACCCATTACAGTCTAAGCCCTGTCTAAGCTGGGAGAGGGGTGTGGGGCGGGAGGGCTCTTCTAAGCTATTCATGGGTGGCATGTTTCGTCACAATATTGTTTTTTGAACATTTGTTTTGGACTGATGCCCGACTGAGCATTCTACTAAATGTATCGACTATGAGCGCTGATGAAGATTTCATCAAAAGTGCATTACAGTGGTATGGAAATTACAATGTCATTCAAAAGGAGGCAAATATTTAGTAGAAATTTTTTTCCCCCATTATTTTAATGTCACCAGTTTGACTTTAAATGCGGTATAATGTTAGCTAGCTAGCTAAGATTGAGGGTAGGCCACCGGATTTTAGCTAGCTAATGTTAGCATTACTAGCTACTTTTGTTGAACTTTACTAGCTAATGACAACTTTGCCATCTGTCTAAAGTAAATTTGACTACATGATAATGCTGGCAAAGTTGTTTCCTAAGAAATATTCGACTACTTTAGCAATGTCATAAAACTTGCAGGCACCTAATTGAAATTTTGACTTAACATTAGTTAGCCTCTGTCCAGAATGACTGGGTTTATCAGGACTTTAGGGCACCACTATGGCGCTGCCGATAGAGGGCGGCTTGAGAACGTTTATAACAGTGGCATGACCGAGTGACGAAGGTGCTACCTATGAATTTGGGAATATTTTAGGAAGGATAATTTTGCTATTTGATATTGAATTTTAAGGCCCCTTGAAGTATCAAAAAAACTATATATTTTTTTATTATTTGATGAAAAAATGTGTATGGTCTTACTTCTATTAGCCCATAAAAACTCAATGAATAACAGATTTACTACATGGAACAACAGATAGTCTCCCCATAAAAATCTAAAGGAAGTGTCACGGCCATCAAAAGGAGGAGACCAAGGCTCAGCGTTGTATGCGTGCGTACATTCTTCTTTTTTATAAGAATGAACACTGAACAAAACTAACAAAATGATTCGTGAAGCTATACAAATGAGTGCTGAGAGGCAACTACACACAGACAAGAACCCACAAATACCCAAGGGGAA
Source organism: Salvelinus alpinus (assembly GCF_045679555.1). Taxonomy (NCBI): domain Eukaryota; kingdom Metazoa; phylum Chordata; class Actinopteri; order Salmoniformes; family Salmonidae; genus Salvelinus; species Salvelinus alpinus. Next base: position 52,897,591 of record NC_092091.1, read on the forward strand.
ATGGCTACCCCATCAAACATGACAGAGCTTGAGAGGATCTGCATTGAAGAATAGAAGAATCAAGCTTGTAGCATCATATCCAAGAAGACTCGAGGCTATAATCGCTGTCAAAGGTGCTTGAACAAAGTACTGAGTAAAGGGTCTGAACACTTCTGTAAATGTGATTTTTCAGTTTTTTATTTTTAATACATTTGCAAAGAATTATAAAAAACTGTTTTTGCTTTGTCATTGTGGGATATTGTGTGTAGATTGATGAGGGGAAAAAACGATGTAATCAATTTTAGAATAGGGCTGTAATGTAACAAAATGTGGAATAAGTCAAGGGGTCTGAATAACTCCCGAATGCACCGTATACAGTACTTCGACAAATTTTTTCAACTGGTACCGGGTGACATTCAGACAAGTATTGTGAGAACTGTGAGTGTCCTACTGCAAATCAACCAACATGTACGTGTTCGTAAGTGTCTCACCGCAAAGGAGTCTGTTCGGACGCTACAGACAGAAGTTGGCAGATCGGCTGTACCGACTTCAGACGAGTTCCAAGACGATTGTGGGGGTCATAGAGCAAAACGGAGAACACAATCGTGTTTGTCTCTTTCCAGAGAGGTGTAGGAACGTTTGTAGGACAGTTTGTTGCAGAGAGTTTTTCTAGCTGATATCTCTAGCTTAAACTGACCGACTATTATGGAAAATAAATTGTTATGCTAATTCGATGTCCATGTTGGCGCGGACATCTACTCTACGGGGTACACTCATTAGCAAAGCCTGAGTGATAATTGTCCTTTTGCACACATCACACAGAGGCTGTGTTTTCTCAAACTGTGTAGAGATTGCACAACACTTAATGTCTAATATAATTGTACATGGGATGAAGCTTAGAGCACAAAGATTCTGACCAGGTGAAGAGACTGGCAAGCCAAAATTCGCATGTGGTTTGTCTCATGGCAACCTCTAAATAAATATGCCAATTAGCAATGAAAACAAATATTATCTACTTATCAGATTTAATAATCAATATTAGCTCTTTGTTGATCTTGCAGAGACTGAAAGGAAAAATAATATGTCTGGATTGTCATACAAATTGTTCCCAAATATCACTGTCTCAATATTATTACTCGGGCATAACCCCCTAGAGTTGATTGATGCACCGGCGCATCAATCTAAGTTACATAACAAGAAAGTCCTCATCATAATCCTTCAGTTTAAAATAGAGATATCTGCATTGGATTTTTGCATTGGATGCATCTCAATCCACCACATCCACCAGTGTCGCACTTCCACATCTGCAGTGAAAGGTGGCAGAGGTAGAGCGGTGTATGTCAGACCATGAGACATCCCGGAAATCAGTCTTCTCACAAAAACGTCTGTAGTGTCCGAACATTTGGTGTTCTCCGTTTTTCTCTACGTCTCTCACAATTGTCAGTAGAGTCGTCTGAAGTTCTGTTTGGTACCGTCCGTTTAGGCGACAATCTTATGGGACCCCACTGTGAAAAGGGCAGATTTTGCTATACGACCCCGACAAGTGGCACGGGACTTGTCTGAAGGCAATCGTTACAGTTTTCAAAAAACTAATGGAAGCATGAAGGTAGTTATATGCCTACCCCAAAAAAAGGAGTTAAAAATATATATGTTTATAAACGGTATATTTCCTGAGTATATTTCCTCCTAGATTTAGGACAGACATTTCAGTACGTATACAGTACTTCCCCATAAAAAATCTACTTTTACGAGGGTGACATTCAGACAAGTATTGTGAGGCCTGTGAGTGTCCTACTGCAAATCAACTAACATGTACGTGTTCGTAAGTGTCTCACCGCAAAGGAGTCTGTTCGGACGCTACAGACAGAAGTTGGCAGATCAGCTGTACTGATTTCAGACGAGTCCCAACACGCTTGTGGGGGTCATAGAGCAAAACGGAGAACACCATCGTGTTTGTTGGAGTCTCATCTTTCCATAGAGGTGTATGAACGTTTGTAGGACCGTTGGTTTCAGAGAGTTTTTCTAGCTGATATCTCTAGCTTAAACTGACCGACTATTATGGGGATTTTTTTATTATGCTAATTCGATGTCCATGTGGGCGTGGACATCTACTCTCTGAGGTACGCCCATTAGCAAAGCCTGTGTGATAATTGACCTTTTGCACACATCACACAGTGTCGCACTTCCACATCTGCAGTGAAAGGTGTCAGAGGTAGAGCGGTGTATGTCAGACCATGAGACATCCCGGAAATCAGTCTTCTCACAAAAACGTCTGTAGTGTCCGAACATTTGGTGTTCTCCGTTTTTCTCTACGTCTCTCACAATTGTAAGTAGAGTCGTCTGAAGTTCTGTTTGGTACCGTCCGTTTAGGCGACAATCTTATGGGACCCCAATGTGAAAAGGGCAGATTTTGCTATTTGACCCCGACAAGTGGCACGGGACTTGTCTGAAGGTAATCGTTACAGGTTCCAAAAAACGATTGGAAGCATGAAGTTAGTTTTATGCCAACCCCCAAAAAAGGGGTGAAATATGTTTTTGAAAAATGAAATATATATACATATATTTATAAACGGTATATTTCCTGAGTATATTTCCTCCTAGATTTAGGACAGACATTTCAATACTATTATATACTATTACAATTCTCAATATTATTATAGATTTTTGAAAGTCCTTTTTGCATTTATGAATGTGTTATTCAATGCATTTCTATGGGCTTTAGTAGTAAAGGCTAAAATCAGTCATTTACATATTTTTTAGATACCTAAAGTGGTACTCTAATTCAAAATCAAATAGCTAAATTATCAATAGTATGACCATCTTAAAACAATTCCATATCTCAGCTTAGCACTACATCCTCCCCCAACGTCTTTTATTATTTTACATTTCTTGTTATTAGGATCCCCATTAGCCAATGGCGACAGCTCGTCTTACTGGGGTCCGACACATAACGAAAAAAGACATTACAAAGAAAACGACATTACAAAGATAGAAGTAAAGAAAGATCTAAAGAAATACTATGCTTAATCTATTATAATGGACTCTTATAATTGATTGAATAAATCATCAATAGATGAGACATGGTCATTCTCTGTCAAAATGTCTTCACACTCACACACGCACCTATGCACACACACACACACACACACACACACACACACACACACACACACACACACACACACACACACACACACACACACACACACACACACACACACACACACACACACACACACACACACACACCCACCCACCCACCCACCCACACACACACACACACACACACACACACACACTCCAGGAGAGGAATTACCTTCAACCACATGGTGTCACTAAAGGCTTGAATTTGAAGGAGCTTCCATAACTATTCATTACTACAGTAGTGTCTTGATTCATTTCTTCTTCATTAAATCTGTCTTTATGTTTCTCTGTGTTTTCTTTGTCGATATGATGGTAACTTTGAGAGTAAATCTCCTGAATGTAGAACAATCTTACCCTCAGTATAGCCAAGCACCTTGACTTGTCCTTTTATGATTTTATTTGAATTTGTATTTTTTTTTTTATTTCACCTTTATTTATCCAAGTAGGCCAGTTGAGAATAAGTTCTCATAGATAAAGATAAAGCAAAGCAGTGCAACACAAACAACAACACAGCGTTACACATGGAATAAACAAACATACAGTCAATAACACAATAGATAAGTCTATATACAGTGTGTGCAAATGAGGTAAGATGAGGGAGTGATAGATTGTAAAAATAATTACAATTTAGCAATAAACACTGGAGTGATAGATGTGCAGAAGATGAATGTGCAAGTAGAGATATGGTGGTGCAAAGGAGCAAAACAATATATAACAGTATGGGGATGAGGTAGTTGGATGGGAAATTTACAGATGGACTGTGTACAGGTGCAGTGATCTGTGAGCTGCTCTGACAGCTGGTGCTTAAAGTTAGAGAGGGAGATATGAGTCTCCAGCTTCAGTGATTTTTGCAATTTTTTCCAGTCATTGGCAGCAGAGAATTGGAAGGAAAGGCGGCCAAATGAGGAATTGGCTTTGGGGGTGACAAGTGAAATATACCTGCTGGAGCACGTGCTACTGGTGGGTACTGCTATGGTGACCAGTGAGCTGTGATAAGGCGGGGCTTTACCTAGCAGAGACTTATAGATGACTTGGAGCCAGTGGGTTTGGCGACGAATATGAAGCGAGGGCCAGCCAACGAGAGCATACAGGTCGCAGTGGTGGGTAGAATATGTACTTGACTGTATCAGTTACTGTACCTGGATACTGTACTGTATCCAGGTACAGTAACTGTAACCCAGTGACTTATTTACTTGCTCATCATAAGCAGCCTGGTAAAATAAGCAGTGGAGTGGGAATAGGTTGAATGATTAAATGTATGTAAAAATTAGACTGTATTATGTCAAGGCTTTCAATGATTTCAACCATCGAAAGATTTAAATGTTTGACCATTGAATTTGGCTACTTGACTTCCTTTAACCTACTTTACTCATAATGTGAATACAATTTAAAACATGTTTAAATGTTTAAAACATAACTCAAATATTGTTCACAACCAATATAGCCTCACTAAATATATCAAGAAATCTCAACCGACAAAACAAGATGCTAATCCTCAGATTTGACTAACTCTGACTAACAAATGCACAAACTGTGAACATATGTTTGAATTCAAAATCAAATTTCTCAGGCAAAAGAAAGTGTGCAGGAGGGGACATATGCCATTTCAAATCCTCTTTATTGCATTGCAGACAGACATACAGCAAGTACATTAAAGGGAAACTCAAGCAAAATATGGAAAACAGCTATTACAGTACTTAGTGTCAGTTAATGTTCTGGTCATTTCATCAACCATAGCTTGCTCTTGTTGAGTTGAAGTTTCTGATTCATGTCCTTTCTCAGCGACCAGCTGGAGCTGGAGCTGGGGCTGGAGCTGGAGCTGGGGCTGGAGCTGGGGCTGGGGCTGGAGCTGCAGGGGCCGGGGCTGCAGGGGCCGGGGCTGCAGGAGCTGGGACAAGACCAAGTCTTTGCAGAAGCAGAAGGTAGTTGTACTGCTGGAGAAAGTTTGGAAAGCCACGGCCAGGGCCACGGCCACGGCCAAGCTAGAAGAAGGAGGGAAAAAGAAGGACAATCAAAACTAATGTATTCACTGGAGTCTCAATTGCGTACACCATACACAATAACTGTACACAGTTTATTTTAGCAGTAAATCATTTTAATTGAATAACTGTATAGAGCAAGGGCCATGTAGATGCTGATACTATATGTATATATGTAATATATTCGTGTTCTATTTTTCATATTTTCTTTACAAATGTTGATATTTTTCTTCCACTTTTCTACAGAGTATTTTCTGTAGATCGTTTTAATCCCACCTTTTAACTCAACAAAATGTAGAAAAAGTGGAGGGGTTTGAATGTCTTTTGAAGGCATTGTATAATATGGCAGCTTCAGTTTGAATGCGGCCCACACCCTTCTGGCACAAGCTTTGCCTTTCCTGTCTTTCTCTCAACGTCTTTGTCCCCAAATAAAGCAAAAATACTCCTTCAAAAAAGATGTATCATTTCTACTACTCACCTCTTCACTTGAAGAGCGCTTCTCAATGATATGCTGATGGCCATGCTCATCACGCTCAGCCTTCAAAAGCAAACAAAAAGACAATGAATTAATATACATATGGATGTAAAATACTAACTTTAAGATTTCTCTAAGTCTAACATGACATTTGCACCAGCATTTCATGTATGCATGGCTTACCAAAGCAATAGAGAGAAGCATCACAAATCCAAGTAGAACAACAATCTTCATGCTGAAAGTCTTCATCTAAATAGAGTACAGTATAAACATAAACGGCATTACTTTATTAATCCATCTATTCCCAACAAGTTACATATTATATTGTATGTATAATCTACTACACAGTTAATGAGTAATGAGTGTCTAAGAATGACTTCACTCTGAACAAAGTGTTAGAATTATTAGTATAACCATACCTTAACGTATCTCAGGGTTAAAAGCCTTCTCAGTGCCTCTGTAAGCGCTAGCACACTCATCAATACACAGACAATATATAGTGTTTCTCAGCCTATCACAAAGCCCTAAAGAAGCCTACATGTGTTGCAATGAAGGATGTTGTATGATGTCTGGGTGTTCCATGTAACGTTGGGCATTGCAAAACAGGCAAACAAATTAGCCTCTTGCCACTGCTATTAATCAAATGTGCTAACTGAAAATGTCAGTATAGGCCTACTGTATCATTGTTTCCCATCTGCTGTTAATTCCAGAACAATATTTATTCCACATCTACATTTATGGCAATAACATTCTCTGTGTGTAACCCTCCGTGAGTTTCCATTTTACATCTGACTGGGTAGGGACAGTGGGTCACAGACCAGTAAATAAGGGTCTCCCTCACAAAGTGGTCCAAATGTTCAATGTAACTGACAGAAAGTATGCAAACAAGTTTGATAAATTGTTAGAACAATTAAGCAGGATAATTGTATACTATTAAGTATTGATACTGACTCAGAGCTATGGAAATATTTATAGAGTGCCTGACTGTAAAGGGGTGCGTAACTGGTGGAAGGGAAGTCAGACGCAGGAGAGCAGAACTAGGAAGTAGCAGGAGCAGTTTAATCCAAAACCCAACGGCATAACAATACAACAGAATATGGGTACAAAAACCCGACGCGCACCAGTAAAGATGTGCACAAGCACTTACAACAAACAATTCCACACAAAGACATGGGGGGAACAGAGGTTTAAATACACAACAATTAATGAAGGAAATGGAAACCAGGTGTGTAGGAAAACAAGACAAAACAAATGGAAAATGAAAATTGGATCGACGATGGCTAGAAGACCGGTGACGCCGACCGCCGAACACCGCCCGAACAAGGAGAGGAAACGACTTCGGTGGAAGTCGTGACACTGACTTCATACTGAAGTTAAAGAGTTGAGGTTCACAAACGTTTAATGTTGCAACACATTTTCAAAGTGTCTTTCAAAATGGTCAAGTTTTTAGCCACCAATAAAAAACATGCACTATGTGGACACCCATTCAAATAAGTGAATTTGGCTATTTAAGCCACACAGGTTGCAGAAAGGTGTATACAATTGAGCACACAGCCATGCAATCTACAAAGAGAAACATTGGCAATAGATTGGCCCGTACTGAAGAGCTCAGTGACTTTCAACGTGGCACCAACGTAAGGTGCTACCTTTTCAACGAGTCAGTTAGTCAAATGTATGCCCTGCTAGAGCTGCCACGGTCAACTGTAAGTGCTGTTTTTGTGAAATGGAAACATCTAGGAGCAACACTGGCTCAGCCCCGAAGTGGTAGGCCAGGGAAGCTCACAGAATGGGATGGCCGAATGCTGAAGCGCGTAGCGTGTAAAAATCATCTCTCCTCGGTTGCAACACTCACAAACTAATTCCAAACTGCCTCTGGGAGCAATGTCAGCACAATAACTTTTAGTCAGGAGCTAAATTAAATGGGTTTCCGTGGCCAAACAGCCGCACACAAGCCTAAGATCACCTTGCGCAATGCCAAGCATCGGCTTGAGTGGTGTAAAGCTCACGGCTATTGGACTCTGGAGAAGAGGAAACGCGTTCTCTACAGTGATGAATCACCCTTCATCATCTGGCAGTCCGACGGATTAATATGGATTTGGCAGATGCCACAAGAACGCTACCTGCCCAAAATGCATAGTGCCAACTTTAAAGTCTGGTGGTTGAGGAATAATGGTCTTTGCTGTTTTTCACGCCAACTGCGAGCCAGGCCTAATCGCCCAAAGTCAGTGTCCAACCTCAATAATAATCTTGTGACTGAATGGAAGCCAGTCCCCGCAGCAATGTTCCAAAATCTAGAGGAAAGCTGAAGGCTATTATAGCGGCAAAGGGGGGACCAATCCATATTAATGCCCATGATATTGGAATGAGATGTTCGATGAGCAGGTGTCCGTTTGGCCATGGAGAGTATTTGGTAATCTGCAACCCAGGAAAAACTGCTAGTGGGTCTTGACCCCTTTTTGGAAACAACAAATTCTCTGGAACTGATTATGAATTCAGAAGTTTTGTTGATTTCATACTTGTTTACAATTATTTTAGGACTTGTAGAGCCTTCCACCTTATGTCAGAGAGGTTTCACTCTTGTTTTGAAAGGATCTCAAATAGTTTGTCAAACAAACAGAACACAACAGACAAAGACATACACAATGACGGATCTTAACTTAATTAATTTATTAATGATGGAATAATCAGCTCTGAACAGCAGCTAATGTCAACATATTTGATGTAAACAAGTTTTTTCTCCTTCTTCTATCGACACCCGTCTCATTTTCCACCCGATGCTGGGGCTGGAGCTGCAGCAGGAGTTGCGGCAGGAGCAGAGGCGAGGCTGGCCAATAGGAAGGGCAGGAGGGCAGGAGGGCCATCAAGGCAGAGTTACCTTGAGAAGGCTGCGCATAAGGGAAGTAGGACGGGTACTGAGGCTGCTGATAGGGGTAAAACCCTCCCAAACCACGCCCATAACCCCTGAACATCTGTGGAGAGAGAGAGAGAGAAAGAGAGATGGATAAATTGTTCTGAACTCAAACAAACTAGTAATCATATTCAAATAGTACACCATACTATAGTACTCTAATAGACAGTATAGCTAATAGAAACCAATAGATAGTACTAAATATTACTGCACCTCATCGCTAGCTGAGCGCTCCTCTCGATCATGTTTCTCAGACACCTGCACACACAAACAAAATCACAGGATGATTGATGTTTCGGAATAAAGTAATCAACACTCAAAGTGTGAACTTTAGTCCATCATATTGTAATAATTCAGATATTGTCATAATCCAATGCAATGCAATCTGTGTAAAGTGCAATCTCTTGGTGTATTGACGTGTAAATTGAAGGCTTGATGTTGTATTTCAAGAAGTCTTAAAGGAATGGAGGAACAAATTCCAATCAGGCACATCACTAGGACTCGTAGTTTCATGGTCGGTATGGAATTCTTGAAATGAAAAAGACGTACAATGAATTCAATGCTTGACACTCATGCCTAAATTCCACTACAGTATGCTTTGAAACTCTTACCTGTTCAAGTGAAGATGTAAAATGCTTGAAATGTTGGTACTAAACTGTTAACACTGTTGCCGTATTGTAACTTAAATGCATAAATATGCTTTTCATAGACCATTTCATTCCACAGTTAACCAATGAGCTTTCAGTCCCATGATCAAAGGTTTGTCCTGGAGATGTAAAATGTGATGAAATTAGGCATTTGGTGGGTAATCCTACAAATCTGTATATATCCACAGTGCCTACAAAGAACAATGTCTCATCAGTATTAGGAAACTTTAGCTAAATTGAAAGGTTTTGAAACTGTCGATGATTCCTCTACCTGTTTTGGGGGATTGCGGAGGCTAAATGAAAACATTTAATTGTAATGTTTAACTTTAATTTCTCAACTTATACAATTTAGCTCAAGTACCAGACGTTATTTTGATATCTCCTATCATGCAATATAATGTACAACATTTATTTTTTTAATTAAATAACGCAATGTAATGTACCACACTTTGTATAGATTTCTCACAATTTTAATAATCTTAATGAGCATTCATCAGAGGACTGGAGAGACATACAATTGAGCTTAAAATATTAATGTATTTATTAAACAGAGATGCATAAAGGAATCACATTTCATAGACAATGTCTGGGAGTTCCATGAAATACCTGATAGACAGAAAAGTTAATTAATACATTTAAAGGATATTCATTGCACTGGGAATCCAGTGTTGGGAAAAGTACCCAATTGTCATACTTGAGTACAAGTAAAGATACCTTAATAGAAATGAAAGTTACCCACTTAAATACAACTTGAGTAAAAGTCTAAAAGTATTTGGTTTTAAATATACTTAAGTTTCAAAAGTATATGTAATTGCTAAAATATACTTAAGTATCAAATGTAAAAGTATAAATCATTACAAAAACTTATATTAAACAAACCAGACGCCACCATTTTCTTGTTTACTTTATTTACGGATAGCCAGGGGTACACTCCAACACTCAGACATCTTAATAAACTAAGCATTTGTGTTTTGTGAGTCCGCCAGATCAGAGGCAGTAGGGATGACCAGGGATGTTCTCTTAATAAGCGTATGAATTTGTCAATTTTCCTGTCCTGCTAAGCATTCAAAAAGTAATTTTTGGAGGTCAAGGAAAATGTATGGGGTAAAAAGTACATTATTTTCTTCAGGAATTTTGTGAAGTAAAAGTAAAAGTTGTCAGAAATATATATAGTAAAGTAACGTACAGATACCCCCTAAAACTATTTAAGTAGTACTTTAAAATATTTTTACTTAAGTATTTTGCGCCACTGGGGGAATCTAATATTTAGATATTAAATGAATGATGGCTGGGTTACTGTAACATCACTTCACCTGTTTAACGTCCAGCTGGGGCAGGGGTTGGGGCAGGAGCAGGGGCAGGTGCAGGGGCTGGGGCAGGGGCTGGTGCAGGGGCTGGGGCAGGGGCAGGGGCTGGAGCAGGGGCTGGGGCAGGAGCAGGGGCTGGGGCAGGAGCAGGGGCTGGGGCAGGAGCAGGGGCTGGGGCAGGGGCTGGGGCAGGAGCAGGAGCAGGAGCTGGGGCAGGGGCTGATGCAGAGGCAGCAAACAGTTTAAGGAGAAGTTGAATTAGCTGATTTGAATTCAACTTTGGCAGGGAGGGCAGAAAGGAACCACCAGCCTAAATAGGAAAGAAAACATCAGCTGTTTTTTTCTCATTCAATGTGATTTTGATTTACAGACCACATATGGAATCATATCTCAGAATAGTCACATATGTTTCATACACATTGATCTTCACTACAATATGTTAAATAATTTCTGCTCATAATCTGTGGAGCTATGGAACGTACCTCCTTGGAGTTTGAGTTAGAGTTGGAGTCAGAGCTGGAACGTGCAACTCTCAAGTGATCCACATCAGCCTGAAAAATTATAATTTTCAAATATGTAAAAAAAAATAATACATCAATATGATTTAAAGAAGAATATTATATAATTTGGGGCAAATATATTGTATGTTAATTTTTGTTAAACTCACAGGAAGAGCCAATGACAGGCCCAGGAGGCAGCCCAGGAAGATTACAGTCTTCATCATCATCTTGGTGGTCAGTTCTAAAAACATAAAAAGAAACAAAAGCAGCTTAGATGACCTTTTTTTGTTCTGAATGTTGAAGTACAATGTGAACACTACAGCGTAAGTACATTTATCCCTATTCAAAAGCCCTGCTTTACAACCAATTTCCTTACCTTTGAGTCAGTCAATTTCAGCAGTTGATCAGGTGTGACGATGCAAAGACAATGAGCTATACCCAGTCGGTGGGTTCTTTTAAATAGAGTTAAGAGCACTGATGTCACAACCCTTAATACTATGTGGTATTATTGTGAAAATAATCATGATGTTTAATATTCTGAAATCTTTAATCTCTCTGTTGAAGGATAGGTGTGGGTAATACTAAGGGATTAACATTATAACTGTACAGATGAGTCACACATTAAATGTATGATATACAGTACCAGTCAAAGGTTTGGACACACCTACTCATTCAAGGGTTGTTCTTTATTTTTTATATTTTCTACACTGTAGAATAATAGTGAAGACATCAAAACTATGAAATAACACATGTAGAATCATATAGTAACCAAAATAGTGTTTAACAAATCAAAATGTTTTTTTTTTCATTTGAGATTCTTCAAAGAGAATGCCAAGTGTGTGCAAAGCTGTCATCAAGGCAAAATGTGGTTACATTGAAGAATCTCACATATAAAATATATTTTGATTTGTTGAACACTTTTTTAATTACTACATGATTCCATACGTGTTATTTCATAATTTTGATGTCTTCACTATTATTCTACAATGTAGAAAATAGTACAATTTTTAAAATAACCTTGAATGAGTAGGTGTGTCCCAACTTTTGACTGGTACTGTATGCATACAAAAAACTGTGGTAACTCTTCACAATAATTTGTATTAATTAACCTTTTATAAATAGTGTTTATTATTAGTTATTTACATCATATATCAGTATTATAAGCATACAATGTATGATCCTTTAAAATCTTTATTATAATATATAAAAGCTTTTTAAGCATCTCTGAACATTTATTAGAATTTGAAACAGCTTCATCATAAATGTTACTATAAAGACAAAATATCAACTACATCCAGCTAATAGCTGAATTTTCAGGGGATTGTGTGATATAAATGGATATAAATTATTTTGTAAACACATGCAGTACCAGTGTTTTGCAAACAAACAACCATTTCGCTCCCCACCTTAGAACGTTGCCAAATCGTCATGGGAAGTACTTGATTGTAGAATTAACTAGGCTTATGATTACAAGATAAACTGAGTCACCAGCTTAGAAAGTATAATATGCAACTCAATCCCCACCTTGCCACGACAAATGTCCAGATTCACTACAGACAGTCCTCCCCCAAAAATCTAAAAGAAGTGTGTTCTAAAGTGTCTGTCCTAAAGGAACCCGCTTTTTAATTTTTTAATTTTACATGTATTTAAACCATTATTTTTTAGCAATAAACAGTACTTCCATAATTTGTTTAACTGGTATCGGGTGACATTCAAACAAGTCATGTGAGGCCTGTGGGCATCCTAGAGCAAATCAACCAACATGTACAGTACCAGTCAAAAGTTTGGACAAACATACTCATTCAAGGGTTTTTCTTTATTTTTACTATTTTCTACTTTGTAGAATAATAGGGAAGACATCAAAACTATGAAATAACACATATGGAATCATGTAGTAACCAAAAAAGTGTTAAACAAAACATGCTTCTTCAAAGTTTTGATAGGAGAAGGCATCCGAATGAGTGAAACAGCGCCACTCTGTACTGTTCTACTGTTCTCTCTGGAGGCCATCTATCTGATGCTGTCTGGTCTTAGTGCCAGCATCAGTTTGTGGTAGTGCGCTACTCACCAGACAGCTTGCTTGTTTGTTTGATTCGTTTTTGGATTTATCGACCGACGGCCTGTAAAGTCTGGAATGATATATCGATTTTTTGTTTTGTTGTGTTTTGACATCTCATTTTGTTTGGGTATTCAGCCTGGCCGGGAAGCTTCGATTGCTGGAGAACACTGAGTCCAGCAAATACAGTGGCAAGAAAAAGTATGTGAACCCTTTAGAATTACCTGGATTTCTGCATAAAGTGGTCATAAAATCTTCTACGTCACAATAATAGACAAACACAGTCTGCTTAAACCAATAACACACAAATAATTATATACGTTTTTGTGTCTTTATTGAACACACTGTGTAAACATTCACAGTGCAGGGTGGGAAAAGTATGTGTACCCTTGGATTTAATAACTGGTTGGCCCTCATTTGGCAGCATTAACCTGAACCAAACGTTTTCTGTAGTTGCGGATCAGACCTGCACAGCAGTCAGGAGGAATTTTGGACCATTCCTCTGTACAAAACTGTTTCAGAGCAGCAATATTCTTGGTATGTCTGGTGTGAACTGCTCTCTTGAGGTCATGCCACAGCATCTCAATCGGGTTGAGGTCAGGATTCTGATTGGGCCAGTCCAGAATGCGTATTTTCTTCTGTTGAAGTCATTCTGTTATCAATTTACTTCTGTGTTTTGAATTGAGGTAATTCCAAAGGGTTCACATACTTTTTCTTGCCACCGTATCTATTTGAGGATCAACCATCCATCAATTCTTAAGTAAGAAGTCCCCTCGCCCCTACCTGGGCTTGAACCATGGACCCTCTGCACACATAGACAACAGCCACCCTCAAAGCATCGTTGTCCATCGTGCCACAAAAGCCGCTGCCCTTGCAGAGCAAGGGGAACAACTACTTCAGGTCTCAGAGCGAGTGACGTCACCGACTGAAACGCTATTTGCGCGCACCACCCCTAACTAGCTAGCCATTTCACATCGGTTACATATAATGCTGAATAGTTTCGTTGGTATATTTCAATGTTAAACAAATTACTTTAATCATTAACACTACAATTAAAATGGCTGCTGTAGTTGTGGCTATTTCCAGCGATGCAAAAACTGATGTCAAGGAAAATGAGACCTGGAGCAAGGTTGTGGGTGGAAATGCGCCAAAGGAGACTGTTTTACCTCTTTTTATCATGAAGAGAGAAATCCTGACAGAGGAGGAGGCCATAGCCAACCCGATTAAGGATTGGGAGCTCTACCACAGTCTCATACAGGAAATGCATCCAAACCACTTGAGGTCAGTACAGAGAGTACGTGCACTCTGGCATATATATCTTTTCAGTGAGGAAGAAAGGGCAAAGCTTCTGATCAGAGGAATAACAGTCAGAGGAAAGCATGTTGTATTCAAAGAGAATAATCCGTTCAGTTTGAAGACGCGCATGGCTGACCAGAGCTCCATTCAAGTTACAATAAAATAAATACCTGAATCAGCAGATGATAGTGTTGTGACTGAGTTTCTGGCTAAAGCTGGATGTAAGGTGGTGAGAAGAGTGATGATAAGATACAAGGGTTAACTTACAAACTGCTCCAATGGAGATAGTTTTGTATATGTTGAAGCAGCACCCTTCATTCCTATAACACGGTCTGTAAAGATGGGCACTCACTGGATCAAAGTATTTTATGATGGACATGGTCCTGCGCGTAGACAGGACTGGCTGACCCAATCCCACACTAGAGGGGGTCAGGAGATGGTAGAGTACAGTCCTACTACACTGGACAACATAAGGTGCATAGAGGAATTTTTTTCACACTGTGCAGGACAGAAAACCTTTCCCCCTGAGTAAGGCGGACGTATCACATATCTCAGCTGAAATGACTGAACGTGAGACTGAGGTTGAAGAGGATAACTCCTTGCCTCCCGAGGACAAAGATGGAGTGAATGAAACATTGGAGTTGGTACCTGGTGAGCCAGAGTCTGCAACAGTGACTTCTCATTCCAAGAAAAAGAAGAAGAAGAATAGGAAAAATGCTAAAAAGGAAGCTGGGCAAGTGGCTACTGAGACTAGTGGCAATCATAACCCAATAGAAAACCTTGAGGTTAATAAGAGACCCCGAAGGCGGTGCAACTCCTTGGAATACAAAAGAAGGCAGAGAGACATCAATGCTGGCCTTCATTCAAACAATCCGGAATCAACATACATCCAAGCGGCCCAGGGTACCAAGCTCCCCATCAGAGTCCAGAGTTAGGTCACCTGCAGAAAAAAGGCTGATATGAAGGATGGAATTCTGGGAGAAGTGGAGAAAAGTCCCCCTTAACTGCCATCCAGACTGAAATCATTGATGAGGGATTGAAATAATCTAAATTTCAGTAACTTATACTATCTGGTTCAGAGAAGGACATTCTGTGTATGTGAGCATAACTTCTGTTGCTAACATGGCTTTTCAAGAGAATGAGCAATCTGCTAATAATTAAATTTTAATGCCAACTCTTGATACGTGTCCCAAACAAAACCTGCCTTTGAGACAGAAACTCAGCTTCCTTAACCCAGGTATTCGAAAACATTGTACCATGAAACTTTTTCAAACCGTCAATCAGGCTAAAATGCTCTGGGACCCTCATTCCAAGCCTAGAAGAATATTGGGAGGTCATCTGAATATTCATAGCATTATTTCTAAGAGTGAACAGGTAGAACATTTATTGAACGACTCTAATCTAGATTTTTCCTGTTTCTCTGAGACATGGCTGAAGAAATATTCTCCTATTTCTGCCTTTAAAGTCCCTGGATATTCCATATTCAGGAGGGACAGGGGAGAGGGCAGAGGGGGTGGATTGCTTGTGTACATGAAAGATAACTTTAAATGCAATTGTATCATGTGGAAACATGCCAATGACATTGAATGTATGGGGCTGAACGTCTTCCTCTCCCCTCATATGTCTCTCACTATTATTGGATTATATCGACCACCAACATCTGATATCTCATTTCCTGACCATCTAAATGCCATGCTTAGAGAATGTGATCATAAGAAAGAGATTATCTTTATGTGATTTCAATATAAACTGGGAAAACAAAACTTGCAGGAATAAACTCAAAGGGATCACAGATTATTTCAACCTGACTGAAATAATACAAAATCCAACCAGAGTAACACAGCCATCCCAGACTCAAATTGATCTGGTGTTTTTCTAACAGACCTGATCGAATAATTAAGTCCAGTAATTTACCTACTGGCATATCTGACCACAATGTTACGTTGGTGGTTAGAAAGCTCACTAAAAAGAGATTTAAGAACCATATTAATGTGCAACAGTACAACAAAATGCAGAAAAGTGAGCAGAGAAACTACGATGCAGCTATAAGTCAAATTGACTGGTCTGATCTGTTAAGCAATGAAGACCCAGAGTCTGGATACAGAACATTTCTGTCAGCTATTGACAAGTTGAATACCTCATTTACTAGGAAATGTCAACGTAAGCCAAGAAGGAAAACCTCTCTACCATGACTTAACGAGGACCTCTGGAGGCAAATGAGAGAACAGGATTTTTCCTTGAAAAAATCACTGAAGTCTAGTAAGAATGATGACAGACATATATTTGCATCACTGAGAAATAAGGTGGTTAGGAATATAAAAAAGCAAAAACAGAGTTCTTTCTTGGAGTGATCAATGGAGCAAAAGGAAATGGCAAAGTGATTTGAGAAAATCTCAACAAACTAACAGGGAGAGGAGCTGAAAAGTCCAAAAAACATCCTGAATGCAAGGTTAATGGGATTCTAATTCAAGACTCCAATTTCATATCCTCCACCTTTAACAAATGTTTTGTTGACTCTGTCAGGGAACTGGCTCAAATATGTTCAACCAAGACAACAGTTCTCACTCCCATAGATAAAAATAAACCAATATTCAGAATTCCTGAAATCTCAGTGTAAGCAGTGGAGACTATTATTAGCTTCTTCAGGAGCTCTAGAACAAAATATGTATTTGGTCTAGACATTGTACTTCTGAAGAGACGTAAAAAATTATCTGATTGCCCCTATTTTACATCTAGTTAATCTGTCCATCAAATATGGGTTCTTTCGCAATGCTGGGAAGTCTGCTGTAGTGATACCTGTTTTATAATCTGGTGGCCCAACACTGGTGGAAAATTACTGACCTATAAGCATTCTTCCAGTGCTATCAAAAGTAGCTGAAAGATGGGTGTCTGATCATCTGACTGAACACCTCATTCTCCATACATCAAATGCAATTTGGATTCAGAACTAACCATTCTACCAAAACAGCCGATTGCTATTTTCTGGAGTGTATTAAATCTAAACTGAACATAGGTGGTGGAGTCGACACAGTCTTTTTGGATCTTGAAAGGGTCTTTGATACTGTGAATCATGAGGTCCTCCTATTCAAACTACTACCTCCCTTAATGTGTCCACTGAAGTCATTAGTTGGATGTATTCCTATCTGACAAACAGAAGTCAAAGGGTTCGTTTGGGGGACACTCAGCCGGACTCTCTTTACTATACCATTGGGGTCCCACAAGGGTCAATATTAGGCCCCCTTCTGTTTACCATCTATATAAATGATCTCTCACTTGCTTGTCTACAAGTTAACATGCAGATGTCTGCAGATGATACAGTTCTGTATGTACAGTCAAAAAATAGACAATTGGTTCTTAACAAGTTAACTGAATCTATGGTATATGTTTCTAAATGGATGACTAATTCTTGCCTGCATTTAAATATCGACAAGACTCTTCCTATGTACTTCTCTAAGAAATCCATTGATTCTTCCCAACGAGCTGTTCTTGTTGGGGAGAATCATAAAGTAGTGTCTAACTTCAGGTATCTTGGTGTCATTTTGGACTCCAACTTGACATTTAAGAAACATGTGAAGAAGGTGGTTAACACGGTTAAATTTGGATTATCCAACTTCAGGTTTATAAGACCTTTCCTTCCTCTGGAGGCCGCCAAACTATATATGCATGCAATGATCTTCTCACATCTGAGATATTATCTCACATGCTGGTCACAAGCAGGAGCTACTATTCTGAAACCAATTGAATCCCTCTACAAACAAACACTTTAGATTTTTGATAACAAACCAAACAGTTACCACCATTGTCATATAATTGACAAACATAGTTGATTTAGTCTCGATAGCTTTTAGCAGTATGTAGATGCAAGCCTTGTCTTTAAGATCCTGCATGGTCTTGCCCCTCCACCTCTACGCCGTCATATCATGCTCAAGGAAAACACCTCCAGAATATCGGGGGCAGTAACTAGAGGGGATTGCGTTGTCACTTTTCAACAGAGTAAAATTGGCCAATCGGCCTTCTCTGTTAGAGCTACAGCATACTGGAATGCAATGCCCATGAACTTGAGAAGCTGCACTGATTATTGTACTATTACATTTTAATTGAAAACATGGCTAAAATCTATCCAAATCTGTACATGAGTTATCTGTGGTTCCTCATACGTAAGACAACAGTTGATGATAGTGTTGTTGTTGTCGTTAGAATTATATACAGTTAAAGTCAGAAGTTTACATACACTCAATTAGTATTTGGTAGCATTGCCTTTAAAATGTTTAACTTGGGTCAAACGTTTCGAGTAGCCTTCCACAACCTTCCCACAATAAGTTGGGTGAATTTTGGCCCATTCCTCCTGACAGAGTGTGATAAATCCTGTGTGTTGCTGGTGTAGAGGAGTCAGGCACAGGACAGCAGATGTGAGTAAGAAACGTACTTTACTCAAAATATCACAAATACAACACAAAATAAACGAGCCCACAATAACAAACCGTATTACATACCAACAATCACTCACAAACACACATGGGGGAACAGAGGGTTAAATAATGAACAAGTAATTGGGGGATTGAAACCAGGTGTGTAAAACAAAGACAAAACAAATGGAAAATGAAAAGTGGATCGGCGATGGCTAGAAGGTCGGTGACGTCGACCGCCGAACGCCGCCCGAACAAGGAGAGGGACCGACTTCGGCGGAAGTCGTGACACAGAGCTGGTGTAACTGAGTCAGGTTTGTAGGCCTCCTTGCTGGCACACGCTTTTTCAGTTCTGCCCACAAATTGTCTATAGGATTGACATCAGGGCTTTGTGATGGCCACTCCAATACGTTAACTTTGTTGTCCTTAAGCCATTTTGCCACAACTTTGGAAGTATGCTTGGTGTCATTGTCCATTTGGAAGACCCATTTGCGACCAAGCTTTAACTTCCTGACTAATGTCTTGAGTTGTTGCTTCAATAAAGCCACATAATTTTACCTCCTCATGATGCCATCTATTTTGAAAAGTGCACCAGTTCCTCCCGCAGCAAAGCACCCCCACCACATGATGCTGCCACCCCCGTGCTTCGCGGTTGGGATGGTGTTCTTCGGCTTGCAAGCCACCCCCTTTTTCCTCCAAACAAAGATGTTATTATTATTGCCAAACAGTTCTATTTTTGTTTCATCAGACCAGAGGACATTTCTCCAAAAAGTGCAATCTTTGTCCCCATGTGCAGTTGCAAACTGTAGTCTGGCTTTTTTATTGCGGTTTTGGAGCAGTGGCTTCTTCCTTGCTGAGCGGCCTTTCAGGTTATGTCGATATAGGACTCATTTTACTGTGGAAATAGATACTTTTGTACCTGTTTCCTCCAGCATCTTCACAAGGTCCTTTGCTGTAGTTCTGGGATTGATTTGCACTTTTTTATATATTATTGGATGTAATGTATTTGTATTTTGTATTGTTTTAGTGATTATGTGTATTGTGGTTGTGTAATTGTCCTCAGCTGCCCTGGGACTACAGGTGCAAATTAGCTTTTGGCTAACACCGGTATATTTACATGGATGTTGCAATATTGTAATATTGATGTTGATTAATGTGCATTGTCCCCTATAAATAAATTAAACAAATAAACAAGCAGCCACCCTTTGACTTGATTATTATTATTTGACCCTGCTGGTCATCTATGAACATTTGAACATCTTGGCCATGTTCTGTTATAATCTCCACCCGGTACAGCCAGAAGAGGACTGGCCACCACGCATAGACTGGTTCCTCTCTAGGTTTCTTCTTAGGGTCTGGCCTTTCTAGGGAGTTTTTCCTAGCCACCGTACTTCTACACCTGCATTGTTTGCTGTTTGGGGTATTAGGCTGGGTTTCTGTACAGCACTTTGAGATATCAGCTGATGTAAGAAGGGCTTTATAAATAAATGTGATTTGATAACAGCTTTGCGCACTCTTGGCATTCTCTCAACCAGCTTCATGAGGTAGTCACCTGGAATCTATTTCAATTAACAGGAGTGCCTTTTTAAAAGTTAAATTAATTAATGCGTTTGTGGCAATCAGTTGTGTTGTGACAAGGTAGGCGTGGTATACAGAAGATAGCCCTATTTGTTAAAAGACCAAGTCCCTATTATGGCAAGAACAGCTCAAGTAAGCAAAGCGAATCAGCAGTCCATCATTAGTGGACTGCCGAAAAACTTCAAAAACTTTGAAGATTTCTACAAATGCAGTTGCAACAACCATCAAGCGCTATGATGAAACTGGCTCTCATGAGGACCGCCAGAGGAAAGGAAGACCCAGAGTTACCTCTGCTGCAGAGGATAAGTTCATTAGAGTTACCAGACTCATAAATTGCAGCCCAAATAAAGACTTCACATTTATTTATTTAGAATTCAACAAACACTTAACCAGCATGGCTACCACAGCATTCTGCAGCGATACACCATCCCATCTGGTTTGAGCTTAGTGGGACTATCTATCATTTGTTTTTCAACAGGATAATGACCCAACACACCTCCAGGCTGTGTAAGGGCTATTTGACCAAGAAGGAGAGTGATGGAGTGCTGCATCAGATGACCTGGCCTCCACAATCACCCGACCTCAGCCAAATTGAGATGGTTTGGGATGAGTTGGACCTCAGAGTGAAGGAAAAGCAGCCAACAAGTGCTATGCATATGTGGGAACTCCTTCAAGACTTTTGGGAAAGCCTTCCAGGTGAAGCTGGTTAAGAGAATTTCTAGCTGTCATCAAGGCAAAGGGTGACTACTTTATACATTGACGAATCTCAAAATGAAATACATTTTGATTTGTTTAACACTTTTTTGGTTACTACATGATTCCATATGTGCTATTTCATATTAAACTAAAGTTGAGTTGTTTGGGAGGAACACACAACACTATGTGTGGAGAAGATAAGGCACATATTAAACTAAAGTTGAGTTGTTTGAGAGGAACACACAACACTATGTGTGGAGAAGATAAGGCACAGCACACCAACATCAAAACCTCATGCCAACTGTAAAGTATGGTGGAGGGAGCATCATTGTTTGGGGCTGCTTTGCTGCCTCGGGGCCTGGATAGTTTGCTATCTTCGACGGAACAATGAATTCCCAAGTTTATCAAGATATTTTGCAGGAGTATGTAAGGTTATCTGTCTGCCAATTGAAGCTCAACAGAAGTTGGGTGAAGCAACAGGACAACGACCTAAAACACAGAAGTAAATCAACAACAGAATGGCTTCAACAGTAGATAATACGCCTTCTGGAGTGGCCCAGTCAGAGTCCTGACCTCAACCCACCACTACTAGCTGTGTGATAGAATGTTATTAGTTTAAGCAGACTGTGTGTGTCTATTGTTGTGACTTAGACGAAGATCAAATAACATTTTATGACCACTTTATGCAGAAATCCTGATAATTCTAAAGGGTTCACATACTTTTCCTTGCCACTGTATTTGCTGGATTCAGTGTTCTCCAGCAATCGAAGCTTCCCAGCCGGGCCGAATACCCAAACAAAATGAGATGTCAAAACACAACAAAACAAAATATGGATATATCCTTCCGGACCTTACAGGCCATCGGTCAATAAATCCAAAAACGAATCAAACAAACAAGCAAACAAGCAAACAAGCTGTCTGGTGAGTAGCGCACTACCACAAACTGATGATGGCACTAAGACCAGACAGCATCAGATAGATGGCCTACAGACAGAACAGTAGAACAGTACAGAGGGGCGCTGTTTCACTCATTCGGATGCGTTCTCCTGTCAAAACTTTGAAGAAGAATGTTTTGTTTAACACTTTTTTGGTTACTACATGATTCCATAAGTTTATTTCATAGATGTGATGTCTTCCCTATTATTCTACAAAGTAGAAAATAGTAAAAATAAAGAAAAAAATAAAGCATCCAAGCCCTAACTGCTTGGATGCTAAAGTCAGAAGTTGGCAAATTGGCTGTACCGACTTCAGACGAGTCCCAAGACGCTTGTGGGGGTCATAGAGCAAAACAGAGAACACCATCATGTTCGTTAGAGTCTCGTCTTTCCATGTCGAGGTCATGTAGGCCAATCCGTTAGGAAGCTACAGACGATTTTGTGAGAAGCCAATTTTTCGGGATGTCTCATGGTCTGCCACCTTCCATTGCAGATGCAGAAGTGCAACATCGGAGGATGTGGTGGATTGAGATGATTCCAAAACAGATATCACTAGGTTAAACTGACAGATTTTTATGAGGATTTTTGTATTATGCTAATTCCATTTCAGTGGGGGCGCGGACATCAACTCAAGAGGGTTAAAGCCTGAGGGATCATTGCCCTCTTGCACACATCACACAAAGGTTGTGTTTTCTCAAACTGTAAAGAGATTGCACAACACTGTATGTCTAATATAGCACAAAGATTCTGGCCTGGTGAAGAGACTAACGAGACTAATTTCACATGTGGTTTGCCTCATAGCAACCTCTAAATAAATATGTAGATTAGCAATGAAAACAATTATCTACTTATCAGACTCATTTATCAATATCAGCTTTTTGTTAATTTTGCAGAGACTGAGAGTGTCTGAGAGTGTACAGTGTCTGGATTGTCATACAAATTGTTCCCCAATATCACTGAATATTATTTATTCGGCATGATATGCTATTCCATTTTAATAGGCTCTGAATTAATAAATAATGAATCAATGAGACAGGGTCATTCTCTGTCAAAAAGTATTCACATTCACATGCACGCTCACAGACACACACACACACACACACACACACACACACACACACACACACACACACACACACACACACACACACACACACACACACACACACACACACACACACACACACACACACACACATCAGGTGAGGTATTACCTTTAAGCACATGGTGTCATCTCAGGTGAGGTATTGCCTTTAACCACATGGTGTCACTCATGGCATGAAATTGATATTATTTCCATAACGACTCTTTTTTTTTTCGTTGATGTGATGGTAACTTTCAGAGTAAGTCTCCAAAAAGTACAACAATCTTACTCTCAGTATAGCCAAGCACGTCCTGCGAGAATAAGTCCATACCTAGCATAGCCACTCATTCTGCGCTTGCCTTGTCCTTCTATGAATATGTCCTGTACTGCATCCAGGTACAGTAACTGTAACCCAGTGACTTATTTACTTGCTCATCGTAAGCAGCCTGGTGAAATAAGCAGTGGAGTGGGAATAGTTTGAATGATTAAATGTATGTAAAAATTATACTCTATTATGTCAAGGCTTTCAATGATTTCAACCATGGAAAGATTTAAATGTTTGACCATTGAATTTGGCTACTTGACTTCCTTTAACCTACTTTACTCATAATGTGAATACAATTTAAAACATGTTTAATTGTTTAAACCATAACTCAAATACTGTTCACAACCAATATAGCCTCACTAAATATATCAAGAAATGTCAACCGACAAAACAAGATGCTAATCCTCAGATTTAACTAACTCTGACTAACAAATGCACAAACTGTGAACATATGTTTGAATTAAAATCTAATTTCTCAGGCAAAAGAAAGTGTGCAGGAGGGGACATATGCCATTTCAAATCCTCTTTATTGCATTGCAGATAGACATACAGCAAGTACATTAAAGGGAAACTCAAGCAAAATATGGAAACAGCTATTACAGTACTTAGTGTCAGTTAATGTTCTGGTCATTTCATCAACCATAGCTTGCTCTTGTTGAGTTGAAGTTTCTGATTCATGTCCTTTCTCAGCGACCAGCTGGAGCTGGGGCTGGGGCTGGAGCTGGGGCTGGAGCCGGTGCTGCAGGGGCCGGGGCTGCAGGGGCTGGGACAAGACCAAGTCTTTGCAGAAGCAGAAGGTAGTTGTACTGCTGGAGAAAGTTTGGAAAGCCACGGCCAGGGCCACGGCCACGGCCACGCTAGAAGAAGGAGGGAAAAAGAAGGATAATCAAAGTAATGTGTTCACTGGAGTCTCAATTGTGTACACCAAACACAATAACTGTACATAGTTTATTTAAGCAGTAAATCATTTTTATTGAATAACTGTATAGAGCAAGGGCCATGTAGATGCTGATACTATATGTATATATGTAATATATTCGTGTTCTGTTTTTCATATTTTCTTTACAAATGTTGACATTTTTCTTCCACTTTGACAATACAGAGTGTTTTCTGTAGATCGTTTTAATCCCACCTTGTAACTCAACAAAATGTAGAAAAAGTATTTTGAAGGCATTGTATAATATGGCAGCTTCAGTTTGAATGCGGCCCACACCCTTCTGGTACAAGCTTTGCCTTTCCTGTCTTTCTCTCAACGTCTCTGTCCCCAAATAAAGCAAAAATACTCCTTCAAAAAAGATGTATCATTTCTACTACTCACCTCTTCACTTGAAGAGCGCTTCTCAATGATATGCTGATGGCCATGCTCATCCTCAGCCTTCAAAAGCACAATAAGACAGTCAATTACTATACATATGGATGTAAAATACTAACTTTAAGATTTCTCTAAGTCTAACATGACATTTGCACCAGCATTTCATGTACATACTATATGCATGGCTTACCAAAGCAATAGAGAGAAGCATCACAAATCCAAGTAGAACAACAATCTTCATGCTGAAAGTCTTCATCTAAATAGAGTACAGTATAAACATAAACGGCATCACTTTATTAATCCATCTATTCCCAACAAGTTACAGATTATATTATATGTATAATCTACTACACAGTTAATGAGTGTCTAAGAATGACTTCACTCTGAACAAAGTGTTAGAATTATTAGTATAACCATACCTTAACGTATCTCAGGGTTAAAAGCCTTCTCAGTGCCTCTGTAAGCGCTAGTACACTCATCAATACACAGACAATATATAGTGTTTCTCAGCCTATCACAAAGCCCTAATGAAGCGTACATGTGTTGCAATAAAGGATGTTGTATGATGTCTGGGTGTTCCATGTAACGTTGGGCATTGCAAAACAGGCAAACAAATTAGCCTCTTGCCACTGCTATTAATCAAATGTGCTAACTGAAAATGTCAGTATAGGCCTACTGTATCATTGTTTCCCATCTGCTGTTAATTCCAGAACAATATTTATTCCACATCTACATTTATGGCAATAACATTCTCTGTGTGTAAGCCTCCGTGAGTTTCCATTTTACATCTGACTGGGTAGGGACAGTGGGTTACAGACCAGTAAATAAGTGTCTCCCTCACAAAGTTGTCCAAATGTTTAATGCAACTGACAGAAAGTATGCAAACAAGTTTGATAAATTGTTAGAATAATTAAGCAGGATAATTGTATACTATTAAGTATTGATACTGACCCAGAGCTATGGAAATATATATAGAGTGCCTGACTGTGAAGGGGTGCGTAACTGGTGGAAGGGAAGTCATACGCAGGAAGTCCGACGGATTAATATGGATTTGGCAGATGCCACAAAAACGCTACCTGCCCCAATGCATAGTGCCAACTTTAAAGTTTGGTGGTTGAGGAATAACGGTCTTTGATGTTTTTCACGCCAACTTAGAGCCAGGCCTAATCGCCCAAAGTCAGTGCCCAACTTCAATAAGGATCTTGTGACTGAATGGAAGCCAGTCCCCGCAGCAGTGTTCCAACATCTAGAGGAAAGCTGGAGGCTATTATAGCGGCAAAGGGGGGACCAATCCATATTAATGCCCATGATATTGGACTGAGATGTTCGATGAGCAGGTGTCCTTTGGGCCATGGAGTGTATTTGGTTATCTGCAACCCAGGAAGAACTGGTAGTGGGTCTTGACCCCTTTTTGGAAACAACAAATTCTCTGGAACTGATTAGGAATTCAGAAGTTTTGTTGATTTCATACTTGTTTACAATTGTTTTAGGACTTGTAGAGCCTTCCACCTTATGTCAGAGAGGTTTCATACTTGTTTTGAAAGGATCTCAAATAGTTTGTCAAACAAACAGAACACAACAGACAAAGACATACACAATGACGGATCTTAACTTATTTAATTTATTAATGATGGAATAGAACAGCAGCTAATGTCAACATATATGATGTAAACAAGTTTTTTCTCCTTCCTCTATCGACCCCCGTCTCATTTTCCACCCGCTGCTGGGGCTGGGGCTGGGGCTGGAGCTGCAGCAGGAGTTGCAGGAGCAGAGGCGAGGCTGGCCAATAGGAAGGGCAGGAGGGCCATCAAGCCAGAGTTACCTTGAGAAGGCTGTGCATAAGGGAAGTGGGATGGGTACTGAGGCTGCTGATAGGGGTAAAACCCTCCCAAACCACGCCCATAACCCCTGAACCTCTGTGGAGAGAGAGAGAGAGAGAGAGAGAGAGATGGATAAATTGTTCTGAACTCAAACAAACTAGTAATCATATTCAAATAGTAGACCATACTATAGTACTCTAATAGACAGTATACCTAATAGATACCAGGAGATAGTACTAAATATTACTGCACCTCATCGCTAGCTGAGCGCTCCTCTCGATCATGTTTCTCAGACACCTGCACACACAAACAAAATCACAGGATGAATGATATTATGGTATAAAGTAATCAACACTCAAAGTGTGAACTTAAGTCCATCATATTGTAATAATTCAGATATTGTCATATTCCAATGCAATGCAATCTGTGGAAACGGCAATCTCTTGGTGTATTGATGTGTAAATTGAAGGCTTGATGTTGTATTTCAAGAATTCTTACAGGAATGGAGGAACAAAGTCCAATCAGGCACATCACTAGGAACAGTAGTTTCATGGTCACCATGGAATTCTTGAAATGAAAAAGACGTACAGTGAATTCAAAGCTAGACACGCATGCCTCAATTCCACTACAGTATTCTTTGAAACTCTTACCTGTTCAAGTGAAGATGTAAAATGCTTAAAAAGTATTAAACTTGAGACTAATGCTGTATTGTAACTTAAAAGCAAGAATATACTTTTTATAGACCATTTCATTCCACTGTCAACCAATGAGCTTTCAGTCCCATGATCAACGTTGTGTCCTGGAGATGTAAAATGTGATGAAATTAGGCATTTGGTGGGTAATTCTACAAATCTGTATATATCCACAGTGCCCACAAAGAACAATGTCTCATCAGTATTAGGAAACTTTTGCTAAGTTGAGAGGTTTTGAAACTGTTGATGATTCATACCCTTGTTTTTTGGGCATTGCAGAGGCTAAATGAACACATTTAATTGTAATGTACAATTATAATTTCTCAATTTATACAGCATAGCTCAAGTACCAGACTTTATTTTGATTTCTCCTATCATGCAATATAATGTACAACACTTTTTTTAATTTCTCAAATCACACAATGTAATGTACCACACTTTGTATAGATTTCTCACAATTTACATAAACTTAATGAGCATTCATCAGAGGACTGGATAGACATACAATTGAGCTTGAAATATAAATGCATAAAGGAATCACACTTCATAGTCAATGTCTGGGAGTTCCATGAAATACCTGATAGACAGAAAAGTGAATTAATGCATTTAAAGGATATACATTGTACTTATTATGTTTGGGGAATCCAGTGTTGGGAAAAGTGCCACATTGTCATACTTGAGTAAAAGTAAAGATACTTTAATAGAAAATGGCTCAATTTTAAGTGAAAGTCACTTTGTAAAAAACTGCTGAGTAAAAGTCTAAAAGTATTTGGCTTTAAATATACTTAAGTATTAAAATAATTGTAATTGCTAAAATATACTTAAGTATCAAAAGGAAAAGTATAAATCATTTCAAATTCCAAACCAGACGGCACCATTTTCTTGTAATTTCTTTTTTTACGGATAGCCTTGGGCACACTCCAACACTCAGACATCTTTATAAACTAAGCATTTGTGTTTTGTGAGTCCACCGTATTCTGAAAACACCTGCAGTACCAATGTTTTACAATAAAGACAAAATATCAACTGCATCCAGCTAATCGCTGAAATAATTTTTTAATGTGTGATAGAAAGGGATTTTCCTTGTTCTGAAAACACATGCAGTACCAATGTTTTGCAAACAAACACCCACTTCACTCCCCACCTTTGAACGTTGCCAAATCGTCATGGGAAGTACTTGATTACAGAATTAAGTAGGCTTATGATTACAAGTTAAACTGAGTCACCAGCTTAAAAGGTATAATATGCAACTCAATCCCCACCTTGCCACGACAAATGTACAACTTATTGAATGTATATGTTGCCCCAAGCAAAAATGTTTATTTCAGATCCTTTTTATAAGTTCAGACATGTTTAAAGACATCAGTTATTTTAGAGAAGTAAACTAATATTCATTATAAAATGTATATTTACCATCTTTAGTACACTCATCCGAGCTACTGTCAAACTGCCATTGCAGGGCTCTTTCTGTTGACAAACTGGCATTGCGGAACTCAAGGTCAATTAACCCATTACAGTCTAAGCCCTGTCTAAGCTGGGAGAGGGGTGTGGGGCGGGAGGGCTCTTCTAAGCTATTCATGGGTGGCATGTTTCGTCACAATATTGTTTTGAACGTTTGTTTTGGACTGATGCCCGACTGAGCATTCTACTAAATGTATCGACTATGAGCGCTGATGAAGATTTCATCAAAAGTGCATTACTGTGGTATGAAAATTACAATGACATTCAAATATTTAGGACATTTTTCCCCCCATTATTTTAATGTCACCAGTTTGACTTTAAATGCGGTATAATGTTAGCTAGCTAGCTAAGATTGAGGGTAGGCCACCGTATTGTAGCTAGCTAATGTTAGCATTACTAGCTACTTTTGTTGAACTTTACTAGCTCATGACAACTTTGCCATCTGTCTAAAGTAAACTTGACTACATGATAATGCTGGCAAAGTTGTTTCCTAAGAAATATTCGACTACTTTAGCAATGTCATCAAATTTTCAGGCACCTAATTGAAATTTAGACTTAACATTAGTTAGCCTCTGTCCAGAATGACTGGGTTTATCAGCACTTTAGGGCACCACTATTGCGCTGCCGATAGAGGGCGGCTTGAGAACGTTTATAACAGTGGCATGACCGAGTGACGGAGGTGCTACCTATGAATTTGGGAATGTTTCAGGAAGGATCATTTTGCTATTTGATATTGAATTTTAAGGCCCCTTGAAGTATCAAAAAAACTTTTTTTTTTAATTATTTGATGAAAAAATGTGTATGGTCTTACTTCTATTAGCCCATAAAAACTCAATGAATAACAGATTTACTACATGGAACAGATATTCCCCCCATAAAAATCTAAAGGAAGTGTCACGGCCGTCAAAAGGAGGAGACCATGGCTCAGCGTTATATGCGTACATTCTTCTTTATTATAAGAATGAACACTGAACAAAACTAACAAAACGATTCGTGAAGCTATACAAATGAGTGCTGAGAGTTAACTACACATAGACAAGAACCCACAAATACCCAAGGGGAAATGGCTACCTAAATATGGTCCCCAATCAGAGACAACGATAAACAGCTGCCTCTGATTGGGAACCAGGCCACCATAGACATATATATACCTAGACCTACAAAAAACCTTAGATATACAAAAACCCTAGACAGGACAAAACTAGCATACCCACCCTAGTCACACCCTGACCTAACCAAAATAATAAAGAAAACATAGATAACTAAGGTCAGGGCGTGGCAGTACCCCCTCCCCCCAAAGGTCCCGACCGCAAACCTGAACTTATAGGGGAGGGTCCGGGTGGGCATCTACCCTTGGTGGCGGCTCTGGTTCACTCCGCCTTTGTAAATCCGGAAGGTGGATCATCGCCGGAGACCCCGGGCCGGGGACCGTAGCCAGAGGCCCCGGACTGGGGAACGCCGCCGGAGGCTCCGGACTGTGGCCCGTCGAGGGAGGTTCCGGACTGTGGCCCGTCGTTGAAGGTTCCGGACTGTGGCCCGTCGTTGGAGGTTGCGGACTGTGGCCCGTCGTTGGATGTTCCGTCGCTGGAGGTTCCGGACTGTGGCCCGTCGCCGGAAGTTCTGGACTGGGTACTGTCGCCGGAAGCTCTGGACTGGGTACTGTCGCCGGGAGCTCTGGACTGGGTACTGTCGCCGGGAGCTCTGGACTGGGTACTGTCGCCGGAAGCTCTGGACTGGGTACTGTCGCCGGAAGCTCTGGACTGGATACTGTCGCCGGAAGCTCTGGACTGGGTACTGTCGCCGGAAGCTCTGGACTGGGTACTGTCGCCGGAAGCTATGGACTATGGAAGCGCACTGGAAACCTGATGCGTGGTGCCGGAACTGGTGGTACCGGGCTGAGGACACGCACCTCAGGGCGAGTGCAAGGAAGAGGCACAGGCCGTACTGGACTGTGGAAGCGCACTGGAGGCCTGATGCGTGGTGCCGGAACTGGTGGTACCGGGCTGAGGACACGCACATCAGGGCGAGTGCGGGGAAGAGGCACAGGCCGTACTGGACTATGGAAGCGCACTGGAGGCATGATGCGTGGTGCCGGAACTGGTTGTACCGGGCTGAGGACACACACCTCAGGGTGAGTGCGAGGAGAAGGAACAGGGCGTACTGGACTCTGGAGGCGCACTGGAGGCCTGGTGCTGGGGACACGCACCTCAGGGCGAGTGCGGGGAGGAGGCACAGGATACACTGGGCCATGGAGACGCATTGGAGATCTGGAACGTAGAGCTGGCTCAATGCGTCCTGGCTGGATGCCCATTCTAGCCCGGCAAATGCGAGGAGCTGGAATAGAGCGCACCGGGCTATAAATGCGAACTGGAGACACCGTGAGCATTTCTGCATAACACGGTGCCTGACCAGTCACACGCTCCCCACGGTAAGCACGAGGAGTTGGCTCATGTCTCCAACCTGACTCAGCCAATCTCCTCGTGTTCCCCCCCCAAAAAATGATTGGGGCTGCCTCTCGTGCTTGCCTTGTTTGTATTTCTCCTCATAATATCGCCGTTCCGCTTTTGCTGCCTCTATTTCTTCTTTTGGACGGCGATACTCCCCCGCCTGCATCCAGGGTCCTGCTCCATCCAGTATCTCCTCCCAGGTCCATTTCTCCTAAAAACGCTGCACCTCCTTTTCACGCTGCTTGGTCCTTTTGTGGTGGGTTCTTCTGTCACAGCCGTCAAAAGGAGGAGACCAAGGCACAGCGTGGTATGCGTACATTCTTCTTTATTATAAGAATGAACACTGAACAAAACTAACAAAATAACAAAACGATTCGTGAAGCTATACAAATGAGTGCTGACAGGCAACTACACATAGACAAGAACCCACAAATACCCAAGGGGAAATGGCTACCTAAATATGGTCCCCAATCAGAGACAACAATAAACAGCTGCCTCTGATTGGGAACCATATCAGGCCACCATAGACATATATATACCTAGACCTACAAAACCCCTAGATATACAAAAACCCTAGACAGGCCAATACTAGCATACCCACCCTAGTCACACCCTGACCTAACCAAAATAATAAAGAAAACATAGATAACTAAGGTCAGGGCGTGACAGGAAGTTTGTTCTGAAGAGTCTATCCTATAACTGAGAGAAATAAGAAGGATCAGAAAACATTTGTTGTTTTTTTACATGTATTTAAACTCTTATTTCTGGCACTAAACCATATCCATATACAGTGGCAAGAAAAAGTATGTGAACCCTTTGGAAATACCTGGACATCTGCATAAATTGGTCATAAAATGTGATCTGACCTTCAACTAGGTCCCAACAATAGACAAACACAGTCTGTTAAACTAATAACACACAAACAATGATATGTTTTCATGTCTTTATTGAACACATCGTGTAAACATGCACAGTGCAGGGTGGGAAAAGTATGTGAACCCTTGGATTTAATAACTGGTTGGCCATCATTTAGCAGCAATAACCTCAACCAAACGTTGTCTGTAGTTGCGGATCAGACCTGCACAACGGTCAGGAGGAATTTTGGACCATTCCTCTGTACAAAACTGTTTTAGTTCAGCAATATTCTTGGTATGTCTGGTGTGAACTGCTCTCTTGAGGTCATGCCACAGCATCTCAATCGGGTTGAGGTCAGGACTCTGACTGGGCCAGTCCAGAATGCGTATTTTCTTCTTTTGAAGTCATTCTGTTGTCGATTTACTTCTGTGTTATGGGTCGTTGTCCTGATGCATCACTCAACTTCTGTTGAGCTTCATTTGGCAGACAGATAGCCTGACATTATCCTGCAAAATGTCTTGATAAAGTTGGGAATTAATTTTTCCGTCGGTAATAGCAAGCTGTCCAGGCCCTGAGGCAGCAAAGCAGCCCCAAACCATGATGCTCCCTCCACCATACTTTACAGTTGGGATGAGGTTTTGATGTTGGTGTGCTGTGCCTTTTTTTCTCCACACATTGTGTTCCTTCCAAACAACTCAACTGTAGTTTCATCTGTCCACAGAATATTTTGCCAGGAGCGCTGTGGAACAGCCAGGTGCATTTTTGCAAACACCAGACGTGCAGCAATGTTTTTTTGGATAACTGTGGCTTCTTCCGTGGTGTCCTCCCATGAACACCATTCTTGTTAATTGTTTTACGTACCGTAGACTTGTCAACAGAGATATTAGCATGTTCCAGAGATTTCTGTAAGTCTTTAGCTGACACTCTAGGATTCTTCTTAACCTCATTGAGCATTCTGCGCTGTGCTCTTGCAGTCATCTTTGCAGGACGGCCACTCCTAGGGAGAGTTGCAACAGTTCTGAACTTTCTCCATCTATAGACAATTTGTCTTATTGTGGACTGATGAACATCAATGCTTTTAGAGATACTTTTGTAACCCTTTCCAGATTTTTGCTAGTCAACAATTCTTAATCTTAGGTCTTCTGAGATCTCTTTTGTTCGAGGCATGGTTCACATCAGGCAATGCTTCTTGTGAATAGCAAACTCAAATTTTGTGAGTATTTTTTATAGGGCAGGGCAGCTCTATCCAACATCTCCAATCTCGTCTCATTGATTGGACTCCAGGTTAGCTGACTCCTGACTCCAATTAGCTTTTGGAGAAGTCCTTAGCATACGGGTTCACATATTTTTTCAAACCTATACAGTGAATGTTTAAATGATGTATTCAATATAGACAAGAAAAATGCAATAATTTGTGTGTTATTAGTTTTAGCAAACTATGTTTGTCTATTGTTTTGACTTAGATGAAGATCAGATTAAATTTGATGACCAATTTATGCAGAAATCCAGGTAATTCCAAAGGCTTCACATAGTTTTTCTTGACACTTTTTCAGTGTAAGTATTCAGACCCCTTGACTTCTTCCACATTTTGTTACGTTACAGCCTTATTCTAAAATGTATTAAATAAAACATTTTCCTCATCACTCTACACACAACACCCCATAATGACCAAGTGAAAAAAGGGTTTTAGAAAAAAATTATTTAAAAACAAAAATACCTTATTTACATAAGTATTCAGACCCTTTCCATGAGACTCATCCTGTTTCCATTGATCATCCTTTAGATGTTTCAACAACTTGATTGAAGTCCACCTGTTGTAAATTCAATTGATTGGACATGATTTGGAAAGGCACACAGCTGTCTATATAAGGTCCCACAGTTGACAGTGAATGTCAGAGCAAGAACCAAGCCTTGAGGTCAAAGGAATTGTCTTTAGAGCACAGGGTCCCCAAGAATACAATGGACTCCATCATTCTTAAATGAAAGAAGTTTGGAACCACCAAGACTCTTCCAAGAGCTGTCCGCCCGGCCAAACTGAGCAATCGGGGGAGAAGGGCCTTGGTCAGGGAGGTGACCAATAACCTGATGGTGAGATTGACAGAGCTCCAGAGTTTTTTTGTGGAGATGGGAAAAACTTCCAGAAGGACAACCATCTCTGCACACTCCACCAATTAGGCCTTTATTATTTTATGGTAGAGTGGCCAGACGGAAGCCACTCCTCAGTAAAAGGCACATGACAGCCCGCTTGTAGTTTGCCAAAAGGCACCTGAAGGACTCTCAGACCATGAGCAACAAGATTCTCTAGTCTGATGAAACCAAGATTGAACTCTTTGGCTTGAATGCCAAGCGACACATCTAGAGGAAACCTGGCACCATCCCTTCGGTGAAGCATGGTGGTGGCAGCATCATGCTGTGGCAGGGATTGGGAGACTAGTCAGGATCGAGGGAAAGATGAACGGAGCAAAGTACAGAGAGATCCTTGATGAAAACCTGCTCCAGAGCGCTCTGGACCTCAGACTGGGGCGAAGGTTCACCTTCATACCGGCCAACGACCCTAAGCACACAGCCAAGACAACGCAGGAGTGGCTTCGGGACAAGTCTATGAATGTCTTTGAGTGGCCCAGCAAGAGCCCAGACTTGAACCCGATCGAACATCTCTGGAGAGAACCTGAAAATAGCTGTGTAGCAATGCTCCCCATCAAACATGACAGAGCTTGAGAGGATCTGCATTGAAGAATAGAAGAAAGAAGCTTGTAGCATCATATCCAAGAAGACTCGAGGCTGTAATCGCTGTCAAAGGTGCTTGAACAAAGTACTGAGTAAACACTTCTGTAAATGTGATTTTTCAGTTGATTTTTTTTAATACATTTGCAAAAAATTCTAAAAGCCTGTTTCTGCTTTGTCATTGTGGGGTATTGTGTGTAGATTGATTAGGGGAAAAAACTATGTAATCAATTTTAGAATAAGGCTGTAATGTAACAAAATGTGGAATAAGTCAAGGGGTCTGAATACTTCCCGAATGCACTGTATACAGTACTTCCATAAAAAAAAATACTTCTACGAGGGTGACATTCATAGTATTGTGAGGCCTGTGAGTGTCCTACTGCAAATCAACCAACATGTACGTTTCGTAAGTGTCTCACCGCAAAGGAGTCTGTTCGGACGCTACAGACAGAAGTTGGCAGATCGTCTGTACCGACTTCAGAGGAGTCCCAAGACGCTTGTGGGGGTCATAGAGCAAAATGGAGAACACCATCGTGTTTGTTGGAGTCTCATCTTTCCAGAGAGGTGTAGGAACGTTTGTAGGACCGTTTGTTGCAGAGAGTTTTTCTAGCTGATATCTCTAGCTTAAACTGACCGACTATTATGGGGATTTTTTTATTATGCTAATTCGATGTCCATGTGGGCGCGGACATCTACTCTACGGAGTACACCCATTAGCAAAGCCGGAGCCCTTTTGCACACATCACACAGAGGCTGTGTTTTCTCAAACTGTGTAGAGATTGCACAACACTTAATGTCTAATATAAGTGTACATAATGTCACGCCCTGGCCTTAGTTATCTTTGTTTTCTTTATTATTTTAGTTAGGTCAGGGTGTGACATGGGGGGTGTATGTGTTTTGTATTGTCTAGGGGTTTTGTATGTTTATGGGGCAGTGTCTAGTCTAGGTGTATGTATGTCTATGGTTGCCTAGATTGGTTCTCAATTAGAGACAGCTGTCTATCATTGTCTCTGATTGGGAACCATATTTAGGCAGCCATATTCATTAGGTAGTTCGTGGGTGATTGTTTCCTGTGTCAGTGTTTGTACCACACGGGACTGTTTCGGTTTGTTCACCTTTATTGTTTTTGTATTTGTGTTCATGTTCAGTTTTCCCTATTAAAACATGGACACCTACCACGCTGTGTATTGGTCCGATCCTTGCTACACCTCTTCAGAGGAAGAAGAGGATGTGCCGTTACACATAGGATGAAGCTTAGAGCACAAAGATTCTGACCAGGTGAAGAGACTGGCAAACCTAAATTCGCATCTGGTTTGTCTCATGGCAACCTCTAAATAAATGTCAATTAGCTATGAAAACAATTATTATCTACTTATCAGATTTAATAATCAATTTTAGCTCCTTGTTGATTTTGTAGAGACTGAGAGGAATAATAATATGTCTGGATTGTCATACAAATTGTTCCCAAATGTCACTGTCTCAATATTATTATTGACCCCCTAGAGTTGATAACCCCCTAGAGTTGATTGATTCACCGGCACGTCAATTTAAGTTACATAACAAGAAAATCCTCATCATGTATGTGTGTATGTCAGACCATGAGACATCCCGGAAATCAGTCTTCTCACAAAAACGTCTGCAGTGTCCGAACATTTGGTGTTCTCCGTTTTTCTCTACATCTGTCACAATTGTCAGTAGAGTCGTCTGAAGTTCTGTTTGGTACCGTCCGTTTAGGCGACAATCTTATGGGACCCCACTGTGAAAAGGGCAGATTTTGCTATACGACCTCGACAAGTGGCACGGGACTTGTCTGAAGGCAATCTTTACAGGTTTCAAAAAAGTAATGGAAGCATGAAGGTAGTTTTATGCCTACCGCCCAAAAAAAGGGGTTAAAAATATATATGTTTATAAACGGTATATTTCCTGAGTATATTTCCTCCTAGATTTAGGACAGACACTTCAATACTATTATATACTATTACAATTTTCAATATTATTATACATTTTTGAAAGTCCTTTTTGCATTTATGAATGTGTTATTCAATGCATTTCTATGGGCTTTAGTAGTAAAGGCTAAAATCAGTCATTTACATATTTTTTAGATTCCTAAAGTGGTCCTCTAATTCAAAATCAAATAGCTAAATTATCAACAGTATGACCATCTTAAAACAATTCCATATCTCAGCTTAGCACTACATCCTCCCCCAACGTCTTTTATTATTTTACATTTCTTGTTATTAGGATCCCCATTAGCCAATGGCGACAGCTCATCTTACTGGGGTCCGACACATAACGAAAAATTACAAAGAAAAAGACATTACGAAGATAGAAGTAAAAAAAGATCTAAAGAAATACTATGCTTAATCTATTATAATGGACTCTGAATGAATAAATAATCAATAGATGAGACATGGTCATTCTCTGTCAAAATGTCTTCACACTCACTCACTCACACACGCACGCATACACACACACACACACACACACACACACACACACACACACACACACACACACACACACACACACACACACACACACACACACACACACACACACACTGACAAACACACACACACACACACACTGGAAATGCACACACACTCCAGGAGAGGTATTACCTTTAACCACAAGGTGTCACTAATGGCTTGAATTTGAAGTAGCTTCCTATAACTATTCATTACTACAGTTGTGTCTTGATTCATTTCTTTTTCATTAAATCTGTCTTTATGTTTCTCTGTGTTTTCTTTGTCGATATGTGGGTAACTTTGAGAGTAAACCTCCCGAAAGTAGAACAATCTTACTCTCAGTATAGCCAAGCACCTTGCCTGGTCCTTTTATGAATTTGTTTGAATTTGTATTTTTTATTTATTTCACCTTTATTTAACCAAGTAGGCCAGCTGAGAACAAGTTCTCAATTACAACTGCGACGTGGCCAAGATAAAGCAAAGCAGTGCAATACAAACAACAACACAGAGTTACAAATGGAATAAACAAACATACAGTCAATAACACAATAGAAAAGTCTATATACAGTGTGTGCAAATGAGGAAAGATGAGGGAGGTAAGGCAATAAATAGGCCGCAGTGGTAAAATAATAAAAATTTAGCAATTAAACATTGGAGTGATAGATGTGCAGAAGATGAATGTGCAAGTAGAGATACGGTGGTGAAAAGGAGCAAAAAAATATATAACAGTATGGGGATGAGGTAGTTGGATGGGCAATTTACAGATGGACTGTGTACAGGTGCAGTGATCTCTGAGCTGCTCTGACAGCTGGTGCTTAAAGTTAGAGAGGAAGATATGAGTCTCCAGCTTCAGTGATTTTTGCAATTTGTTCCAGTCAGTGGCAGCAGAGAATTGGAAGGAAAGGATGAAGGATGAATTGGCTTTGGGGGTGACCAGTGAAATAGACCTGCTGGAGCGCGTGCTACTATGGTGATAAGTGAGTATCTAGCAGAAACTAATAAATGACTTGGAGCCAGTGGGTTTTGCGACGAATATGAAGCGAGGGCCAGCCAACGAGAGCATACAGGTCACAGTGGTGGGTAGAATATGTACTGTACTGTATCAGTTACTATACCTGGATACTGTACTGTATCCGGGTACAGTAACTGTAACCCAGTGACTTATTTACTTGCTCATCGTAAGCAGCCTGGTAAAATAAGCAGTGGAGTGGGAATAGGTTGAATGATTAAATGTATGTAAAAATTATACTGTATATGTCAAGGGTTTCAATGATTTCAACCATCGAAAGATTTAAATGTTTGACCATTGAATTTGGCTACCTGACTTCCTTTAACCTACTTTACTCATAATGTGAATACAATTTAAAACATGTTTAAATGTTTAAAACGTAACTCAAATATTGTTCACAACCAATATAGCCTCACTAAATATATCAAGAAATGTCAACCGACAAAACAAGATGCTAATCCTCAGATTTGACTAACTCTGACTAACAAATGCACAAACTGTGAACATATGTTTGAATTCAAAATCAAATTTCTCAGACAAAAGAAAGTGTGCAGGAGGGGACATATGCCATTTCAAATCCTCTTTATTGCATTGCAGACAGACATACAGCAAGTACATTAAAGGGAAACTCAAGCAAAATATGGAAAACAGCTATTACAGTACTTTGTGTCAGTTAATGTTCTGGTCATTTCATCAACCATAGCTTGCTCTTGTTGAGTTGAAGTTTCTGATTCATGTCCTTTCTCAGCGACCAGCTGGAGCTGGAGCTGGGGCTGGAGCTGCGGCTGGAGCTGGAGCTGGAGCTGGAGCTGGAGCTGCAGGGGCTGGGACAAGACCAAGTCTTTGCAGAAGCAGAAGGTAGTTGTACTGCTGGAGAAAGTTTGGAAAGCCACGGCCAGGGCCACGGCCACGGCCACGCTAGAAGAAGGAGGGAAAAAGAAGGATAATCAAAACTAATGTAGTCACTGGAGTCTCAAATGTGTACAACATACACAATAACTGTACATAGTTTATTTTAGCAGTAAATCATTTTTATTGAATAACTGTATAGAGCAAGGGCCATGTAGATGCTGATACTATATGTATATACAGTGGGGAGAACAAGTATTTGATACACTGCCGATTTTGCAGGTTTTCCTACTTACAAAGCATGTAGAGGTCTGTAATTTTTATCATAGGTACACTTCAACTGTGAGAGACGGAATCTAAAACAAAAATCCAGAAAATCACATTGTATGATTTTTAAATAATTAATTTGCATTTTATTGCATGACATAAGTATTTGATCACCTACCAACCAGTAAGAATTCCGGCTCTCACAGACCTGTTAGTTTTTCTTTAAGAAGCCCTCCTGTTCTCCACTCATTACCTGTATTAACTGCACCTGTTTGAACTCGTTACCTGTATAAAAGACACCTGTCCACACACTCAATCAAACAGATTCCAACCTCTCCACAATGGCCAAGACCAGAGAGCTGTGTAAGGACATCAGGGATAAAATTGTAGACCTGCACAAGGCTGGGATGGGCTACAGGACAATAGGCAAGCAGCTTGGTGAGAAGGTAACAACTGTTGGCGCAATTATTAGAAAATGGAAGAAGTTCAAGATGACGGTCAATCACCCTCGGTCTGGGGCTCCATGCAAGATTTCACCTCGTGGGGCATCAATGATCATGAGGAAGGTGAGGGATCAGCCCAGAACTACACGGCAGGACCTGGTCAATGACCTGAAGAGAGCTGGGACCACAGTCTCAAAGAAAACCATTAGTAACACACTACGCCGTCATGGATTAAAATCCTGCAGCGCACGCAAGGTCCCCCTGCTTAAGCCAGTGCATGTCCAGGCCTGTCTGAAGTTTGCCAATGATCATCTGGATGATCCAGAGGAGGAATGGGAGAAGGTCATGTGGTCTGATGAGACAAAAATAGAGCTTTTTGGTCTAACTCCACTCGCCGTGTTTGGAGGAAGAAGAAGTATGAGTACAACCCCAAGAACACCATCCCAACCGTGAAGCATGGAGGTGGAAACATCATTCTTTGGGGATGCTTTTCTGCAAAGGGGACAGGACGACTGCACCGTATTGAGGGGAGGATGGATGGGGCCATGTATCGCGAGATCTTGGCCAACAACCTCCTTCCCTCAGTAAGAGCATTGAAGATGGGTCGTGGCTGGGTCTTCCAGCATGACAACGACACGAAGCACACAGCCATGGCAACTAAGGAGTGGCTCCGTAAGAAGCATCTCAAGGTCCTGGAGTGGCCTAGCCAGTCTCCAGACCTGAACCCAATAGAAAATCTTTGGAGGGAGCTGAAACTCCGTATTGCCCAGCGACAGCCCCGAAACCTGAAGGATCTGGAGAAGATCTGTAGGGAGGAGTGGGCCAAAATCCCTGCTGCAGTGTGTGCAAACCTAGTCAAGAACTACAGGAAACGTATGATCTCTGTAATTGCAAACAAAGGTTTCTGTACCAAATATTAAGTTCTGCTTTTCTGATGTATCAAATACTTATGTCATGCAATAAAATGCAAATTAATTACTTAAAAATCATACAATGTGATTTTCTGGATTTTTGTTTTAGATTCCGTCTCTCATAGTTGAAGTGTACCTATGATAAAAATTACAGACCTCTACATGCTTTGTAAGTAGGAAAACCTGCAAAATCGGCAGTGTATCAAATACTTGTTCTCCCCACTGTATGTAATATATTCGTGTTCTATTTTTCATATTTTCTTTACAAATGTTGACATTTTTCTGTAGATCGTTTTAATCCCACCTTGTAACTCAACAAAATGTAGAAAAACTATTTTGAAGGCATTGTATAATATGGCAGCTTCAGTTTGAATGCGGCCCACACCCTTCTGGCACAAACTTTGCCTTTCCTGTCTTTCTCTCAACGTCTCTGTCCCCAAATAAAGCAAAAAACCTCCTTCAAAAAAGATGTATCATTTCTACTACTCACCTCTTCACTTGAAGAGCGCTTCTCAATGATATGCTGATGGCCATGCTCATCCTCAGCCTTCAAAAGCACAATAAGACAGTCAATTAATATACATATGGATGTAATATACTAACTTTAAGATTTCTCTAAGTCTAACATGACATTTGCACCAGCATTTCATGTACATACTATATGCATGGCTTACCAAAGCAACAGAGAGAAGCATCACAAATCCAAGTAGAACAACAATCTTCATGCTGAAAGTCTTCATCTAAATAGAGTACAGTATAAACATAAACGGCATCACTTTATTAATCCGTCTATTCCCAACAATTTACAGATTATATTATATGTATAATCTACTACACAGTTAATGAGTGTCTAAGAATGACTTCACTCTGAACAAAGTGTTAGAATTATTAGTATAACCATACCTTAACGTATCTCAGGGTTAAAAGCCTTCTCAGTGCCTCTGTAAGCGCTAGCACACTCATCAATACACAGACAATATATAGTGATTCTCAGCCTATCACAAAGCCCTAATGAAGCATGCATGTGTTGCAATGAAGGATGTTGTATGATGTCTGGGTGTTCCATGTAACGTTGGGCATTGCAAAAACAGGCAAATAAATTAGCCTCTTGCCACTGCTATTAATCAAATGTGCTAACTGAAAATGTCAGTATAGGCCTACTGTATCATTGTTTCCCATCTGCTGTTAATTCCAGAACAATATTTATTCCACATCTACATTTATGGCAATAACATTCTCTGTGTGTAACCCTCCGTGAGTTTCCATTTTTCCTCTGACTGGGTAGGGACAGTGGGTTACAGACCAGCAAATAAGTGTCTCCCTCACAAAGTGGTCCAAATGTTTAATGCAACTGACAGAAAGTATGCAAACAAGTTTGATAAATTGTTAGAACAATTAAGCAGGATAATTGTATTCTATTAAGTATTGACAATGACTCAGAGCTATGGAAATATATATAGAGTGCCTGACTGTGAAGGGGTGCGTAACTGGTGGAAGGGAAGTCATACGCAGGAAGTCCGACGGATTAATATGGATTTGGCAGATGCCACAAGAACGCTACCTGCCCCAATGCATAGTGCCAACTTTAAAGTTTGGTGGTTGAGGAATAATGGTCTTTGCTGTTTTTCACGCCAACTGAGAGCCAGGCCTAATCGCCCAAAGTCAGTGCCCAACCTCAATAAGGATCTTGTGACTGAATGGAAGACAGTCCCCGCAGCAATGTTCCAACATCTAGAGGAAAGCTGGAGGCTATTATAGCGGCAAAGGGACCAATCCATATTAATGTCCATGATATTGGAATTAGATGTTCGATGAGCAGGTGTCCTTTGGGCCATGGAGTGTATTTGGTTATCTGCAACCCAGGAAGAACTGGTAGTGGGTCTTGACCCCTTTTTGGAAACAACAATTTCTCTGGAACTGATTAGGAATTCAGAAGTTTTGTTGATTTCATACTTGTTTACAATTGTTTTAGGACTTGTAGAGCGTTCCACCTTATGTCAGAGAGGTTTCACATTTGCTTTGAAAGGATCTCAAATAGTTTGTCAAACAAACAGAACACAACAGACAAAGACATACACAATGACTTATCTTAACTTATTTCATTTATTAATGATGGAATAATCAGCTCTGAACAGCAGCTAATGTCAACATATATGATGTAAACAAGTTTTTTCTCCTTCCTCTATCGACCCCCGTCTCATTTTCCACCCGCTGCTGGGGCTGGGGCTGGAGCTGCAGCAGGAGTTGCGGCAGGAGCAGAGGCGAGGCTGGCCAATAGGAAGGGCAGGAGGGCCATCAAGCCAGAGTTACCTTGAGAAGGCTGCGCATAAGGGAAGTAGGATGGGTACTGAGGCAGCTGATAGGGGTAAAACCCCCCCAAACCACGCCCGTAACCCCTGAACTTCTGTAGAGAGAGAGAGAGAGAGAGAGAGAGAGAGAGAGAGAGAGAGAGAGAGAGAGAGAGAGAGATGGATAAATTGTTCTGAACTCAAACAAACTAGTAATCATATTCAAATAGTAGACCATACTATAGTACTCTAATAGACAGTATACCTAATAGATACCAGGAGATAGTACTAAATATTACTGCACCTCATCGCTAGCTGAGCGCTCCTCTCGATCATGTTTCTCAGACACCTGCACACACAAACAGGATGAATGATATTATGGTATAAAGTAATCAACACTCAAAGTGTGAACTTAAGTCCATCATATTGTAATAATTCAGATATTGTCATATTCCAATGCAGTACAATCTGTGGAAACGGCAATCTCTTGGTGTATTGATGTGTAAACTGAAGGCTTGATGTTGTATTTCAAGAATTCTTACAGGAATGGAGGAACAAAGTCCAATCAGGCACATCACTAGGAACAGTAGTTTCATGGTCATCATGGAATTCTTGAAATGAAAAAGACGTACAGTGAATTCAAAGCTAGACACGCATGCCTCAATTCCACTAAAGTATTCTTTGAAACTCTTACCTGTTCAAGTGAAGATGTAAAATGCTTAAAAAATATTAAACTTGAGACTAATGCTGTATTGTAACTTAACAGCAAGAATATACTTTTTATAGACCATTTCATTCCACTGTCAACCAATGAGCTTTCAGTCCCATGATCAACGTTGTGTCCTGGAGATGTAAAATGTGATGAAATTAGGCATTTGGTGGGTAATTCTACAAATCTGTATATATCCACAGTGCCCACAAAGAACAATGTCTCATCAGTATTAGGAAACTTTTGCTAAGTTGAGAGGTTTTGAAACTGTTGATGATTCATACCCTTGTTTTTTGGGCATTGCGGAGGCTAAATGAACACATTTAATTGTAATGTACAATTTTAATTTCTCAATTTATACAGCATAGCTCAAGTACCAGACTTTATTTTGATTTCTCCTATCATGCAATATAA
Organism: Salvelinus alpinus; assembly: GCF_045679555.1. Classification (NCBI taxonomy): domain Eukaryota; kingdom Metazoa; phylum Chordata; class Actinopteri; order Salmoniformes; family Salmonidae; genus Salvelinus; species Salvelinus alpinus. The sequence goes on from NC_092091.1 coordinate 52,941,575, forward strand.
TGTACAACACTTTTTTTAATTTCTCAAATCACACAATGTAATGTACCACACTTTGTATAGATTTCTCACAATTTACATAAACTTAATGAGCATTCATCAGAGGACTGGATAGACATACAATTGAGCTTGAAATATAAATGTGTTTATTAAACAGAAATGCATAAAGGAATCACACTTCATAGTCAATGTCTGGGAGTTCCATGAAATACCTGATAGACAGAAAAGTGAATTAATGCATTTAAAGGATATACATTGTACTTGTTATGTTTGGGGAATCCAGTGTTGGGAAAAGTGCCCAATTGTCATACTTGAGTAAAAGTAAAGATACTTTAATAGAAAATGGCTCAATTTTAAGTGAAAGTCACTTTGTAAAAAACTGCTGAGTAAAAGTCTAAAAGTATTTGGCTTTAAATATACTTAAGTATTAAAATAATTGTAATTGCTAAAATATACTTAAGTATCAAAAGGAAAAGTATAAATCATTTCAAATTCCAAACCAGACGGCACCATTTTCTTGTAATTTTTTTTTACGGATAGCCTTGGGCACACTCCAACACTCAGACATCTTTATAAACTAAGCATTTGTGTTTTGTGAGTCCACCGTATTCTGAAAACACATGCAGTACCAATGTTTTACAATAAAGACAAAATATCAACTGCATCCAGCTAATCGCTGAAATAATGTTTGAATGTGTGATAGAAAGGGATTTTCCTTGTTCTGAAAACACATGCAGTACCAATGTTTTGCAAACGAACACCCACTTCACTCCCCACCTTTGAACGTTGCCAAATCGTCATGGGAAGTACTTGATTACAGAATTAAGTAGGCTTATGATTACAAGTTAAACTGAGTCACCAGCTTTAACAGTATAATATGCAACTCAATCCCCACCTTGCCACGACAAATGTCCAACTTTTTTATTATTGAATGTCTTTTTTTGCCCCAAGCAAAAATGTTAATTTCAGATCCCTCTTATAAGTTCAGACATTTTTAAAGACATCAGTTATTTTAGAGAAGTAAACTAATATTCATTATAAAATGTATATTTCCCATACACTCATCCAAGCTACTGTCAAACTGCCATTGCAGGGCTCTTTCTGTTGACAAATTGGCATTGCGGAACTCAAGGTCAATTAACCCATTACAGTCTAAACCCTGTCTAAGCTGGGAGAGGGGTGTGGGGCGGGAGGGCTCTTCTAAGCTATTCATGTGTGGCATGTTTCGTCACAATATTGTTTTTTGAACATTTGTTTTGGACTGATGCCCGACTGAGCATTCTACTAAATGTATCGACTATGAGCGCTGATGAAGATTTCATCAAAAGTGCATTACAGTGGTATGGAAATTACAATGTCATTCAAAAGGAGGCAAATATTTAGTAGAACATTTTTTCCCCCATTATTTTAATGTCACCAGTTTGACTTTAAATGCGGTATAATGTTAGCTAGCTAGCTAAGATTGAGGGGAGGCCACCGGATTTTAGCTAGCTAATGTTAGCATTACTAGCTACTTTTGTTGAACTTTACTAGCTAATGACAACTTTGCCATCTGTCTAAAGTAAATTTGACTACATGATAATGCTGGCAAAGTTGTTTCCTAAGAAATATTCGACTACTTTAGCAATGTCATCAAATTTTCAGGCACCTAATTGAAATTTTGACTTAACATTAGTTAGCCTCTGTCCAGAATGACTGGGTTTATCAGCACTTTAGGGCACCACTATGGCGCTGCCGATAGAGGGCGGCTTGAGAACGTTCATAACAGCGGCATGACGTGACAGAGTGACGGAGGTGCTACCTATGAATTTGGGAATGTTTTAGGAAGGATCATTTTGCTATTTGATATTGAATTTTAAGGCCCCTTGAAGTATCAAAAAAACTATTTTTTTAAATTATTTGATGAAAAAATGTATGTGGTCTTGCTGCTATTAGCCCATAAAAACTCAATGAATAACAGATTTACTACATGGAACAACAGATAGTCCCCCCATAAAAATCTAAAGGAAGTTTGTTCTGAAGAGTTTCCTATAACCGAGAGAAATAAGAAGGATCAGAAAACATTTGTTTTTACATGTATTTAAACTCTTATTTTTGGCACTAAACAGTCTCCATATACAGTGGCAAGAAAAAGTATGTGAACTCTTTGGAAATACCTGGACATCTGCATAAATTGGTCATGAAATGTGATCTGATCTTCATCTAGGTCACAACAATAGACAAACACAGTCTGTTAAAACCTGTTCGGGACAGAAATCTGACACAGCGGTTGCATAGAGGATAAGTTTATCTTTAATTCTGTGAATAACACTTGCATCTTTTATCAATGTTTATTATGAGTATTTCTGCAAAATCACCGGATGTTTCGGAATCAAAACATTACTGCACATAACGCGCCAATGTAAACTGAGATTTGTTTTAATATATATGTGCACATTATCGAACAAAACACACAATACATGTATAACATGATGTCCTATGACTGTCATCTGATGAAGATAATCGAAGGTTAGTGATTCATTTTAACTATATTTCTGCTTTTTCTAACTCCTATTGTTGGCTGAAAAATGGCTGTGTGTGTTTGTGACTTGGCTCTAACCTAACATAATCATATGTTGTGCTTTCACTGTAAATCATTTTTGAAATCGGACACCATGGGTAGATTAACAAGATGTTTATCTTTCATTTGCTGTATAGGACTTGTTAATGTGTGAAAGTTAAATATTTAAAAATATATATTTTAGAATTTCGCGCGCTGCCTTTTCAGTGGAATGTTGTGGGTGTTCCGCTAGCGGAACCCCGGGGCTAGAAAGGTTAAACTAATAACACACAAACAATGATATGTTTTCATTTCTTTATTGAACACATTGTGTAAACATTCACAGTGCAGGGTGGGAAAAGTATGTGAACCCTTGGATTTAATAAACTGGTTGGCCCTCATTTGGCAGCAATAACCTCAACCAAACGTTGTCTGTAGTTGCGGATCAGACCTGCACAATGGTCAGGAGGAATTTTGGACCATTCCTCTGTACAAAACTGTTTCAGTTCAGCAATATTCTTGGGATTGGGAGACTAGTCAGGATCGGGGGAAAGATGAACGGAGCAAAGTACAGAGAGATCCTTGATGAAACCCTGCTCCAGAGCGCTCGGGACCTCAGACTGGGGGCGAATGTTCACCTTCCTACAGGCCAACGACCCTAAGCACACAGCCAAGACAACGCAGGAGTGGCTTCGGTACAAGTCTCTGAATGTCCTTGAGTGGCCCAGCCAGAGCCCAGACTTGAACCCGATCGAACATCTCTGGAGAGACCTGAAAACAGCTGTGTAGCAGTGCTCCCCATCAAACATGACAGAGCTTGAGAGGATCTGCATTGAAGAATAGAAGAATCAATCTTGTAGCATCATATCCAAGAAGACTCGAGGCTGTAATCGCTGTCAAAGGTGCTTGAACAAAGTACTGAGTAAAGGGTCTGAACACTTCTGTAAATGTGATTTTTCAGTTTTTTATTTTTAATACATTGATTTGATTTATGGTCCAAAATGACTGCAATCGCTTTCAGTCCAAATGCAAGGTTAATAAACAGGTGGGAGGCCTTCAGGAGGTTTTTGCTTTGTCATTGTGGGGTATTGTGTGTAGATTGATGAGGGGAAAACACTATGTAATCAATTTTAGAATAAGGCTGTAATGTAACAAAATGTGGAATAAGTCAAGGGGTCTGAATACCTCCCGAATAAACCGTATACAGTACTTCGACAAATTTTTTCAACTGGTACCGGGTGACATTCAGACAAGTATTGTGACTGTGAGTGTCCTACTGCAAATCAACCAACATGTACGTTTTCTTTAGTGTCTCACCGCAAAGGAGTCTGTTCGGACACTACAGACAGAAGTTGGCAGATCGGCTGTACCAACTTCAGACGAGTCCCAAGACGCTTGTGGGGGTCATAGAGCAAAACGGAGAACACCATCGTGTTTGTTGGAGTCTCATCTTTCCATAGAGGTGTAGGAACGTTTGTAGGACCGTTTGTTGCAGAGAGTTTTTCTAGCTGATATCTCTAGCTTAAACTGACCGACTATTATGGGGATTTCTTTATTATGCTAATTCGATGTCCATGTGGGCGCGGACATCTACTCTACGGGGTACCCCCATTTGCAAAGCCTGAGTGATAATTGTCCTTTTGCACACATCACACAGAGGCTGTGTTTTCTCAAACTGTGTAGAGATTGCACAACACTTAATGTCTAATATAAGTGTACATAGGATGAAGCTTAGAGCACAAAGATTCTGACCAGGTGAAGAGACTGGCAAGCCTAAATTCACATGTGGTTTGTCTCATGGCAACCTCTAAATAAATATGTCAATTAGCTATGAAAACAATTATTATCTACTTATCAGATTTAATAATCAATTTTAGCTCTTTGTTGATCTTGCAGAGACTGAGAGGAAAAATAATATGTCTGGATTGTCATACAAATTGTTCCCAAATATCACCGTCTCAATATTATTACTCGGGCATAACCCCCTAGAGTTGATTGATGCACCGGCGCATCAATCTAAGTTACATAACAAGAAAATCCTCTTCATAATCCGTCAGTTTAAAATAGAGATATCTGCATTGGATTTTTGCATTGGATGCGTCTCAATCCACCACATTCACCAGTGTCGCACTTCCACATCTGCAGTGAAAGGTGTCAGAGGTAGAGCAGTGTATGTCAGACCATGAGACATCCCGGAAATCATTCTTCTCACAAAAACGTCTAATCATATTCCGTCAGTTTATAATAGAGATATCTGCATTAGATTTTGCATTGTCTTCTCACAAAAACGTCTGTAGTGTCCGAACATTTGGTGTTCTCCGTTTTTCTCTACGTCTCTCACAATTGTCAGTAGAGTCGTCTGAAGTTCTGTTTGGTACCGTCCGTTTAGGCGACAATCTTATGGGACCCCACTGTGAAAAGGGCAGATTTTGCTATACGACCCCGACAAGTGGCACGGGACTTGTCTGAAGGCAATCGTTACAGTTTTCAAAAAAGTAATGGAAGCATGAAGGTAGTTATATGCCTACCCCAAAAAAAGGGGTTAAAAATATATATGTTTATAAACGGTATATTTCCTGAGTATATTTCCTCCTAGATTTAGGACAGACATTTCAGTACTATTATATACTATTACAATTTTCAATATTATTATAGATTTTTGAAAGTCCTTTTTGCATTTATGAATGTGTTATTCAATGCATTTCTATGGGCTTTAGTAGTAAAGGCTAAAATCAGTCATTTACATATTTTTTAGATACCTAAAGTGGTACTCTAATTCAAAATCAAATAGCTAAATTATCAATAGTATGACCATCTTAAAACAATTCCATATCTCAGCTTAGCACTACATCCTCCCCCAACGTCTTTTATTATTTTACATTTCTTGTTATTAGGATCCCCATTAGCCAATGGCGACAGCTCGTCTTACTGGGGTCCGACACATAACGAAAAAAGACATTACAAAGAAAACGACATTACAAAGATAGAAGTAAAGAAAGATCTAAAGAAATACTATGCTTAATCTATTATAATGGACTCTTATAAATGAATGAATAAATCATCAATAGATGAGACATGGTCATTCTCTGTCAAAATGTCTTCACACTCACACACACACACACACACACACACACACACACACACACACACACACACACACACACACACACACACACACACACACACACACACACACACACACACACACCAGGAGAGGAATTACCTTCAACCACATGGTGTCACTAAAGGCTTGAATTTGAAGGAGCTTCCATAACTATTCATTACTACAGTAGTGTCTTGATTCATTTCTTCTTCATTAAATCTGTCTTTATGTTTCTCTGTGTTTTCTTTGTCGATATGATGGTAACTTTGAGAGTAAATCTCCTGAAAGTAGAACAATCTTACCCTCAGTATAGCCAAGCACCTTGACTTGTCCTTTTATGATTTTATTTGAATTTGTATTTTTTATTTATTTCACCTTTATTTATCCAAGTAGGCCAGTTGAGAATAAGTTCTCATTTACAACTGCGACGTGGCCAAGATAAAGCAAAGCAGTGCAACACAAACAACAACACAGAGTTACACATGGAATAAACAAACATACAGTCAATAACACAATAGAAAAGTCTATATACAGTGTGTGCAAATGAGGTAAGATGAGGGAGTGATAGATTGTAAAAATAATTACAATTTAGCAATAAACACTGGAGTGATAGATGTGCAGAAGATGAATGTGCAAGTAGAGATACGGTGGTGCAAAGGAGCAAAACAATATATAACAGTATGGGGATGAGGTAGTTGGATGGGAAATTTACAGATGGACTGTGTACAGGTGCAGTGATCTGTGAGCTGCTCTGACAGCTGGTGCTTAAAGTTAGAGAGGGAGATATGAGTCTCCAGTTTCAGTGATTTTTGCAATTTTTTCCAGTCATTGGCAGCAGAGAACTGGAAGGAAAGGCGACCAAAGTAGGAATTGGCTTTGGGGGTGACAAGTGAAATATACCTGCTGGAGCACGTGCTACGGGTGGGTACTGCTATGGTGACCAGTGAGCTGTGATAAGGCGGGCCTTTACCTAGCAGAGACTTATAGATGACTTGGAGCCAGTGGGTTTGGCGACGAATATGAAGCGAGGGCCAGCCAACGAGAGCATACAGGTCGCAGTGGTGGGTAGAATAAGTACTTGACTGTATCAGTTACTGTACCTGGATACTGTACTGTATCCAGGTACAGTAACTGTAACCCAGTGACTTATTTACTTGCTCATCGTAAGCAGCCTGGTGAAATAAGCAGTGGAGTGGGAATAGGTTGAATGATTAAATGTATGTAAAAATATACTGTATTATGTCAAGGCTTTCAATGATTTCAACCATCGAAAGATTTAAATGTTTGACCATTGAATTTGGCTACTTGACTTCTTTTAACCTACTTTACTCATAATGTGAATACAATTTAAAACATGTTTAATTGTTTAAAACATAACTCAAATATTGTTCACAACCAATATAGCCTCACTAAATATATCAAGAAATGTCAACCGACAAAACAAGATGCTAATCCTCAGATTTAACTAACTCTGACTAACAAATGCACAAACTGTGAACATATGTTTGAATTCAAAATCTAATATTGCATTGCAGACAGACATACAGCAAGTACATTAAAGGGAAACTCAAGCAAAATATGGAAAACAGCTATTACAGTACTTAGTGTCAGTTAATGTTCTGGTCATTTCATCAACCATAGCTTGCTCTTGTTGAGTTGAAGTTTCTGATTCATGTCCTTTCTCAGCGACCAGCTGGAGCTGGGGCTGGGGCTGGAGCTGGGGCTGGAGCTGGAGCTGGAGCTGGAGCTGCAGGGGCTGGGACAAGACCAAGTCTTTGCAGAAGCAGAAGGTAGTTGTACTGCTGGAGAAAGTTTGGAAAGCCACGGCCAGGGCCACGGCCACGGCCACGCTAGAAGAAGGAGGGAAAAAGAAGGACAATCAAAACTAATGTATTCACTGGAGTCTCAATTGTGTACACCATACACAATAACTGTACATAGTTTATTTTAGCAGTAAATCATTTTTATTGAATAACTGTATAGAGCAAGGGCCATGTAGATGCTGATACTATATGTATATATGTAATATATTCGTGTTCTATTTTTCATATTATCTTTTCAAATGTTGATATTTTTCTTCCACTTTTCTACAGAGTATTTTCTGTAGATCGTTTTAATCCCACCTTTTAACTCAACAAAATGTAGAAAAAGTCGAGGGGTTTGAATATCTTTTGAAGGCATTGGATAATATGGCAGCTTCAGTTTGAATGCGGCCCACACCCTTCTGGCACAAACTTTGCCTTTCCTGTCTTTCTCTCAACGTCTCTGTCCCCAAATAAAGCAAAAATACTCCTTCAAAAAATATGTATCATTTCTACTACTCACCTCTTCACTTGAAGAGCGCTTCTCAATGATATGCTGATGGCCATGCTCATCACGCTCAGCCTTCAAAAGCACAATAAGACAGTCAATTAATATACATATGGATGTAAAATACTAACTTTAAGATTTCTCTAAGTCTAACATGACATTTGCACCAGCATTTCATGTACATACTATATGCATGGCTTACCAAAGCAACAGAGAGAAGCATCACAAATCCAAGTAGAACAACAATCTTCATGCTGAAAGTCTTCATCTAAATAGAGTACAGTATAAACATAAACGGCATCACTTTATTAATCCATATATTCCCAACAATTTACAGATTATATTATATGTATAATCTACTACACAGTTAATGAGTGTCTAAGAATGACTTCACTCTGAACAAAGTGTTAGAATTATTAGTATAACCATACCTTAACGTATCTCAGGGTTAAAAGCCTTCTCTGTGCCTCTGTAAGCGCTAGCACACTCATCAATACACAGACAATATATAGTGTTTCTCAGCCTATCACAAAGCCCTAATGAAGCCTACATGTGTTGCAATAAAGGATGTTGTATGATGTCTGGGTGTTCCATGTAACGTTGGGCATTGCAAAACAGGCAAACAAATTAGCCTCTTGCCACTGCTATTAATCAAATGTGCTAACTGAAAATGTCAGTATAGGCCTACTGTATCATTGTTTCCCATCTGCTGTTAATTCCAGAACAATATTTATTCCACATCTACATTGATGGCAATAACATTCTCTGTGTGTAACCCTCCATGAGTTTCCATTTGACCTCTGACTGGGTAGGGACAGTGGGTCACAGACCAGTAAATAAGGGTCTCCCTCACAAAGTGGTCCAAATGTTCAATGCAACTGACAGAAAGTATGCAAACAAGTTTGATAAATTGTTAGAACAATTAAGCAGGATAATTGTATACTATTAAGTATTGATACTGACTCAGAGCTATGGAAATATTTATAGAGTGCCTGACTGTAAAGGGGTGCGTAACTGGTGGAAGGGAAGTCAGACGCAGGAGAGCAGAACTAGGAAGTAGCCGGAGCAGTTTAATCCAAAACCCAACGGCATAACAATACAACAGAATAAGGGTACAAAAACCCGACGCGCACCAGTAAAGATGTGCACAAGCACTTACAACAAACAATTCCACACAAAGACATGGGGGGAACAGAGGTTTAAATACACAACAATTAATGAAGGAAATGGAAACCAGGTGTGTAGGAAAACAAGACAAAACAAATGGAAAATGAAAATTGGATCGACGATGGCTAGAAGACCGGTGACGCCGACCGCCGAACACCGCCCGAACAAGGAGAGGAAACGACTTCGGTGGAAGTCATGACACTGACTTCATACTGACGTTAAAGAGTTGAGGTTCACAAACGTTTAATGTTGCAACACATTTTCAAAGTGTCTTTCAAAATGGTCAAGTTTTTAGCCACCAATAAAAAACATGCACTATGTGGACACCCATTCAAATAAGTGAATTTGGCTATTTAAGCCACACAGGTTGCAGAAAGGTGTATACAATTGAGCACACAGCCATGCAATCTACAAAGAGAAACATTGGCAGTAGATTGGCCCGTACTGAAGAGCTCAGTGACTTTCAACGTGGCACCAACGTAAGGTGCTACCTTTTCAACGAGTCAGTTAGTCAAATGTATGCCCTGCTAGAGCTGCCATGGTCAACTGTAAGTGCTGTTTTTGTGAAGTGGAAACATCTAGGAGCAACACTGGCTCAGCCCCGAAGTGGTAGGCCAGGGAAGCTCACAGAATGGGATGGCCGAGTGCTGAAGCGCGTAGCGTGTAAAAATCATCTCTCCTCGGTTGCAACACTCACAAACTAATTCCAAACTGCCTCTGGGAGCAATGTCAGCACAATAACTGTTAGTCAGGAGCTAAATTAAATGGGTTTCCGTGGCCAAACAGCCGCACACAAGCCTAAGATCACCTTGCGCAATGCCAAGCATCGGCTTGAGTGGTGTAAAGCTCACGGCTATTGGACTCTGGAGAAGAGGAAACGCGTTCTCTACAGTGATGAATCACCCTTCATCATCTGGCAGTCCGACGGATTAATATGGATTTGGCAGATGCCACAAGAACGCTACCTGCCCAAAATGCATAGTCCCAACTTTAAAGTCTGGTGGTTGAGGAATAATGGTCTTTGCTGTTTTTCACGCCAACTGCGAGCCAGGCCAAAGTCAGTGTCCAACCTCAATAATGATCTTGTGACTGAATGGAAGCCAGTCCCCGCAGCAATGTTCCAAAATCTAGAGGAAAGCTGGAGGCTATTATAGCGGCAAAGGGGGGACCAATCCATATTAATGCCCATGATATTGGAATGAGATGTTCGATGAGCAGGTGTCCGTTTGGCCATGGAGAGTATTTGGTTATCTGCAACCCAGGAAGAACTGCTAGTGGGTCTTGACCCCTTTTTGGAAACAACAAATTCTCTGGAACTGATTATGAATTCAGAAGTTTTGTTGATTTCATACTTGTTTACAATTATTTTAGGACTTGTAGAGCCTTCCACCTTATGTCAGAGAGGTTTCACTCTTGTTTTGAAAGGATCTCAAATAGTTTGTCAAACAAACAGAACACAACAGACAAAGACATACACAATGACGGATCTTAACTTAATTAATTTATTAATGACGGAATAATCAGCTCTGAACAGCACCTAATGTCAACATATTTGATGTAAACAAGTTTTTTCTCCTTCTTCTATCGACACCCGTCTCATTTTCCACCCGCTGCTGGGGCTGGAGCTGCAGCAGGAGTTGCGGCAGGAGCAGAGGCGAGGCTGGCCAATAGGAAGGGCAGGAGGGCAGGAAGGCCATCAAGGCAGAGTTACCTTGAGAAGGCTGCGCATAAGGGAAGTAGGACGTGTACTGAGGCTGCTGATAGGGGTAAAACCCTCCCAAACCACGCCCATAACCCATGAACATCTGTGGAGAGAGAGAGAGAAAGAGAGATGGATAAATTGTTCTGAACTCAAACAAACTAGTAATCATATTCAAATAGTACACCATACTATAGTACTCTAATAGACAGTATAGCTAATAGAAACCAATATATAGTACTAAATATTACTGCACCTCATCGCTAGCTGAGCGCTAACACACAAACAAAATCACAGGATGATTGATGTTTCGGTATAAAGTAATCAACACTCAAAGTGTGAACTTTAGTCCATCATATTGTAATAATTCAGATATTGTCATAATCCAATGCAATGCAATCTGTGGAAAGTGCAATCTCTTGGTGTATTGACGTGTAAATTGAAGGCTTGATGTTGTATTTCAAGAAGTCATAAAGGAATGGAGGAACAAAGTCCAATCAGGCACATCACTAGTGTCACGTTCCTGACCTGTTTTCTGTTGTTTTGTATGTGTGTGATGGTCAGGGCGTGAGTTTTGGGTGGGCAGTCTATGTTTGCTGTTTCTATGTTGGTTTTGGGTTGCCTGGTATGGCTCTTAATTAGAGGCAGGTGTTTTGCGTTTTCCTCTAATTGAGAGTCATATTAAGGTAGGTTGTTCTCACTGTTTGTTTGTGGGTGATTGTCTCCTGTGTCCTTGTCGGTGTACCACACGGGACTGTAGCGTTTGTTCGGTTTTTGTGTAGTCTGTTTTCCCTGTCCGTGCGTTCTTCGTGTTTTATGTAAGTACTCTCGTTCAGGTCTGTCTTCTTCGTTTTGTTGTTTTGTAAAATATTCAAGTGTTCTTCGTGTGTTTAGTTTTGTCTTGTAATAAAGTTTCATGATGTATTCAAAACCCGCTGCACGTTGGTCAAATCCATGCTACTCCTCTTCTGATGAGGAGAAGGAGGAAGCGCGTTACAGAAACACCCACCACAACAGGACCAAGCGGATTGGAGCCGGAGGAAAGGAACTAAAGCAATGGAGAGAAGAGGAATGGAGTTGGGAACAAATATTCAACGGAGAAGGACCCTGGGCTAAGGTTGGTGTGATTCGCCGCTCGCGGGAGGAGAAGAAGGCAGCCACAGCCCAGGAGCGGTGGATTGAGGAGGCAGCACGTATGAGAGGCTGGAAGCCCGAGAGGCTCACCCAAAAATTTCTTGGGGGGGGGGGGCTAAAGGGGAGTGTGGCGAAGCCGGGTTGGATACCTGAGCCAACTCCCCGGGCTTGCCGTGGAGTAAGAGGGCGTCGTACTGGTCAGACACCGTGTTATGCGGTAAAGCGCACGGTGTCCCCAGTACGCGTGCTTAGCCCAGTGCGGGCTATTCCACCTTGCCGCACTGGGAGGGCTAGGTTGGGCATCGAGCCGAGTGCCATGAAGCCGGCCCAACGTATCTGGTCTCCAGTACGTCTCCTCGGGCCGGCGTACATGGCACCAGCCTTACAGGTGGTGTCCCCGGTTCGCCTGCATAGCCCAGTGCGGGCTATTCCACCTCGCCGCACTGGCAGGGCTACGGGGACCATTCAACCTGGTAAGGTTGGGGAGGCTCGGTGCTCAAGAGCACGTGTCCTCCTTCACGGTCCGGTATATCCGGCGCCACCTTCCCACCCCAGCTCAGTACCACCAGTGCCTACACCACGCACCAGGCTTCCAGTGCATCTCCAGAGCCCTGTTCCTCCTCCACGCACTCTCCCTATGGTGCGTGTCTCCAGCCCAGTGCCTCCAGTTCCGGCACCACGCACCAAGCCTCCTGTGCGTCTCCAGAGCCCTGTTCCTCCTCCACGCACTCTCCCTATGGTGCGTGTCTCCAGCCCAGTGCCTCCAGTTCCGGTACCGCGCACCAGGCTGTCTCTCCGTCTCCTCCCTACAGAACTGCCCGTCTGCCCAGCGGCGCCTGAACTGCCCGTCTGCCCAGCGGCGCCTGAACTGCCCGTCTGCCCAGCGGCGCCTGAACTGTCCGTCTGCCCAACGGCGCCTGAACTGCCCGTCTGCCATGAGCCTGCAAAGCCGCCCGTCTGCCATGAGCCTGCAAAGCCGCCCGTCTGCCAAGAGCCTACAGAGCCGTCCGCCAGACAGGAGCCGCTAGAGCCGTCCGCCAGACCGGATCAGCCAGAGCCGTCCGCCAGACCGGATCAGCCAGAGCCTTCCGCCAGACCGGATCAGCCAGAGCCTTCCGCCAGACCGGATCAGCCAGAGCCTTCCGCCAGACCGGATCAGCCAGAGCCTTCCGCCAGACCGGATCAGCCAGAGCCTTCCGCCAGACCGGATCAGCCAGAGCCTTCCGCCAGACCGGATCAGCCAGAGCCTTCCGCCAGACCGGATCAGCCAGAGCCTTCCGCCAGACCGGACCTGCCAGAGTCCCTCAGCCCGGACCTGCCAGAGTCCCTCAGCCCGGACCTGCCAGAGTCCCTCAGCCCGGACCTGCCAGAGTCCCTCAGCCCGGACCTGCCAGAGTCCCTCAGCCCGGACCTGCCAGAGTCCCTCAGCCAGGACCTGCCAGAGTCCCTCAGCCAGGACCTGCCAGAGTCCCTCAGCCAGGAGCTGCTGCCCCTTATCCCGGAGCTGCTGCCCCTTATCCCGATGCTGCCCCTTTATTTAGGTGGGTTGAGTTGGAGGGTGGTCATTGGGAGGGGGATACGGAAGCGGGGAGTGACTATGGTGGGGTGGGGACCTCGTCCACCGCCAGAGCCGCCACCGTGGACAGACGCCCACCCAGACCCTCCCCTGGACTTTGTGCTGGTGCGCCCGGCGTTCGCACCTTGAGGGGGGGGGTTCTGTCACGTTCCTGACCTGTTTTGTATGTGTGTGATGGTCAGGGCGTGAGTTTTGGGTGGGCAGTCTATGTTTGCTGTTTCTATGTTGGTTTTGGGTTGCCTGGTATGGCTCTTAATTAGAGGCAGGTGTTTTGCGTTTTCCTCTAATTGAGAGTCATATTAAGGTAGGTTGTTCTCACTGTTTGTTTGTGGGTGATTGTCTCCTGTGTCCTTGTCGGTGTACCACACAGGACTGTAGCGTTTGTTCGGTTTTTGTGTAGTCTGTTTTCCCTGTCCGTGCGTTCTTCGTGTTTTATGTAAGTACTCTCGTTCAGGTCTGTCTTCTTCGTTTTGTAAAATATTCAAGTGTTCTTCGTGTGTTTAGTTTTGTCTTGTAATAAAGTTTCATGATGTATTCAAAACCCGCTGCACGTTGGTCAAATCCATGCTACTCCTCTTCTGATGAGGAGAAGGAGGAAGCGCGTTACAACTAGGAACAGTAGTTTCATGGTCACCATGGAATTCTTGAAATGAAAAAGACGTACAGTGAATTCAAAGCTAGACACGCATGCCTCAATTCCACTACAGTATTCTTTGAAACTCTTACCTGTTCAAGTGAAGATGTAATATGCTTAAAAAATATTAAACTTGAGACTAATGCTGTATTGTAACTTAACAGCAAGAATATACTTTTTATAGACCATTTCATTGGAACAAATTCCAATCAGGCACATCACTAGGACTCGTAGTTTAATGGTCGGTATGGAATTCTTGAAATGAAAAAGACGTACAATGAATTCAATGCTTGACACTCATGCCTAAATTCCTCTACAGTATGCTTTGAAACTCTTACCTGTTCAAGTGAAGATGTAAAATGCTTGAAATGTTGGTACTAAACTGTTAACACTATTGCCGTATTGTAACTTAAATGCATAAATATGCTTTTCATAGACCATTTCATTCCACAGTTAACCAATGAGCTTTCAGTCCCATGATCAAAGGTTTGTCCTGGAGATGTAAAATGTGATGAAATTAGGCATTTGGTGGGTAATCCTACAAATCTGTATATATCCACAGTGCCTACAAAGAACAATGTCTCATCAGTATTAGGAAACTTTAGATAAATTGAAAGGTTTTGAAACTGTCGATGATTCCTCTACCTGTTTTGGGGGATTGCGGAGGCTAAATGAAAACATTTAATTGTAATGTTTAACTTTAATTTCTCAACTTATACAATTTAGCTCAAGTACCAGACTTTATTTTGATATCTCCTATCATGCAATATAATGTACAACATTTATTTTTTAAATTAAATAACGCAATGTAATGTACCACACTTTGTATAGATTTCTCACAATTTTAATAATCTTAATGAGCATTCATCAGAGGACTGGAGAGACATACAATTGAGCTTAAAATATTAATGTATTTATTAAACAGAGATGCATAAAGGAATCACATTTCATAGACAATGTCTGGGAGTTCCATGAAATACCTGATAGACAGAAAAGTGAATTAATACATTTAAAGGATATTCATTGCACTGGGAATCCAGTGTTGGGAAAAGTACCCAATTGTCATACTTGAGTACAAGTAAAGATACCTTAATAGAAATGAAAGTTACCCACTTAAATACAACTTGAGTAAAAGTCTAAAAGTATTTGGTTTTAAATATACTTAAGTTTCAAAAGTATATGTAATTGCTAAAATATACTTAAGTATCAAATGTAAAAGTATAAATCATTACAAAAACCTTATATTAAACAAACCAGACGCCACCATTTTCTTGTTTACTTTATTTACGGATAGCCAGGGGTACACTCCAACACTCAGACATCTTAATAAACTAAGCATTTGTGTTTTGTGAGTCCGCCAGATCAGAGGCAGTAGGGATGACCAGGGATGTTCTCTTGATAAGCGTATGAATTTGTCCATTTTCCTGTCCTGCTAAGCATTCAAAAAGTAATTTTTGGAGGTCAAGGAAAATGTATGGGGTAAAAAGTACATTATTTTCTTCAGGAATTTTGTGAAGTAAAAGTAAAAGTTGTCAGAAATATATATAGTAAAGTAACGTACAGATACCCCCTAAAACTATTTAAGTAGTACTTTAAAATATTTTTACTTAAGTATTTTGCGCCACTGGGGGAATCTAATATTTAGATATTAAATGAATGATGGCTGGGTTACTGTAACATCACTTCACCTGTTTAACGTCCAGCTGGGGCAGGGGTTGGGGCAGGAGCAGGGGCAGGTGCAGGGGCTGGGGCAGGGGATGGAGCAGGGGCTGGGGAAGGAGCAGGGGCTGGGGCAGGAGCAGGGGCTGGGGCAGGAGCAGGGGCTGGGGCTGGGGCTGGGGCAGGAGCAGGAGCTGGGGCAAGGGCTGATGCAGAGGCAGCAAACAGTTTAAGTAGAAGTTGAATTAGCTGATTTGAATTCAACTTTGGCAGGGAGGGCAGAAAGGAACCACCAGCCTAAATAGGAAAGAAAACATCAGCAGTTTTTTTCTCATTCAATGTCATTTTGATTTACACACCACACATGGAATCATATCTCAGAATAGTCACATATGTTTCATACACATTGATCTTCACTACAATATGTTAAATAATTTCTGCTCATAATCTGTGGAGCTTTGGAACGTACCTCCTTGGAGTTTGAGTTAGAGTTGGAGTCAGAGCTGGAACGTGCAACTCTCAAGTGATCCACATCAGCCTGAAAAATTATAATTTTCAAATATGTAAAAAAAAATAATACATCAAATATGATTTAAAGAAGAATATTATATAATTTGGGGCAAATATATTGTATGTTAATTTTTGTTAAACTCACAGGAAGAGCCAATGACAGGCCCAGGACGCAGCCCAGGAAGATTACAGTCTTCATCATCATCTTGGTGGTCAGTTCTAAAAACATAAAAAGAAACAAAAGCAGCTTAGATGACCTTTTTTTGTTCTGAATGTTGAAGTACAATGTGAACACCACAGCGTAAGTACATTTATCACTATTCACAAGCCCTGCTTTACAACCAATTTCCTTACCTTTGAGTCAGTCAATTTCAGCAGTTGATCAGGTGTGACGATGCAAAGACAATGAGCTATACCCAGTCGGTGGGTTCTTTTAAATAGAGTTAAGAGCACTGATGTCACAACCCTTAATACTATGTGGTATTATTGTGAAAATAATCATGATGTTTAATATTCTGAAATCTTTAATCTCTCTGTTGAAGGATAGGTGTGGGTAATACTAAGGGATTAACATTATAACTGTACAGATGAGTCACACATTAAATGTATGATATACAGTACCAGTCAAAGGTTTGGACACACCTACTCATTCAAGGGTTGTTCTTTATTTTTTATATTTTCTACACTGTAGAATAATAGTGAAGACATCAAAACTATGAAATAACACATGTAGAATCATATAGTAACCAAAATAGTGTTTAACAAATCAAAATGTATTTTTTCATTTGAGATTCTTCAAAGAGAATGCCAAGTGTGTGCAAAGCTGTCATCAAGGCAAAATGTGGTTACATTAAAGAATCTCACATATAAAATATATTTTGATTTGTTGAACACTTTTTTAATTACTACATGATTCCATACGTGTTATTTCATAGTTTTGATGTCTTCACTATAATTCTACAATGTAGAAAATAGTAAAAATTTAAAAATAACCTTGAATGAGTAGGTGTGTCCCAACTTTTGACTGGTACTGTATGCATACAAAAAACTGTGGTAACTCTTCACAATAATTTGTATTAATTAACCTTTTATAAATAGTGTTTATTATTAGTTATTTACATCATATATCAGTATTATAAGCATACAATGTATGATCCTTTAAAATCTTTATTATAATATGTAAAAGCTTTTTAAGCATCTCTGAACATTTATTAGAATTTGAAACAGCTTCATCATAAATGTTACTATAAAGACAAAATATCAACTACATCCAGCTAATAGCTGAATTTTCAGGGGATTGTGTGATATAAATGGATATAAATTATTTTGTAAACACATGCAGTACCAGTGTTTTGCAAACAAACAACCATTTCGCTCCCCACCTTAGAACGTTGCCAAATCGTCATGGGAAGTACTTGATTGTAGAATTAACTAGGCTTATGATTACAAGATAAACTGAGTCACCAGCTTAGAAAGTATAATATGCAACTCAATCCCCACCTTGCCACGACAAATGTCCAGATTCACTACAGACAGTCCTCCCCCAAAAATCTAAAAGAAGTGTGTTCTAAAGTGTCTGTCCTAAAGGAACCCGCTTTTAAATTTTTAAATTTTACATGTATTTAAACCATTATTTTTTAGCAATAAACAGTACTTCCATAATTTGTTTAACTGGTATCGGGTGACATTCAAACAAGTCATGTGAGGCCTGTGGGCATCCTAGAGCAAATCAACCAACATGTACAGTACCAGTCAAAAGTTTGGACAAACATACTCATTCAAGGGTTTTTCTTTATTTTTACTATTTTCTACTTTGTAGAATAATAGGGAAGACATCAAAACTATGAAATAACACATATGGAATCATGTAGTAACCAAAAAAGTGTTAAACAAAACATGCTTCTTCAAAGTTTTACCAGGAGAACGCATCTGAATGAGTGAAACAGCGCCGCTCTGTACTGTTCAAAACTGACTGAAACGCTATTTGCGAGCACCACCGCTAACTAGCTAGCCATTTCACATCGGTTACATATAATGCTGAATAGTTTTGATGGTATATTACAATGTTAAACAAATTACTTTAATCATTAACACTACAATTAAAATGGCTGCTGTAGTTGTGGCTATTTCCAGCAATGCAAAAACTGATGTCAAGGAAAATGAGATCTGGAGCAAGGTTGTGAGTGGAAATACGCCAAAGGAGACTGTTTTACCTCTTTTTATCATGGAGAGAGAAATCCTGACAGAGGAGGAGGCCATAGCCAACCCCATTAAGGATTAGGAGCTCTACCACAGTCTCATACAGGAAATGCATCCAAACCACTTGAGGTCAGTACAGAGAGTACGTGCACTCTGGCATATATATATTTTCAGTGAGGAAGAAAGGGCAAAGCTTCTTATCAGAGGAATAACAGTCAAGGGAAAGCATGTTGTGTTCAAAGAGAATAATCCGTTCAGTTTGAAGACGCGCATGGCTGACCAGAACTCCATTCAAGTTACAATAAAATAAATACCTGAATCAGCAGATGATAGTGTTGTGACTGAGTTTCTGGCTAAAGCTGGATGTAAGGTGGTGAGAAGAGTGATGATAAGATACAAGGGTCAACTTACAAACTGCTCCAATGGAGATAGTTTTGTATATGTTGAAGCAGCACCCTTCATTCCTATAACACGGTCTGTAAAGATGGGCACTCACTGGATCAAAGTATTTTATGATGGACATGGTCCTGCGCGTAGACAGGACTGGCTGACCCAATCCCACACTAGAGGGGGTCAGGAGATGGTAGAGTACAGTCCTACTACACTGGACAACATAAGGTGCATAGAGGAATTTTTTTCACACTGTGCAGGACAGAAATCCTTTCCCCCTGAGTAAGGCGGACGTATCACATATCTCAGCTGAAATGACTGAACGTGAGACTGAGGTTGAAGAGGATAACTCCTTGCCTCCCAAGGACAAAGACGGAGTGAATGAAACATTGGAGTTGGTACCTGGTGAGCCAGAGTCTGCAACAGTGACTTCTCATTCCAAGAAAAAGAAGAAGAAGAATAGGAAAAATGCTAAAAAGGAAGCTGGGCAAGTGGCTACTGAGACTAGCGGCAATCATAACCCAATAGAAAAAGGTTAATAAGAGACCCCGAAGGCGGTGCAACTCTGGGGAATACAAAAGAAGGCAGACAGACATCAATGCTGGCCTTCATTCAAACAATCCGGAATCAACATACATCCAAGCGACCCAGGGTACTGGGCCTGACTGAAATAATACAAAATCCGACCAGAGTAACACAACCATCCCAGACTCAAATTGATCTGGTGTTTTTCGAACAGACCTGATCGAATAATTAAGTCCAGTAACTTACCTACTGGCATATCTGACCACAATGTTTCGTTGGTGGTTAGAAAGCTCACTAAAAAGAGATTTAAGAACCATATTAATGTGCAACAGTATGACAACAAAATGCAGAAAAGTGAGCAGAGAAACTACGATGCAGCTATAAGTCAAATTGACTGGTCTGATCTGTTAAGCAATGAAGACCCAGAGTCTGGATACAGAACATTTCTGTCAGCTATTGACAAGTTGAATACCTCATTTACTAGGAAATTTCAACGTAAGCCAAGAAGGAAAACCTCTCTACCATGGCTCAACGAGGACCTCTGGAGGCAAATGAGAGAACGGGATTTTTCCTTGAAAAAATCACTGAAGTCTAGTAAGAATGATGACAGACATATATTTGCATCACTGAGAAATAAGGTGGTTAGGAATATAAAAAAGCAAAAACAGAGTTATTTCTTGGAGTGATCAATGAAGCAAAAGGAAATGGCAAAGTGATTTGGGAAAATCTCAACAAACTAACAGGGAGAGGAGCTGAAAAGTCCAAAAAACATCCTGAATGCAAGGTTAATGGGATTCTAATTCAAGACTCCAATTTCATATCCTCCACCTTTAACAAATGTTTTGTTGACTCTGTCAGGGAACTGGCTCAAATATGTTCAAACAAGACAACAGTTCTCACTCCCATAGATAAAAAATAAACCAATATTCAGAATTCCTGAAATCTCAGTGTCAGCAGTGGAGAGTATTATTAGCTTCTTCAGGAGCTCTAGAACAAAATATGTATTTGGTCTAGACATTGTACTTCTGAAGAGACACAAAAATTCTCTGATTGCCCCTATTTTACATCTAGTTAATCTGTTCATCAAATATGGGTTCTTTCCCAATGCTGGGAAGTCTGCTGCAGTGATACCTGTTTTATAATCTGGTGGCCCAACACTGGTCGAAAATGACTGACCTATAAGCATTCTTCCAGTGCTATCAAAAGTAGCTGACAGATGGGTGTCTGATCATCTGACTGAACACCTCATTCTCCATACATCAAATGCAATTTGGGTTCAGAACTAACCATTCTACCAAAACAGCCAATTGCTATTTTCTGGAGTGTATTAAATCTAACTGAACATAGGTGGTGGAGTCGACACAGTCTTTTTGGATCTTGAAAGGGTCTTTGATACTGTGAATCATGAGGTCCTCCTATTCAAACTACTACCTCCCTTAATGTGTCCACTGAAGTCATTAGTTGGATGTATTCCTATCTGACAAACAGAAGTCAAAGGGTTCGTTTGGGGGACACTCAGCCGGACTCTCTTTACTATACCATTGGGGTCCCACAAGGGTCAATATTAGGCCCCCTTCTGTTTACCATCTGTAACGGTTTTCTTCCGTTGGTGAAGGAGAGGACCAAAATGCAACGCGGCTAGTGTTCAACATGTTTTTAATAAACAAAGAGACGATAACGTGAACACTATACAAAATACAAAATAACAAACGTGAAAGCCGAGACAGTCCTATCTGGTGCAGAACACAAAGACAGAAGACAACCACCCACAAACCTTAACACAAAACAAGCCACCTAAATATGGTTCCCAATCAGAGACAATGACAAACACCTGCCTCTGATTGAGAACCATAATCAGGCATACATAGAAATGGACAAACTAGACACACAACATAGAATGCCCACCCAGCTCACGTCCTGACCAACACTAAAACAAGTAAAACACACAAGAACAGACGGGCGGCACAGATGACGCTGGACAGATGGGCGGCTCAGATGGCGCTGGGCAGACAGGCAGCTCAGATGGCGCTGGGCAGACGGGCAGCTCAGATGGCGCTGGGCAGACGGGCAGCTCAGATGGCGCTGGGCAGACGGGCAGCTCAGACGGCGCTGGGCAGACGGGCAGGGCAGGCGACGCTGGGCAGACAGGCAGCGCAGGCGGCGCTGGGCAGACAGGCAGCGCAGGCAACGCTGGGCAGACAGGCAGCTCAGACGGCGCTGAGCAGACGGCCGACTCTGACCTGCTGCGGTGCACAGTAGGCCTGGTGCGTGGTGCCGGAACTGGTGGTACCGGACTGGAGACACGCACCTCAAGGCTAGTGCGGGGAGCAGGAACAGGGCACGCTGGACCCTCAAGGCGCACTGTAGGCCTGGTGCGTGGTGCCGGAACTGGTGGTACCGGGCTAATGACACGCACCTCAGGGAGAGTGCGTGGAGGAGGAACAGGGCTCTGGAGACGCACTGGAAGCCTGGTGCGTGGTGTTGGCACTGGTGGTATTGGGCTGGTCCGAGGAGGTGGCACCGGATAGACCGGACCGTGAAGGCGTACTGGGGCTCTTGAGCACCGAGCCTGCCCAACCTTACCTGGTTGAATGCACCCCGTAGCCAGGCCAATGCGGGGAGGTGGAATAACCCGCACTGGACTGTGCTGGCGAACCGGGGACACCTTGCGTAAGGCTGGTGCCATGTACACCGGCCCGAGGAGCCGGCTTCATGGCACCTTGCTCGATGCCCACTCTTTGACACCTTCCCACAATAAGTTGGGTGAATTTTGGCCCATTCCTCCTGACAGAGTGTGATAAATCCTGGGTGTAGCTGGTGTAGAGGAGTCAGGCACAGGACAGCATATGTGTGTAAGAAACGTACTTTACTCAAAATATCACAAATACAACGCAAAATAAACGAGCCCACAATAACAAACCGTATTACATACCAACAATCACAAACAAACACACATGGGGGAACAGAGGGTTAAATAATGAACAAGTAATTGGGGGATTGGAACCAGGTGTGTAAAACAAAGACAAAACAAATGGAAAATGAAAAGTGGATCGGCGATGGCTAGAAGGCCGGTGACGTCGACCGCCGAACGCCGCCCGAACAAGGAGAGGGACCGACTTCGGCGGAAGTCGTGACACAGAGCTGGTGTAACTGAGTCAGGTTTGTAGGCCTCCTTGCTCGCACATGCTTTTTCAGTTCTGCCCGCAAATTGTCTATAGGATTGACGTCAGGGCTTTGTGATGGCCACTCCAATAGGTTAACTTTGTTGTCCTTAAGCCATTTTGCCACAACTTTGGAAGTCTGCTTGGGGTCATTGTCCATTTGGAAGACCCATTTGCGACCAAGCTTTAACTTCCTGACTAATGTCTTGAGTTGTTGCTTCAATAAAGCCACATAATTTTACTTCCTCATGATGCCATCTATTTTGAAAAGTGCACCAGTCCCTCCTGCAGCAAAGCACCCCCACCACATGATGATGCCACCCCCGTGCTTCACGGTTGGGATGGTGTTCTTTGGCTTGCAAGCCTGGCCCTTTTCCTCCAAACAAAGATGTTATTATTATTGCCAAACAGTTATATTTTTGTTTCATCAGACCAGAGGACATTTCTCCAAAAAGTGCAATCTTTGTCCCCATGTGCAGTTGCAAACTGTAGTCTGGCTTTTTTATTGCGGTTTTGGAGCAGTGGCTTCTTCCTTGCTGAGCGGCCTTTCAGGTTATGTCGATATAGGACTCGTTTTACTGTGGAAATAGATACTTTTGTACCTGTTTCCTCCAGCATCTTCACAAGGTCCTTTGCTGTAGTTCTGGGATCAATTTGCACTTTTCTATATATTATTGGATGTAATGTATTTGTATTTTGTATTGTTTTAGTGATTATGTGTATTGTGGTTGTGTAATTGTCCTCAGCTGCCCTGGGACTACAGGTGCAAATTAGCTTTTGGCTAACACCGGTATATTTACATGGATGTTGCATTATTGTAATATTGATGTTGATTAATGTGCATTGTCCCCTATAAATAAATAAAACAAATAAACAAGCAGCCACCCTTTGACTTGATTATTATTATTTGACCCTGCTGGTCATCTATGAACATTTGAACATCTTGGCCATGTTCTGTTATAATCTCCACCCGGTACAGCCAGAAGAGGACTGGCCACCACGCATAGACTGGTTCCTCTCTAGGTTTCTTCCTAGGGTCTGGCCTTTCTAGGGAGTTTTTCCTAGCCACCGTACTTCTACACCTGCATTGCTTGCTGTTTGGGGTTTTAGGCTGGGTTTCTGTACAGCACTTTGAGATATCAGCTGATGTAAGAAGGGCTTTATAAATAAATGTGATTTGATAACAGCTTTGCACACTCTTGGCATTCTCTCAACCAGCTTCATGAGGTAGTCACCTGGAATCTATTTCAATTAACAGGAGTGCCTTTTTAAAAGTTAAATTAATTAATGCGTTTGTGGCAATCAGTTGTGTTGTGACAAGGTAGGCGAGGTATACAGAAGATAGCCCTATTTGGTAAAAGACCAAGTCCCTATTATGGCAAGAACAGCTCAAGTAAGCAAAGCGAATCAGCAGTCCATCATTAGTGGACTGCCGAAAAACTTCAAAAACTTTGAAGATTTCTACAAATGCAGTTGCAACAACCATCAAGCGCTATGATGAAACTGGCTCTCATGAGGACCGCCAGAGGAAAGGAAGACCCAGAGTTACCTCTGCTGCAGAGGATAAGTTCATTAGAGTTACCAGACTCATAAATTGCAGCCCAAATAAAGACTTCACATGTATTTATTTAGAATTCAACAAACACTTAACCAGCATGGCTACCACAGCATTCTGCAGCGATACACCATCCCATCTGGTTTGAGCTTAGTGGGACTATCTATCATTTGTTTTTCAACAGGATAATGACCCAACACACCTCCAGGCTGTGTAAGGGCTATTTGACCAAGAAGGAGAGTGATGGAGTGCTGCATCAGATGTTTTATGAAATAGCCCTTACACAAAGGGTGGCTACTTTATACATAATAAATACAAAATAAAATACATTTTGATTTGTTTAACCCTTTATTGGTTACTACATGATTCCATATGTGCTATTTCATATTAAACTAAAGTTGAGTTGTTTGGAAGGAACACACAACACTATGTGTGGAGAAGATAAGGCACAGCACACCAACATCAAAACCTCATCCCAACTGTAAAGTATGGTGGAGGGAGCATCATTGTTTGGGGCTGCTTTGCTGCCTCAGGGCCTGGATAGCTTGCTATCTTCGACGGAACAATGAATTCCCAGGTTTATCAAGACATTTTGCAGGAGTATGTAAGGTTATCTGTCCGCCAATTGAAGCTCAACAGAAGTTGGGTGAAGCAACAGGACAACGACCTAAAACACAGAAGTAAATCAACAACAGAATGGCTTCAACAGAAGATAATATGCCTTCTGGAGTGGCCCAGTCAGAGTCCTGACCTCAACCCACCACTACTAGCTGTGTGATAGAATGTTATTAGTTTGAGCAGACTGTGTGTGTCTATTGTTGTGACTTAGACGAAGATCAAATCAAATCTTACGACCACTTTATGTAGAAATCCCGATCATTCTAAAGGGTTCACATACTTTTTCTTGTCACTGTATTTGCTGGACTCAGTGTTCTCCAGCAATCGAAGCATCTCAGCCGGGCCGAATACCCAAACAAAATGAGACTTTACAGGCCATCGGTCGATAAATCTAAAAACGAATCAAACAAACAAGCAAACAAGCCATCTGGTGAGTAGCGCACTACCACAAACTGATGCTGGCACTAAGACCAGGCAGCATCAGATAGATGGCCTACAGAGAGAACAGTAGAACAGTACAGAGGGGCGCTGTTTCACTCATTCGGATGCGTTCTCCTGTCAAAACATTGAAGAAGAATGTTTTGTTTAACACTTTTTTGGTTACTACATGATTCCATAAGTTTATTTCATAGATGTGATGTCTTCCCTATTATTCTACAAAGTAGAAAATAGTAAAAATAAAGAAAAACCTCTTGAAAAAGTGTGACACCAATCAGGCCCTCGAGGAGTTGCCCACCCCTGGTGTAGCCCAAACTGTTTGGATGCTACCGTCAGAAGTTGGCAAATATGCTGTGCCGACTTCAGACGAGTCCCAAGACGTTTGTGGGGGTCATACAGCAAAACAGAGAACACCATCATGTTCATCAATGAGTCTCGTCTTTCCATGTCGAAGTCATGTAGGCCAATCCGTTAGGAAGCTACAGACGATTTTGTGAGAAGCCAATTTTTCGGGATGTCTCATGGTTTGACAAACATCGCTCTCAAACGGGCACCTTTCACTGCAGATGCAGAAGTGCAACATCGGAGGATGTGGTGGATTGAGATGATTCCAATGCAAAAAACAGATATCACTTGCTTAAACGGACAGGATTTTATGGGGAATTTTGTATTATGCTAATTCGATTTCAGTGGGGGCGCGGACATCAACTCAAGAGGGTTAAAGCCTGAGGGATCATTGCCCTCTTGCACACATCACACAGAGGTTGTGTTTTCTCAAACTGTAAAGAGATTGCACAACACTGTATGTCTATTATAGCACAAAGATTCTGGCCTGGTGAAGAGACTAACGAGACTAATTTCAGATGTGGTTTGCCTCATAGCAACCTCTAAATAAATATGTAGATTAGCAATGAAAACAATTATCTACTTATCAGACTCATTTATCAATATCAGCTTTTTGTTAATTTTGCAGAGACTGAGAGTGTCTGAGAGTGTACAGTGTCTGGATTGTCATACAAATTGTTCCCCAATATCACTGAATATTATTTATTCGGCATGATATGCTATTCCATTTTAATAGGCTCTGAATTAATAAATAATGAATCAATGAGACAGGGTCATTCTCTGTCAAAAAGTATTCACATTCACATGCACGCTCACAGACACACACACACACACACACACACACACACACACACACACACACACACACACACACACACACACACACACACACACACACACACACACACACACACACACACACACACACACACACACACACATCAGGTGAGGTATTACCTTTAAGCACATGGTGTCATCTCAGGTGAGGTATTGCCTTTAACCACATGGTGTCACTCATGGCATGAAATTCATATTACTTCCATATCTACTCTTTTTTTCCTTCGTTGATGTGATGATAACTTTCAGAGTAAGTCTCCAAAAAGTACAACAATCTTACTCTCAGTATAGCCAAGCACGTCCTGCGAGAATAAGTCCATACCTAGCATTGCCACTTATTCTGCACTTGCCTTGTCCTTCTATGAATATGTCCTGTACTGCATCCAGGTACAGTAACTGTAACCCAGTGACTTATTTACTTGCTCATCGTAAGCAGCCTGGTAAAATAAGCAGTGGAGTGGGAATAGGTTGAATGATTAAATGTATGTAAAAATTATACTATATTAAGTCAAGGCTTTCAATGATTTCAAACATGGAAAGATTTAAATGTTTGACCATTGAATTTGGCTACTTGACTTCCTTTCACCTACTTTACTCATAATGTGAATACATTTTAAAACATGTTTAAATGTTTAAAACATAACTCAAATTTATTGTTCACAACCAAAATTATTGTTCACAACCAATATAGCCTCACTAAATATATCAAGAAATGTCAACCGACAAAACAAGATGCTAATCCTCAGATTTAAGTAATGTGTTAATCATTTTCTCTCAAGCCCCACCCCTTTTCTCTCTCATGCACACTACCCCTCTCTTTTTTCTCCTCTCTTTAGCTAGATGTCCAGTGATGCATATATTTGTATGAATAGTTCATTTTATTAATTAATGTAACCTTGATTTATGAAGTTGAGTCAATTAGGAACATTCTTTTTTTGCAAAAGGTTACAACATATTTTCACACATCCAACTCTGACTAAC
Organism: Salvelinus alpinus; assembly: GCF_045679555.1. Lineage (NCBI taxonomy): Eukaryota > Metazoa > Chordata > Actinopteri > Salmoniformes > Salmonidae > Salvelinus > Salvelinus alpinus. The sequence goes on from NC_092091.1 coordinate 52,968,952, forward strand.
AAATGCACAAATTTCTCAGGCAAAAGAAAGTGTGCAGGAGGGGACATATGCCATTTCTAATCCTCTTTATTGCATTGCAGACAGACATACAGCAGGTACATTAAAGGGAAACTCAAGCAAAATATGGAAAACAGCTATTACAGTACTTAGTGTCAGTTAATGTTCTGGTCATTTCAACAACCATAGTTTGCTCTTGTTGAGTTGAAGTTTCTGATTCATGTCCTTTCTCAGCGACCAGCTGGAGCTGGAGCTGGGGCTGGGGCTGGAGCTGGAGCTGGGGCTGGGGCTGGAGCTGGGGCTGGGGCTGGAGCTGGGGCTGGGGATGGGGCTGGAGCTGGGGCTGGAGCTGGGGCTGCAGGGGCAGGGGCTGCAGTGGCGGGGGCTGCAGTGGCGGGGGCTGCAGTGGCAATAACTGTAAAGAGCAAGGGCCATGTAGATGCTGATACTATATGTAATTGGTTTCTATGTCAAGTTGCTTGAAGGAAGAATAATTTAATCATGTGTCCTGGGGTGGTCTAGTAGTTAAGGCAGCTGCATTTAGCTCATTTAGTGACTTCGGAAAGTAAGCACTGCCCTTGAATTTTTCTACATTTTGTTTTGTTACAGCCTGAATTTAAAATTGATTAAATTGAGATTTTATGTCACTCGCCTACACACAATACCCGTAATGTCCCATAAGTGGAATTATGTTTATAGAAACACTTAAGTATTTATCCCCTTTTGCAAGTCTAAATAAGTTCAGGCGTAAAAATGTGCAAGTCAGGAGTTGCATTGACTCACTATGTTTGCAAAAATAGTGTATAACATCATTTTTTAATGATTACCTCATCTCTGTACCCCACACGTACAATTATCTGTAAGGTCCCTCAGTCGAGCAGGGATTTTACCATGAGGCCAATGCTGACATTAAAACAGTTACATGGTTTAATGGCTGTGTTACGAGAAAACTGAGGATGGATCAGCAACACTGTAGTTACTCCACAATACTAATCTAAATGATAGAGTGAAAAGAAGGCTGTACAGAATAATTTTTTTCCAAAACATGCATCCTGTTTGAAAAAAATCACTAAAGAAAAAGTGTAAAAAATGTGGCAAAGAAATTGACTTTAATCCCTGAATAGAAAGCGTTATGTTAGGGGCAAATCCAGCACAACACATCACTGCTTACCACTCTTCATATTTTCAAGCATGGTGTTGGCTGCATCATGTTATGGGTATGCTTGTCAATGGCAAGGATTAGGGAGTTTTTTAGGATAAAAAGAAATGGAATTGAGCTAAGCACAGGCAGAATCCTAGAGGAAAACCTGGTTCAGACACTGGGAGACAAATTCACCTTTCAGCAGGACAATAATCTAAAACACAAATCCAAATATACACTGGAGTTGCTTACCAGGACCACATTGAATGTTCCAGAGTGGCTTAGTCACAGTTTTGACATAAATCGGCTTGAAAATCTATGGCAAGACTTGAAAATAGCTGTCTAGCAGAGATCATGTGCAAATGTTGTACCACCAAGGGGTTCAAAGATCTTAGAGACACATGTTTGTCTTCTTTACAAATGTTTGAATGTTTTTTCCACTTTGACATTAGAGAGTATTTTGTGTAGATCGTTGACAGAAAATATCATTTTTAGTCAATTTTAATCCCACCTTGTAACACAAGAACATGTGGAAAAAGTAAAGTGATGTGAATACTTTTGGAAAGCAAACAACATATTTCATCATGTGCTATCCAAGATGAACTGGTAGTGGGTCTTGACCCTTTTTTGAAAACACCATATACCCTGGAATTGACTATGAATTCAGAAGTTTTGTGGATTTCATATTTGTTCACATTTGTGTTAGGACTTGTAGAGACTTCCATCTTATGTCAGAGAGGTTTCACTCTTGCTTTGAAAGCATTGCAAATACTTTGTTAAACAAACAGAACACAACAGACAGAGACATACTCAATGATGGATCTTATTTCATTTATTAATGATGGAATAATCAGCTCTGAACAGCAGCTAATGTCAACATATGTGAAGTTAACAAGGTGGAGACATGAGAGTCCTTCCGGCTCTTCTGTCGACGCCCATCTCATTTTCCAGCTGCTGCTGGGGCTGGGGCGGGAGCTGCAGCAGGAGTTGCGACTGGAGTGGCAACAAGTCTGGCCAACAGGAAGGGCAGGAGGGCCATCAAGGCAGAGTTACCTTGGGGAGGCTGGGCGTAAGGGAAGTATGACGGGTACTGAGGCTGCTGAGGCTGCTGAGGCTGCTGATAGGGATAGAACCCCCCAACACCACGCCCATAACCCCTGAACATCTGTGGAGAGAGAGAGAGAGAGAGAGAGAGAGAGAGAGAGAGAGAAAGAGAGAGAGATGGATAAATTGTTCTGAACTCAAACAAACTAGTGATCTTATTCAAATAGTAGACCATACTATAGTACTCTAATAGACAGAATACCTAATAGATACCAATAGATAGTACTAAATACTACTGCACCTCATCGCTAGCTGAGCGCTCCTCTCGATCATGTTTCTCAGACACCTGCACACACAAACAAAATCACAGGATGAAGGATATTACAGTATAAAGTAATCAACACTCAAAGTGTGAACTTAAGTCCATCATATTGTAATAATTCAGATATTGTCATATTCCAATGCAATGCAATCTGTGGAAACAGCAATCTCTTGGTGTATTGATGTGTAAATTGCAGTGTTTGTGTTGTATTTCAATAATACTTACAGGAATGGAGGAACAAAGTCCAATCAGGCACATCACTAGGAATAGTAGTTTCATGGTCACCATGGAATTCTTGAAATGAAAAAGAGGAATTGTGAATTCAAAGCTAGACACGCATGCCTCAATTCCACTTCAGTATTCTTTGAACCTCTTACCTGTTCAAGTGAAGATGTAAAATGCTTAAAAAGTCAGAACTAAAGTTGTGACACTGATGCTGTATTGTAACTTAACAGCTAGTTTGTGCTTTTTAAAGACTATTTCAGTCCAGTCAACCAATGAGCTCTCTCAGTGCACCAATGAGCTTTCAGTCCCATGATCAAAGGTGTGTCCTGGAGATGTAAATGTGATGAAATTAGGCATTTGGTGGGTAATCCTACAAATCTATATATCCACAGTCCCCACAAAGAACAATGTCTCATCAGTATTAGGAAACCTTTGCAAAGATGAGAAGTTTTGAAACTGTGGATGATTCATTCACATGGTTTGGGGTATTGTGGAGGCAAAATGAACACATTTAAATAATGTTAGATAATGTATTTGATAAAATATTGTTTCAAATTGTATTGTACGGCTTTCATTTCTCAAATAATGCAATATACAGTGCGGCAAAAAAGTATTTAGTCAGCCACCAATTGTGCAAGTTCTCCCACTTAAAAAGATGAGAGAGGCCTGTAATTTTCATCATAGGTACACTTCAACTATGACAGACAAAATGAGAAAAAAAAATCCAGAAAATCACATTGTAGGATTTTTTATGAATTTATTTGCAAATTATGGTGGAAAATAAGTATTTGGTCACCTACAAACAAGCAAGATTTCTGGCTCTCACAGACCTGTAACTTCTTCTTTAAGAGGCTCCTCTGTCCTCCACTCGTTACCTGTATTAATGGCACCTGTTTGAACTTGTTATCAGTATAAAAGACACCTGTCCACAACCTCAAACAGTCACACTCCAAACTCCACTATGGCCAAGACCAAAGAGCTGTCAAAGGACACCAGAAACAAAATTGTAGACCTGCACCAGGCTGGGAAGACTGAATCTGCAATAGGTAAGCAGCTTGGTTTGAAGAAATTAACTGTGGGAGCAATTATTAGGAAATGGAAGACATATAAGACCACTGATAATCTCCCTCGATCTGGGGCTCCACGCAAGATCTCACCCCGTGGGGTCAAAATGATCACAAGAACGGTGAGCAAAAATCCCAGAACCACACGGGGGGACCTAGTGAATGACCTGCAGAGAGCTGGGACCAAAGTAACAAAGCCTACCATCAGTAACACACTACGCCGCCAGGGACTCAAATCCTGCAGTGCCAGACGTGTCCCCCTGCTTAAGCCAGTACATGTCCAGGCCCGTCTGAAGTTTGCTAGAGAGCATTTGGATGATCCAGAAGAAGATTGGGAGAATGTCATATGGTCAGATGAAACCAAAATAGAACTATTTGGTAAAAACTCAACTCGTCGTGTTTGGAGGACAAAGAATGCTGAGTTGCATCCAAAGAACACCATACCTACTGTGAAGCATGGGGGTGGAAACATCATGCTTTGGGGCTGTTTTTCTGCAAAGGGACCAGGACGACTGATCCGTGTAAAGGAAAGAATGAATGGGGCCATGTATCGTGAGATTTTGAGTGAAAACCTCCTTCCATCAGCAAGGGCATTGAAGATGAAACGTTGTTGGGTCTTTCAGCATGACAATGATCCCAAACACACCGCCCGGACAACGAAGGAGTGGCTTCGTAAGAAGCATTTCAAGGTCCTTGAGTGGCCTAGCCAGTCTCCAGATCTCAACCCCATAGAAAATCTTTGGAGGGAGTTGAAAGTCCGTGTTGCCCAGCAACAGCCCCAAAACATCACTGCTCTAGAGGAGATCTGCATGGAGGAATGGGCCAAAATACCAGCAACAGTGTGTGAAAACCTTGTGAAGACTTACAAAAAACGTTTGACCTCTGTCATTGCCAATAAAGGGTATGTAACAAACTATTGAGATAAACTTTTGTTATTGACCAAATACTTATTTTCCACCATAATTTGCAAATAAATTCATAAAAAATCCTACAATGTGATTTTCTGGATTTTTTTTTCTAATTTTGTCTGTCATAGTTGAAGTGTACCTATGATAAAAATTACAGGCCTCTCTCATCTTTTTAAGTGGGAGAACTTGCACAATTGGTGGCTGACTAAATACTTTTTTGCCCCACTGTAGCTCAAGTACCACCATTATTTAGACCATTTACTTATCATACAATCTAATGTACCACACTTTTTCTTCCCCAATTTCCACAAACTTCATGAGCATTCATCAGAGAACTGGAGAGACATTCAATGTAGCTTGAAACTTTTTTTTTTAAATTGAACAGAAATACATAAAGGAATCACACTTCATAGTGTAAAGTGTGGGGTTCCACAGAGTGCTGAATGTTTATTCTGCGTGATGCAGGATATGAAGGGACAGCAGTTACTGTCTGGGAGTTCCATTAAACACCTGCTAGATTGAAAAGTGAATTAATTAATATATAGGATATTACATTTAATTTATCACTTTGGGGGACTCAAATATGTTGAGAAATGAAATTAATAATGGCTGGCTTACTGTAACATCACCTCACCTGGTTAATGTCCAGTAGGGGCAGGGGTTGAGGCAGGTGCTGGGGCTGGTGCAGGGGTTGGGGCTCGTGCAGTGGCTGGTGCAGGGTTTGGGGCTGGTGCAGGGGCTGGTGCAGGGGATGAGTCTGGTGCAGGGATTGGGGCTGGTGCAGGGGTTGGGGCTGGTGCAGGGGCTGGTGCAGGGGATAAGTCTGGTGCAGGGGTTGGTGCAGGGGATGAGTCTGGTGCAGGGGATGAGTCTGGTGCAGGGGTTGGGGCTGGTGCAGGGGTTGAGTCTGCTGCAGGGGTTGGGGCTGGTGCAGGGGCTGGTACAGGGGCTGGCACAGGGGCTGTTGCAGGGGCAGGGGCTGGTGCAGGGGCTGGTGCAGGGGATAGGGCAGGAGCAGGGGCTGGGGAAGAGGCAGTGAACAGGGTAAGTAGCAGTTGAAGGAGCTGATTTGAATTCAACTGTGGCAGGGAGGGCAGAATGGAACCAGCCTAAATAGGAAAGAAAACATCAGCTGTTTTTTTCTCATTCAATGTGATTTTGATTTACACACCACACGTGGAATCATATCTCAGAATATTCACATATGTTACATACACATTGATCTTCACTACAATATGTTAAATAATTTCTGCTCATAATCTGTGGAGCTATGGAACGTACCTCCTTGGAGTTTGAGTTAGAGTTGGAGTCAGAGCTGGAACGTGCAACTCTCAAGTGATCCACATCAGTCTGAAAAATAATACTTTTGTACATATAAATACGCATATACAGTATATGAAAATATTAAAAAATTATATGGAAAATATATATAAAATATGATATAATGTAGAATACTATGTAACTTGAGCCATATCTATTGTATGTTTATTTTTTGTTAAACTCACAGGAAGAGCCAATGACAGGCCCAGGAGGCAGCCCAGGAAGATTACAGTCTTCATCATCATCTTGGTGGTCAGTTCTAAAAACATAAAAAGAAACAAAAGCAGCTTAGATGACCTTTTTGTTTTTGTTCTGAATGCTGAAATAGCATGTGAACACCGCAGCGTAAGTATATTGACCAACGTTCAAAAGCAATGCTTTACGACCAATTTCCTTACCTTTGAGTCACAGTTAATTTCAGCAGTTGATCAGGTGTAATGATGCAAAGACAATGAGCTATACCCAGTCGATGGGTTCTCTTTAAGTAGAGTTAAGAGCACTGATGTCACAACCCCTAATACTAATACTGTTTATTATTAGTAAATGGTATATCATTTTTTTAAAACAAATTCTAAAACAAGTATTTTAAGTATACAATGCATAAGCATATATAAAATGTATAATAATACTGTATATTAATTTCTGAACTATCATTAGAATTTGCAACAGCTTAGTCATAAATGTTACTATAAAGACAAAATATCAACTACATCCAGCTAATCACTGAAATAATTGTTGAATGTGTGATAGAAATGGATATTAATCATTTTGAAAACACATGCAGTACCAGTGTTTTGCAAACAAACACCCTCTTAGCTCCTCACCTTTAAATGTTGCCTAATCGTCAAGGGAAGTACTTGAGTCGCCAGCTTAAAAAGTATCATACGCAACACAATCCGCACCTTGCCACGACAAATGTCCAACTGTTTTTCTTTCTTTCAAGTATATGATGCTCCAGGCAAAAACATTCATTTAGGATCATCTTCAAGAGTTCACACGTTTCAAAGGCATCTGTATTTGTAGAGAAGTAAACTATTAAACACTGTAAAGTGTTTACACAACATGTAAAGTGTTGGTCCCATTTTTCATGAGCTGAAATAAAATATCCAATACATTTTCCAGACGCACAAAAAGCTTACTTCTCTCAAATTCTTTGTACAAATTTGTTTACATCCCTATTACTGAGCATTTCTCTTTTACCAAGATAATCCATCCACGTGACAGGAGTGGCATATCATCAATCTGATTAAACAGTATGATCATTACGCAGCTGCACCTTGTGCTGGTGACAATAAAAGGTCACTCTAAAATATGCAGTTTTGTCACACAACATAATGTCACGGATGTCTCAAGTTTTGAGGGAGCGTGCAATTGGCATGCTGACCGCAGGAATGTCCACCAGAGCTGCTGAATATTCATGTTCAAGTTCATTTCTCTACCCTTAGCCACCTCCAACTTCGTTTTAAAGAATTTGGCAGTACGCCCGTCCGGCCTCACAACTGCAGACCACATGTAACTACGCCAGCCCAGGACATCCGGCTTCTTCACCTGCGGGATCGTCTGAAACCAGCTACCCGGGCAACTGATGAAACTGGGTTTGCACAACCGAAGAATTTCAGCACCAACTGTCAAAAACCGTCTTAGGGAAGCTCATCGGAATGCTTGTTGTCCTCACCAGGGTCTTGACCTTACTGCAGTTCTTGACCTTACTACAGACCTCAGTGAGCCAATCAATGCTCACCTTCGATGGTCACTGGCAGAGGTGGAGAGGTGTGCTCTTCACGGATGAATCCCGGTTTCAACTGTACCTGGCAGATGGCAGACGCATGGGCGAGCGGTTTGCCGATGTCAATGTTGTGAACCGAGTGTCCCATGGTGCCGGTGGGGTTATGGTATGGTCAGACATAAGCTATGGACAACAAACATAATTGCATTTGAATGCACAGCGATACCGTGATGAGATCTTGAGGCCCATTGTCGTGCCATTCATGTCGCCATCACTTCATGTTGCAGCATGATAGCAAGGAACTGTACATAATTCCTGGAAGCTGAAAAATGTCCCAATTCTTCCATGGCCTGCATACTCACCAGACATGTAACCCATTGAGCATGTTTGGGATTCTCTGGATCGACGTGTACGACAGCCTGTTACAGTTACAGTCAATATCCAGCAACTTTGCACAACCGTTGAAGAGGAGTGGGACAACATTCCATAGGCCTACTTTTTTTTTAAGGTACAGTGCATTCGGAAAGTATTCAGACCCCTTCCCTTCTACACATTTTGTTACATTACAGCCTTATTCTAAAATGGATTAAACACATTCTTTCCTCATCAATCTACACACAAAACCCCATAATGACTAAGTGAAAACAGGATTTTAGACTTTTTTGCAAACGTATTCAAAATAAATAACAGAAAAACCTTATTTGCATAAGTATTCTGACTCTTTGCTATTAGACTCGAAATTGAGCTCAGGTGCATCATGTTTCCTTTGATCATCCTTTGGATGTTTCTACAACTTGATTGGAGTCCACCTGTGGTAAATGTAATTGATTGGACATTATTTGGAAAGGCACACACCTGTTTATGTAATGTCCCACAGTTGACAGTGCATGCCAGAGCAAAAACCAAGCCATGAGGCCGAAGGAATTGTCCGTAGAGATCCGAGATAGGAATGTGGCTAGGCACAGATGGGAGAACCTTCCAGAAGGACAACCATCTCTGCAGCACTCCGCCAATCAGGCCTTTATGGTAGAGTGGCCAGACGGAAACCACTTATCAGTAAAAGGCATATGACAGCCCGTATGTACTTTGCCAATATGCACCTAAAGTACTCTCAGACCATGAGAAACAAGATTCTCTAGTCTGATGAAACCAATATTGAACTCTTTGGCTTGAATGCCAAGCCTCACTTCTGGAGGAAACCATCCCTACGGTAAAATCATCCCTACGGTAAAGCATGGTTTTGGCAGCATCATGCTGTGGGGATGTTTTTCAGCGGCATGGACTGGGAGACTAGTCAGGATCGAGGGAAAGATGAACGGGGCAAATTACAGAGATCCTTGATGAAAACCTGCACCAGAGCGCTCAGGACCTCAGACTGGGGCAATGGTTCACCTTCCAACAGCACAACGACCCTAAGCACACAGCCAACACAACATAGGATTGGCTTCGGGACAAGTCTATGAATGTCCTTAAGTGGCCCGGCCAGAGCCTGGACTTGAACCCAATCAAACATCTCTGGAGAGACCTGAAAATAGCTGTGTAGCGATGCTCCCCATCCAACCTGACAGAGCTTGAGAGGATCTGCAGAGAAGAATGGGAGAAACTCCCCAAATACACGTGGGCCAAGCTTGTAGCGTCATACCCAAGAAGACTCGAGGCTGTAATCGCTGCCTAAGGTGCTTCAATAAAGTACTGAGTAAAGGGTCTGAATACTTATGTAAATGTGATTTTTCAGATTCGTTTTTTTAATGAATTTGCCAGAATCACGGGGTATTGTGTGTAGACTGATGAGGGGAAAAAACAATTTAATCAATTTTAGAACAAGGCTGTAACGTAACAAAATGTGGAAAAAGTCAAGGGGTCTGAATACTTTCCGAATGCACTGTATCTGTGACCAACAGATGCACATATGTATTCCCATGTGCAACCCATAGATTAGGGCCTAATTAATTTCTTTCAATTGACTGATTGTCTTATATGAACCGTAACTCAGTAAAATCTTTGAAAATGTTGCATGTTGCATTTATATTTTTTGTTCCGTGTACATTATACAATTTAAATACACTTATATGAGCTACTGTCAGACTGTCATTGCAATCAAAGGGCTCTTTCTGTTGGCAAACTGGCATTGCGCGACTCAATGTCATTTAAATACCCCATTAGCAAAGCCTGCGTGATAATAGCCCTATTGCACACATCAAAGCATTAGTCATAGGCTGTGTTTTCTCAAGCAGTACAGAGATTGCTCAACACTTCATGTCTAATATAAGTGTCCATAGGTAGGAGCTTAGAGCACAAAGAGACTTGCAAGGTGAAGGTAAGTGCTACGGAGAAACACTGGGTTTAGAATAGACAGGTTGTTTTCAAGCAATCTGGTGGCAAAAATTACTTGGTGTTTTCAATGTTAAAACTACTGTTTTCAGTAATGTGTTTTCAGTGTTAAACAACTTTGTGATTGCAGTGTTAAAATGTATTTTCAATGTTAAAACCTCTTAAGGATCGAACCCTTTTTTTTCAATTTTCACCTAAAATAACATACCCAAATCTTTCTGCCTGTAGCTCAAGACCTGAAGCAATGACATGCATATTCTTGACACCATTTGAAAGGAAACACTTTGAAGTTTGTGCAAATGTGAAATTAATGTAGGAGAATATAACACATTAGATCTGGTAAAAGATGGCAGCAGTGTATGTGCAATGTTTATACTGATCCAATGAACCATTGCATTTCTGTTCAAAATGTTGTATCAAGGCTGCCCAAATATGCCTAATTGGTTTATTTATACATTTTCAAGTTCGCAACTGTGCACTCTCCTCAAACAATAGCATGGTATTCTTTCACTGTAATAGCTACTGTAAATTGGGCAGTGCAGTTAGATTAACAAGAATTTAAGCTTTCTGCCCGTATCAGATATGTCTATGTCCTTGGAAATATTCTTGTTACTTACAACCTCATGCTAATCACATTAGCCTACGTTAGCTCAACCGTCCCACGAGGGGGACACCGATCCTGTATTAAACAACTTTGTGTTTACAGTTTGAAACAACATCAGTGTTGAACAACTTTGTTTTCATTGTTAAATAACATCACTGTCACACAACTTTGTTTTCAGTGTTAGCAATATCAGTGTTAAACAACTTTGTGTTTTCAGTGTTTAAATATGAATAATTGTCTTTCAGGCACATAGGAAGCAATGGAGTACCTCTGTGTTGTCGTTTTACTTTTCTCAGCTGTGGCTACACGTGTGAGTAAATAGTCAAGAGAGAATAGAACATAATCCGGAAAAATATATGGGTGCAATGCATTAGATTTATTAATATTCAGCACGGCAGATCATGTACTTTATTAAATTGTGATTTCATTCCCCAGGCTGACCCATGGAGACAATGGCAACAGGGAGACAGTCGATTCCTCCCATTTGGCGGACCTCAACAAAGTCCAGACAGACACCCTATGAGAGTAAGAAAAAAAGTTCAAAGAGACTTCCAAGAGATCCAAGAGACCTAATCAAAGTCAATCAAGATATAGAGAAAAACAGACCATTCTAGATTTTATTTTGTTTTCTTACTTAATATTTTCCTTTACATTGTCAAGCCCAATGTTAGAGATCCCTGGATGAAGGATGGTTCCAGCCCTCCATTTGGGGGCCAGCCAATAGGTGGAGGAGGAGAGAACTCTAGACCAATCGGTGGAGGACCTATGTGGCAAGGATGGAATATGGGTGGAACGGGCAGCCCAGGATGGGTATGATGGCCTTCTCAATTTGATTAATAAATGTGATTTTCCCAAACTACTAATTCAATGTATCTACTAATAGTAATAGTTATGATATAGTACTTTTTACTTGACTGAATTTATTTTGTGCAGCCCGACCAGGATCAAATTCCCCCTTGGTACCCAAACCGACCCTCTGCAGGCCCAGGAAGTGGGGACACTCAGCGACTAATGGGAGGGCCTAACGGGGAGACCCCCCAATCTGGAGGATCGAACGGGGGGGGACCCGAGTCTGGAGGACCCCTCGACTACCCTGATCGGGATTATAAAAGGGTATGTCGTGTCTGGTTATTTTCAATTATATTTATGTAATGTATTGCTTTTTTGATGTTTTTTCTTCTCATATGCTGTTTTTGTGATATTTTTATTGCCATTTTATACTCAGGTCTCATTTTGGAAAAGAGATTTGTAATCTCAATATGATCTCCTGAATAAATAAAGGAAACAAATATAAAATCTGTCAGGGATCCTCCATCAATTGAAAATCTATTGTTAACATGTATAATATGATGCTCGCTCCTGGTCAAGAGAGAGGATGAAGGTCAATGGTGGAAGCAGGGAACCATGAGAGGAGACCGAGGATCATCATCCCCTGCCGAACTTCCACCTGTGACCGTGAGTTAACGGTGTAATGGCAACCTCCATTCAACCTGCTATGAATACAATCACCGATCCCACTTAAGATGCTTAACTGATTGTAGAACTAGACTTTAATGTTTCTCTCTCTCGCAACAGGGATCTGACTTTGGGTATGCTCCCAATGGACCTGGACCGCACCCTGGCCAGGGCCCCCCTCGCAGGCCAGGTGCCCGATGGCGTAGACCTGCAGGGCCCCCAAGAGGAGGAAGACCCAACATGAGAAACCCTGATGCAAGGGTAAGACATTTTTTTACTTTTATTTCAGACTATATTGGAAAGTACTAGCCTGGCGGTCCAGTTTGTTAGCGTGTTAGCCAATTTATCCATCTCTGTCTTTCTTTGTTAAAAGCGCATAGATTATGGGACACTGGCTAGGAGACGACAGGACTAATTCGTTTTGATAATGAAGGGTGTTGTGTCTCTTTATCTACCCAGCCTGACAGGAACCCCATTCGCCCCTCAGCTGTTCCATCTGGAGCAGGTGGACGGCCCCCATTTGATGACACCTTCTTTGGAGGAAGACTGTTGCAACCTGAGATGGTGGTAGGTCGTTAAAAGATCCTGGTTATGTCATAACCCGGCATTAAGTTTAACCTAGACAAAATTAACGTATGTCTATTTTCTTTATGTTTTAGGGCAACAGAGAATTCATCCCCATCTTTCAGGTACAGTACCTTGGTCATTGGTAATTAATGTATGTCGTGAAGAACATCGCTTTGTGAATACAAACATGGATAATGAGATATGTATAATTTATTATTAAATATGATGTTAATGAGTTATTCCTTGTTTATTCATTTAGAAATTCTTGAGAAATTGGAAGAAAAAAATATTCATGTTATGGTTCTTTTACAGGCTGGCAATGTGACTTTACAGGTAAGATTATGTTTTTACTATCAAAAACGGAATGGATTTACATGCCGATATTACATGCTGATATTTACATGCTGAACTCATATTGAAACAAAATGCTTTTTTTCTTTGCCAGAATGCTAGTGGTCTGCCCCTGAAAGAGGTAAATAATGAATTTGCCTGAATGATCTAAGATTAAATCAGGCTATAGAATTATTATCATATATTATACATGTGTCAATTGTCACAGTATCATACAGTGTATGTCGTCTATATCTGTTCATGTGGCGAACATGTTTCCCCTTGTAGGGTGAGAACATTTTCCTGCTGCCAAAGGTAAGGCATTCACACAAACAATGATGTATTTTAGTATTATGATGGCTGGAGTGCTGCATGATGGAATTGTGTAAAACAAATACTGTATTTTCTTTACTATCAGGGAGGAAGAGGAACACCCCCACCAAGGGTATGGACTAGCCTCCCCTCATTCCATGTTAGCTTAATTCTATGGCTCTGAAGTATTGTAGGCAACATAGCAGGAAGTATGCCATTGTACTGTATGTAACAGATAAGTAAACTGTAATATGTTTCACAGCATGGACATAAAAGACCTCAAGAATTAGGGGTATGTAGAGATATTCCGTTTTAAATCATATTCTAGTACATTTTGGTGTGAATTTTGGTGTGAAGTGTGAATTTCTTGAAAGAACTTGAAAAGCAGTTGATATTTTTTCTGTGTCCCTGGTTTTGATAGTTTGGATACCCATACTCATCTGGTTTTCAGGTAAGTGTCCTAATAAACCTTTAAGCTATTTTGTTATATATTTACAATGCTGAATAAATAAAGTTGATTTGAAGATTTGAGAAATAGCAAAACATTTTGTTTTTTTTGGTCTCAATTCCAGCCTTACCTGAAGCTCATCTACAACCCCTCAGCTACAGTATGTATACATTTATGATTTAACATCAACAAAATACCACAATGTTAACTGCAAATATGTTATGTGAGATTTTATCTTTTTTCCTTACGAAATATACTTTACACGTGTTCTTTTCTCTGCAGAATAAAATCTCATTTGAATATGGGATAACAACACTTGTAAGTATTGTCTGTTTACTAAACATGCTTCTAATTGAGATATGAATATTCTCTTTCAGCTTTAGTGTCATCATGAATGAATATTGTCAAATGTAACAATATTGTTTATTTTTCAATCAAATGTCACTCACAAAACCATCTAAAACATTATTTGAATCCTTCAACCTTTACCCCAAGCTCCCATCGTTCATGAAGGTAAGAAATTACTAATGACATTGTTGTATCTGTATTCCTACAATAAAATAATGTATTTCCTTCTTAAACCATGATATGATTGATCTATCTGCAGGCTGAGGAGACAAAGACTTGGGAAGAGGAAGGAAAATAATGTGGTGGATACAAGGTGTGTTAAGCGCTTTGCCTAGGTGTTCCTTTGCAATGCATCATCTATTTCTTTATCTGTTTCTGACTTCTTCTTCCCTGTTTACAGGGAGAAGAAGCCCAAGCCTTGCATCTGGATTGGAATCGTGACATATTTTCATATCTATCTGGAGTACATTCAACTTTACAGATGAACTTTGGATTTTTAGTTGCTAAATGTCTTCCTAAATACTAATACATTTCTTAACTCATGAATCCAAACAATCTTTAGTTTTAGCCTAACAATATATGATTTTACTCATGGGTGTGGGGAGGTGGGCCTCTTTCTGTCCAGTAAGGTAATTTCTGGACAATATTTCTGTCCATTTAGGGGACCCCCAGTGGCAAGATATGTGTAGCCTCTTTAGAACCTATTTATAACTATACAGTACATGGCAGGTGTTGGTGGAGGTTACTTCTGTGATATAATTTGACACTTTCTCAATCAATTGCTCTATAACATTCATTAAAACTTCCAGCATGCAAACTAAGAACTCTTGTTTTTTGTGTGCCTACAAAGTACAATTGACAACTGTGATTTTGCTTGATAATAGATTTATTTGACAATAGAAAATGTATCATATTGTAATTAAAAACATATCTTAAATGAATATAGGAGTAGGAATGTGAGTTTGATGTGCCGATCCCTGAAAATGAAACAAAAAAATAAACACTTAAATGGAAGTACAGTATACTACTGATATGAATACATTTCAGGTGTTCAGTTGAAGAAATGTTTCCTTCCCATAATAAAATCTGGAAATGGCCCTAATGTTACCCTACCTCAATTTCCTTTGACCCCACATGCAATTCTATGGCTCAAACAGGAAAGAGAAGTTGGGACGACCCTGTAAAATGTTTTTTTTCAGGATGACATTATCACAAGTACAACATATGTTTCATATCACATATTAAAATCTATATATACAATGTATACATACTATAATATATTATATATTATATTAGTATTGTTATAGTCATAGTATAAGAAGTAGAGGTCATACCTCATCTACGCCAGGGTCAACTGTGTCTCCACGGTGATCTGGTGGAGGGTTGGCAGCCTCTGTCTGGAATCCTTTAGGCCATGTCTATCAACAACACAAAAATACAGTTAGATATCATACAGATCAGTTTACATCAGCAGGCAGCACATAGAGGACACATTAATGTTATCCATATATGATTCAGACACAGTAGTAAGAGCTTACTTACCTTTCCTGGTGCCTGAGGTTGGGCAGCCTGCTGCAATTTTGAAAGGGTAAATAATAATTATTAAGATACTCTGTCTGGCCTGTTGAATTTTCGAATTATAAAATGATTGTTAGTTTAACATTAAACTAAAATCGTGAAATTATGACATACTATCGGTTCATTGTCTCTAATTTCCTTTCTGTTGAGAATATTTCACTGCACTTTAAACTGCCGCATTCAACTTTTTTATTCTCCTGGAGCCGCGATGCTTATGCATAGCTTATGCATAGGTTTCATTGAAATGAATAGGAGCGTCTCACACTCTGCAAAAGTCACTCGTCTAGTGTAACTGGCCTGCCTGTATGGGTGGAAGGGAGAGAACACCCATGTAATGACCACTCCTCACCTGTAGTGGGAGCTGTGGTTTCTGAGGAGTCTTCTCCAAGTTCAGCTGGTTCTGCCCGTTGTTCTGGTTAGGCTGGGGGTAGTTGGGGTAAGACATGTAGTAGGGGTAGCCCTAGGGAAGATACACTTGTGAAAGTTAAGAGTCTTAAAGGATCAAAAAGTGTGATGATATGTTTTGCATCATGTTATGCAAAACACATCAGGATCACACATTTAGCTTTTTAGTGCTCTATCTTGAAAACTTTACTGTTGACATGCCCAATTTGTGGGGACCATATCAACAGTGAACTAATTAAGAAAATGCAACACAAAAATGGGGTGTAAAGTGGGGTGTAAAGTGATCAGATTTAGTCTGAATAAAGAGTGTATATCATCTCTTACAGTGAATACAAGATGCACCTTGAGGAACAAATCACATTGAAAGAGGGAAACTCCACTGTACCTGCATTCTTGGTTGCTGGGGAAATGAAAATGATGGGTAGTATTGAGGAAACTGGGGAACCCCCTTCAGGATAATAGAAAATAAATACAACTTCAACAAATACTGGAAAGACTTTGCCAATTAGTAGTGGATTACCTGACACGTGGTATTTCATTCAATTACATTGAATTTGTATAAAAACATAGACAAACTGACTTCAGGAAAAAAATATGTGTATTCATTAGTAGAGGCTGGGAAGGCTTTTGTCATTGGTATCCATCAAAAACATTGGTATTTCAATGAATTTGTGTGAAAACGTACGTAGACCAACTGACTGATCTGAAATGGTACAGTAGCCTACCTGTGCAGGGTTGTGTGGTTGCTGGGGGTTATTTGGGTTATTGGGGTTGTTGGTGTCCTGGGGGGCCCCAGGCTGCTCCTGTTGGGCATTGGCGTACAGAATGGGGGGCAGCTGGTTCCCCTGTGTAGGGAACATCATCTGGGGGCCGAAAGGGCCTCCCACCTGAGGGTTAAAGTTCACCATCTGGGGGAGACCAAATTCAGGCTGCTGCTGGATCACGTACTGGGGCATGAATGGAGACCCCTGAACAAACAAGGTTGGGTAAAAGATCTGTCTCATTTCAAAGCTTTGCTGACCGAAGTTGTGATGAGCAATTGAATGAACAATTCGGTTGATGTGCCAAAGTGGAAAATATATGTAGTTAAAGGTAAAATGGGAATGGAAGCTGCTCCTGAAATACATTACTGGAGACCATTTTTAACTATTATGCTGTCTGCAAATGTGGCTAATGATATCAATCTTCTTTACTACAGTATGTCTATAGCATTATCATGGCTAATGATTTCTATCTCGATTGAGTTAGATTGGATTGGTTCAGTACCTGCATTTGTGTTTGCCCAAAGCCTACACCTGTCAGGGTCAGTCCATTCAACCGCAGGATCTGTGACGGATGGGTGAGCAGTCAGAAAAGGTTTCCAACAAACGTTACTCCACATTGCATTGTATTTTACTACGCATCAATTTGAAAGGAAAATTCACGAACAACAAATGCAATGTCAAGAGTTGCAGACAAAAACATACGGGACAATTCAGTGTACCTCATTGCTGTTACTTGCGAGGATTCCAATTTGCTGTTGGTATATCTTTAAAAAAGCCACAAAAACAGTTTATGATTCATTTTGAAGTGTAGCGCTATAAATGAAGGAATATTCAAGTAACGTGTGAAACTCACAGGAAGTGAAAGGCTAGCACCAAAAAGGCAGACCAAAACAGTTATAGTCTGCAGCTTCATGATATCCTACAATGAAGACAGAACAAATGTAGTTTATATCTGACATCTCAATACCATCTTGTTACCATACTGAGCATGTTGTATGTGATACATACTTATTTTTAACAATTTTTGATTATACAAAAGCAAGTGATAGCCCATGACAGTATTACCTTATCAGAGAATGTCATCTTCAGCCTATCTTCCTTTTTTCCTGTGTGTTCTTTATATCTCTGTCCAGCCTACTGTGTCTCTCCTACTTTTAAACTATCTCTATCTTCCCATTTGAGCTGTCATGTCCCAGACACACGCAGACTATGGTCAATATGACGCGCAGGCTCTTTGAGATGACATCACTCTCAGACTCAGACAGTTACGGTGCAGATATATGCAGCTGTATCATTACGGACTGACCATAAGTCAAAATGAATCTCATGGCTGGACATTATCTGTCGTGTCATACACCAATTCTAATGTTATTGTCTAATATGCTGACTCTACAGTATATGACACAAACTTGGTGGATGAAAGGTGGATAACAGTCAACCCCTGTCCCATTATTTCAAAGGGTATTCTGCCCCTACAGTATGTTCACAATATATAGAACATCTCCTATTATAAATCACTTTCCCTATATTGGCCAAAAGAACCTAGAACTCAATGCCCGTGATGACCATGAGTCTGCGTTATTTGTAAACCTTTCATAGAGACCTGTGATTATAATATGCGTCACTACAAGAGAGTTTGCTGCAGGTGGTTAAGAGTTTTCAGACAGATGATTAGTCTATGGACTGGTGTGCTGTTGGCATGTGTAAATGTAAGTCTTTTGATTGACATTATCAGTGTTGATTATGTCCTATAAATAAGGTATTATAGGCAGGTAGCTGTAAGGTTGCTGGTTCAAATCCCAGTGGTTACTGAACTGGTAGCAGGAGGGCTGCTGGTTTAGATCCTAACCGCCATCATTTGGTTAGGATAAAACCATTTGTAAAAAATGTAAGAAACATTTGCATACTCTTACGATATTATATTACATAATTATATTCCGAACGAGATTGAGGAAGAGTGAGAAGTCCAATCTACAGTAGATACCTTTCCCCTGTTCTTCATCGGGCCAGGTTCCACGAGGGGGCAAAAGGTGGCCCTCAGTTGAAACTTGTGCCCCCTCAGTTTTAGTCCTATCTCCCTATATAAAAATAGCAAAATGTTTAAATGATTGAGAGACAGGTTGGTGCACATCTCCGTTGTGCTGTGTCAGCAGAATGGACAGAGAGCACAGGATGTGTGTAGGGGGGCTAGGGAAAGCCCCTGGGATGGTTAGGTATGACTCCTTTGGGTGTCCATAAAAAGTGGGGGGGGGGAAAACACTTCTCATCTGTGGTAGGCTAATTGAATAATGTGGTACACCTCTACCTGTAATATTTGATTTTGATTTATAAGGGTGGGGTCAAGTTTACCATTGAAGCTGCTTCACTCAACTCTGCCTCACGCCCCACCACTACATAGTTTAGTTAGCTTCTTAGCTAGCTGTAAAAAGCATTATTGTTATTAGCCTTAGCCTATTTAGCTTGCTCGAACCAGCTAATCTGCCACTGCCACGATGGATATCAGAAATCGGCTTTGCCAAAGTACCCAAACAAAGATAAAAGGAGTGTGATGAGCAGCAGCTGCAGCATCAAACCACCGAGGTCACCACCAAGCCCAGCAGCGATGATGCTGCCGAGCTCCAGCTAGCTTCGCGTGAAGAGCCTACCCACCCTTCCACAAATGCCAGGATAGTGACTCCACAGTCCCCTCCACCTCCGACTGTTCCTGGTGATCTTGGAACAGAGGAGCCAGCCCAGGTTAATCTAGAATACTACCCTAGCCGCAGGGGTTCTGTCCAGAAACATTCATTTAATAGCATCTGGTTCATAGGAATAGTGTCTGGAGTACTGGGTTAATGCAGAATTCAATATAATTCCAATGCAAGAACCCAAATGATGCTCCTGGGTATAGTTACATATCGGTATGTTTCATAATAAAAATATACATACATTCTATTATGGTTTTCTTGGTAGCCTATTGGTTTTTGTGCTTGTAAATGGAACTGTGCGTATTGGAAACTTGTTTATGGTATGCTGGCATTGCTTAATCGATTACGTGGGTTGAATTTAATCCACAGAAGTGTATTGTGCCATATCACAAAGTGTTGCTGTACTCAGGAGCGGCATGATTTCCCATGTCTGAATCAGGCCTATAGGCCATTTTGTTTGGCAAGACAGCTCTGCGTGGCTGCTTCTCACTGTAGTAGGTTGTAGTCTATATTTTGGTTATTTGGATCTCCATTCGCCTTTTGTTTACTGCGTTTGTTTACTGTTAATGTAACTAGCCGAAATATATGTCATGGCCTTTATCCATCCGATATTTTGTTTTCTAGGCCTACGTGGTACCACTGTTTTGTTCTATTCGCATTAATTTGTTTGCATTCGCAGCTGTGTTGGTTTTCTAAGCCAAACTGCTATTAACTATTTTTGTTTGCGTGCATGAATAACTAGGCTAGTTCTTTCAGCATTTAGTTTGCATTATTTTGGTAAGACAGATATGTGCATTCACATAGGTTGTTTGTAATAGGTGAATTACCCTATCTATCTTGTAGCTTATATTCATTATCAAAATGTCATTGCTTTAGTGAGTAGGGTGCAGTCCATTGTACTGATACAGTGCAGCGGAGATAGGCTACAGATTTCTCGCCAACCTGTCACTTCAAAAGCACTCAATCAATGGTCTCATAGTCTTTGCATTTGAACTTTATGTTTATTGTGGTATTGCGTGATATATAAGCAGAATTATAAGCAGAATTCAATATAATTCCAATGCAAGAATCCCCCAAAATGTTGCTTTCCGAACCGATTTCAACTGCCCCCTTAGTCGCTTGTTCATGGCGTTGGGTCTGTTCATCCTTTAGCCCTGCAGTCACTTGAAGCCTGTCTATGTGCTTCTTCACCAACAGTGTCTTTACTTTCTCAGGTCCTCACAAATTGTTAAAGGGATGGTTTCCTGGACAGAAATTCAACCTTGTCCTGGACTGAAATGCATGCTCAATGGAGATTCTCCATTGAAAGTGCTTCTTATGGACTAAACTAGCCCGGTAAACTGGGCTAATAATATTTTAGATACTCAAATGAATTTAATTCTGCCCCTAGATGGCGAAATCGGGGCAATATGCCATACATTTACATGACAAACATAGAAGGGACAAAAATCAACCCCCATTTCAAACCAAACAAACAACTTTTATGAAGGCTAATAGTCATGTTTATTGAAATTTCAAGAAGAAACACACAAGAAATGTCAAATAAGATCTGCATGTATACAATGTTAGAAGACATTATACGTTTACATTTTAGTAATTTAGCAAACGCTCTTATCCACAGCAATTAACAGGAGCAATTAGGGTTAAATGCCTTGCTCAAGGGCACATCAACCAATGTTTCACCTAGTTGGCTCAGGGATTCAAACCAGCAACCTTTCGGTTAATGGCCCAAAGCTCTTAACCGCTAGCGTATCTGATATGATTAACTTAAAGTGCTGTGGACGACTTGGTGAAATTCCCCTGTGTCCATGTTCTACAGCAGACACCTGTAAATAAATGACCCAAGATACATTTTGCTTATTCTTTTTTTCAATAATGGTATATTGTACAGTACCACAAATAGCATTTGTATTTTGATGTATACCTTGTTCCTCACAAATCTGTCGACTCTAAACTTGAATATTGTCTTAACAAGTAGTTGGGAACGGAGTTGTGGTTGTCTCAGTTGAAATCTGAATGAGAAGGGGAAAGGAAAGGGAAAGGGGATACCTAGTCAGTTGTCCAACTGAATTTATTCAACTGGAATGTATCAGATTAAATGTGCATTATTCCGTACCTGAATGTCCAAATCAGGTTTCATGGTGCGTGCCCTCCTCATCAGAAAGCGCTAAAAGGTGAAAATTGTATGAACATATGCACATTAACTAGATTCCTTTCCTTACACAGAGTCAATTACAGATTGAAATACACTATTGACCATGAGGCACATGTACTGTACAGTCAGTGACCATTACTGTACCTTGAATCTTCTCACGGGCTCTGCTTGTGGAGGACCCTGCTGTGGCTGCTGCTGTTGCATCATGGGAATCCCACCTGCACCTTGGACTCCCTAACCAGAAGGAAGAGTTATTATTATACATTTATTATAAATTGTAAATGATGGAGTGGTCTAAATATATTCATGATTTGTGCGTGCCTATATTTTCCTGGTATGTAATACACTCTCGCCCTCTGGTGATCATGCCCCGTTCACGTCATGTTGGAAACTCGGGACCTCAAGTTAAGATTAACATAAGTTATCTGCTTAGAGATTCATATGGGTTCATTCTGATACCTCCCCAGTAGGAAACTCGCATTCCGACTCTTCCGCCTAGGTTAGCAAGTTGGAAATGTCAGCGTTTCCGAGTTTCCAACATTAAGTGAACTCAGAATATGTTTAAGTACATAGAGTTGTCTATACCATGACTTGCTGTTGTGGAGGATTCATTCCTGCCATTTGAGGGACGCCCATGTAGTAAGGCAGCTGTTCATGGGAGAACTAACATTTTAATTACTGCAAAGCATTTCCAAATTGTTTCTTTTCTTATAATACTATAATAACACCAAAATAAAAAGCAGAATGTGCAATATAAACGTCCTGTTTTTCAAAGTTGTACCCCAGGACAAAAATGTGTACAATGTATTTCCCATTTTTAGAACTAATAAAATATTCAAATAACAGAAAAGGACATACGTAGCAGAATAAGAAGTGTGAAAGTGTATTTATTTCGAGTCATACCCCATTAGCTGGTGGGGCAGGATACTGGTACTGTCCAGGGAAGTTAGGGAACAGTTGAGGCTGCTGCATCCCGACATTGGGGAAACCATAGGGACCATTGGGAACAGCTTGGGGTTGCATGACATACGTGGGGACACCTGGAACCATCTGTATGAGTGAGGAGAGAAAGTCGTGCCAAATTATTCAGCACCTCCCACATCATCTCTCCCTAATACACAATTGACTATTGCATAAATGGTTATGTGAAATTATTTATGAAAAGGTGTATAAGTAGTATAAAAACAGTGTATTGTTTGTTTATCCACCTGTCGTGAACAGTTACTGTATAATACATTTCTTGAAATAGAATGAAACTGCAAACAGGGATATTGATGACTGACCTGGGCAAAATGAGGCTGCCCAATCAACCCAGTGCCACCAGTGAGGACGCCAGGGTTCAGGCCCCCCACCACCAGTCCAGGGTTAACCCCAGACACAATTCCACCATTTAGACCTGCCAGCAGTCTCAGCTTCTGAGAAACGACAAAGATAGATATGATATGACCTTGAATCCTATCAACAGCTTCTCCTGAAGTGTCCACTCATTCAATACTTCCCACAAACCTAAAAGCATTGGATTGGTGAAGGATAAATATGTTTTTAGGGTCCAGTATCCTACCTTGCCAGCATTGACCTAAAGAGATCATTGAGAGAAAAATGGAAAATTGTCATTATTGTCATTTTGAAACATTTGATTTTGTACATTGTTGTGTGATGATCACGTGATATACTCACATTGAAGATGGTGGCCATGAAGGCTACTAAAAGAAGAAGCTTCATTTTGCAATCTGGAATATTGACAGACAGACCACAAACGTGATTAGTGTTGCTAAGCTACTGGGGCTACTGTACTAGATACATTATCTAGATTATTTGCTGCTAACCAAATTATTAAATCATATATAATGTTTGAAAATGAAGGCAAAAATTACAGACCTTAAAGTGGTGAAAGTTGTTTTGCTTCAGGTGCTGTCCTCCAAAGCAGTATTCTCAGTTGCCCTCTGACATTTGAACATAGCCTTTTATTGATGTTAGATCTTCTATGGCAACCAATTAGAACAGAGCCCAGAAATAAGAAATCTTCATGTTGGTCACCTAATGCCCATAATAACAGGAGTTACCCAATCAAAATAAAGCCAAAGGCATTGTGTGGTTTTAATCTTCAATGACTCCAATACCTGGTCCCCAAAATAAGACCATTGACCATTGTTCCAAATATTACTAAGTGACCACTAGTGACCGCAGTAAGACCATGAAAGGTCGCAAACAGATTAAGCAACCAGGTTGTAATCATGGAGGCCCGTGAGCTAAGTAAAGAATTAAATCCATATGGGTAAAGAATCTAAGAACGTAAATCAACATAATATGATTGTAGATTGCTTCTGAATGCATGTAACTATATATACTATCACAGTTGTTGTGGTTTTAACAAATGTACTCCTTAAGCAGGGTAAATACATACTTATTGCTTCCTAAAGAGATTGTGAACAGACTTGTGCCACTGCTAAACCTTAAACTGCCTATTTTCTTTCACATGCTGTAACAGCCCTACAAGAACGCACATGTTCACAGGACCCATGCTTAGCTATGCCACTTCTCCATTGTGGTTGGATGGGAATGGTGTCATGCAGCTCTTAGGTTGTCTGGGATTGGTGTACCCGACTACAGTATTACAGGTAAATACCACCTAGGTGAGTCTGCGGCTGTATTGTGATAATAGTATGTCATGTCGTTTGTGAAGTCTGAGACCAAATGTCCCCGCTTGTTTTTTTAATGATATGTTACGACTAATGACTGATCCTTTTGGTTATACACACACGCTGATAAACAGTTAGACTATTGTCCAAAAATGTAAGGAAATATTGTATAATAAGTTTGTCTGTGTCAAATATTTCCCACACTATGGTTCAATCCATAGTCAACGTGGCCATTGTGGCTTGTGTTTGTCTTGAACGTCTTACTGAAAATGGGAAACATCTTAGTGACATATTTGTGGGTTCATGAATGAATGGTCGGGGAAAGTTCACAATGCAGCGTGTGAACTTCACTGTCGTAGGAAAGCATGTGCAGCTTGTTCATTTCATAGAGTAATAGTCTGTAGAATCAGTGATGTTTTTTTAAACATTTTGCCCAAGGAGAGTTTTTATAGATATGCACTATTTCAGTGCAACAAAACTGTTTGAATCAGAGCACTCAAAACATACTTGTGTGGTAATGCTTAAGAAGCAAGAGGGTCAAATTGACTGGTCACTTGTGCTGGATAGTGTAAGGGTAGACAGTGCCTGGGAAGCCTTTGAATATAGATTCCTTGATGTGGTGAATGTGATGGCTCCCCCTAGACAGAAAAGAGTAAAGCAGAGATCGAGCCCTTGGTTTAATCATACGATTCTGGAATCTATTCAAGCAAGGTATAAGGCCTTTAAGAAATGTAAGAACTCTCAAGAGAAATTTGATTTTCTCCTATATAAGCATCTCATACTTTTGTTCACATTTTGTCATGAGGCTGAGAGAAAATGCTACATTTGTAAAGCTAATTTCCTGCATTTCTACACATTTGGCTATCATATGCTATCTGGGGTGCCCGACCTCCAGGAAGGCCCCCTGGAGGGTAATCTGGCTCTGTGAATTGAACAGACAAATAACCATACTATGTTCATCTTGAAAAGCATAATAACAAGTATGGTAAATAAGTATGAAATCAAAAACCAGCTAGTTTAATTGAAAGAGAGAGGTGTGATGCAGGGCATAGGCATGGGTGGGCCTGGCTCCCCAGTGGATGGGCCTGGGTCGACCCAGTCGATGTATAATGTATAATGTATAATGTATGCTCTACTTGTCAGTGTTCCAAACGAGACATTATTTGTCTTTTTACCTAAGCACAGTACTTGACTTCGGCAGGAGCTCACCGGAACTGAGTATCGCCACCTCAAATTTTCTTCCACTTGAGTTCCTGCACTTCCTATAGAATATTATCTAAAAAGTATTCGGAATTTAATTTAATTGTTAATATAATTTTGCCCTGTGCTTCTCCGCCCATGCACTATAGTTAGGCCCCTATATAGGCTATTGGTAATTGAATTGATCTCACAAAATACATTGTAGGCGCACTGGATTTCCCGAGCCCAGCAGAGAATTGCACTCGGCTTGCATTTTATAAAGTGATCTCGACTAAGAAAAGGTTGGTGACCACTATTTTAGTCTATGTAGGCTATGACCTATTATTATGTGTATTAGCATACTGTTAGGCTACAATTTAAGTGTCTTTTGATGGTGTTAAATATGCAGCATGCAACCTAATTCAAACCTGATCTACTTTGATTGGCCTCCGTGCCAGTGATTAACATTTACATTAGAAAAGCCTGGCCTCGTTGGACCCCCTTCGGGCCAATGACGTGTATTTTGAAAGTCAACAGTCTAATAAATTTAATTTATGCTATCGGAATCGTTTGGTTATATTTATGAAGGTCATACGTAACATTAGAATACAAAATAAAATAGATTTCAAAGAAAACAATAGCATTTTCATTAGTTTATGTAATTGGAAGGCTATATGTGTCACGCCCTGGCCTTAGTATTCTTTGTTTTCTTAATTATTTTAGTTAGGTCAGGGTGTGACATGGGGAATGTATGTGTTTTTTGTAGTGTCTAGGGTGGTTGTAAGGTTTAGGGGGTTTATTAGAGTAGTTGGGTTTGTTTAGTATAGTAGTCTAGCTGTGTCTATGGTTGAGTGTAGGTATCTAGGAAAGTCTATGGTTGCCTGAATTGGGTCTCAATTAGAGACAGCTGGTTATTGTTGTCTCTGATTGGGAGCCATATTTAAGGCAACCATAGGCTTTAGCTGTTTGTGGGGAATTGTCTATGTTGAATGTAAGTAGCTTGTGTGTGCACTTTCGTTTGTAGCTTCACGGTCGTTTGTTGTTTTGTATAGTTTGTATAAGTGTTTCGTGTTCATCTTCGTCGTTCAAATAAAAAGAAGATGGCTTATTTTCCACATGCTGCGTTTTGGTCCGTCTCTCCTCCACACGATCGTGACAGAATTCCCCACCAACCATGGATCAAGCAGCATGAGCGGAACCAACAACAGCGGCAAAGTAACCAGGACTCGTGGACATGGGAGGAAATATTGGACGGAAAAGGACCCTGGGCTCAACCAGGAGAATATCGCCGTCCCAAAGCTGAGCTGGAGGCAGCGAAAGAGGAGAGGCGGTGATATGAGGAGGCAGCAAGGAAACAAGGCTGGAAGCCCGTAAGTCAAACCCAAAAATTTCTTGGGGGGGGGACTCTCGGGTAGTTTAGTTGGGTCAGTCGGGAGACGTGAGCCAACTCCTCCTGCTTACCGTAAGGAGCCGGTGAGGGCGGATTTGGAGGTGAGTGACGCAGAGACAGTAAAGGAGTTAATGGAGAAATTGGAGGAGAGAGTTATGAGGGATGTACTGGTTTGGTGCATGAGGCACGGCATTCGTCCGAATGAACGTGTTGGTGATTTAATGTCACCGGGAACAGCTCTCCATACTCGTCCTGAGGAGCGTGCTAGCCGTCTGGTTAAGACAGTGCCTACAGCACGCACAAAGCCTCCTGTGCGTCTCCAGAGTCCTGTGCGTCCTGTTACTGCTCCTCGCACCAGCCCTGTGGTGTGTGTTCCCAGCCCAGTACCACCAGTGCTGACACCACGCACCAGGCTTCCAGTGCGTCTCCAGAGCCCTGTTCCTCCTCCACGCACTCTCCCTGTGGTGCGTGTCTCCAGCCCAGTGCCTCCAGTCCCGGCACCACGCATCAAGCCTCCTGTGCGTCTCCAGAGCCCTGTACGCACTGATCCTTCTCCCCGCACTCGTCCTGAGGTGCGTGCCCTCAGCCTGGTACCACCAGTTCCGGTACCACGCACCAGTCCTATAGTGCGCCTTGAGAACTCAGTGTGCCCTGTCCCTGCTCCCCGCACTAGCCTTGAGGTGCGTGTCTCCAGTCCGGTACCACCAGTTCCGGTACCACGCACCAAGCCTCATGTGCGTCTCCAGAGCCCTGTACGCACTGTTCCTTCTCCCCGTACTCGCCCTGTTGTGCGTGCCCTCAGCCCGGTACCACCAGTGCCGGTACCACATATCAGGCCTATAGTACGCCTTGAGAGTCCAGTGTGCCCTGTTGTTGTTCCCCGCACTAGCCTGAAGGTGCGTGTCCTTAGCCCGGTACCTCCAGTTCCGGCACCACGCACCAGGCCTACAGTGCGTCTCAGCCGGCCAGATCCTTCCGCCAGACCGGATCAGCCAGAGCCTTCCGCCAGACCGGATCAGCCAGAGCCTTCCGCCAGACCGGATCAGCCAGAGCCTTCCGCCAGACCGGATCAGCCAGAGCCTTCCGCCAGACCGGATCAGCCAGAGCCTTCCGCCAGAACGGATCAGCCAGAGCCTTCCGCCAGAACGGATCAGCCAGAGCCTTCCGCGAGCCATGACCAGCCAGAGCCGTCAGCGAGCCATGACCAGCCAGAGCCGTCAGCGAGCCATGACCAGCCAGAGCCGTCAGCGAGCCATGACCAGCCAGAGCCGTCAGCGAGCCATGACCAGCCAGAGCCGTCAGCGAGCCATGACCAGCCAGAGCCGTCAGCGAGCCATGACCAGCCAGAGCCGTCAGCGAGCCATGACCAGCCAGAGCCGTCAGCGAGCCATGACCAGCCAGAGCCGTCAGCGAGCCATGATCCGCCAGAGCCGTCATCCAGCCAGGATCCGCCAGAGCCGTCATCCAGCCAGGATCCGCCAGAGCCGTCATCCAGCCAGGATCCGCCAGAGCCGTCATCCAGCCAGGATCCGCCAGCGCCAGCCAGCCAGGATCCGCCAGCCAGCCAGGATCCGCCCCTTATCCTGGTGCTGCCCCTTATCCTGGTGCTGCCCCTTATCCTGGTGCTGCCCCTTATCCTGGTGCTGCCCCTTAGTCCGGTGCTGCCCCTTAGTCCGGTGCTGCCCCTTAGTCCGGTGCTGCCCCTTAGTCCGGTGGGGTTAATTTGGAGGGTGGCCATTTGGAGGAGGCTACGTAAGCGGGTAGTGACTATGGTGGGGTGGGGACCACGACCAGTGCCGGAGCCGCCGCCGTGGACGGACGCCCACCCAGACCCTCCCCTAGACTATGTGCTGGTGCGCCCGGAGTTCGCACCTTAAGGGGGGGGTTATGTCACGCCCTGGCCTTAGTATTCTTTGTTTTCTTAATTATTTTAGTTAGGTCAGGGTGTGACATGGGGAATGTATGTGTTTTTTGTAGTGTCTAGGGTGGTTGTAAGGTTTAGGGGGTTTATTAGAGTAGTTGGGTTTGTTTAGTATAGTAGTCTAGCTGTGTCTATGGTTGAGTGTAGGTATCTAGGAAAGTCTATGGTTGCCTGAATTGGGTCTCAATTAGAGACAGCTGGTTATTGTTGTCTATGATTGGGAGCCATATTTAAGGCAACCATAGGCTTTAGCTGTTTGTGGGGAATTGTCTATGTTGAACGTAAGTAGCTTGTGTGTGCACTTTCGTTTGTAGCTTCACGGTCGTTTGTTGTTTTGTATAGTTTGTATAAGTGTTTCGTGTTCATCTTCGTCGTTCAAATAAAAAGAAGATGGCTTATTTTCCACATGCTGCGTTTTGGTCCGTCTCTCCTCCACACGATCGTGACAATATGTCAACAGAAATACCACTAAAACACCAGAATTCAAGTGTTAAAATCCATTAAATAAACACCATCACAAAGATAATTTATTATTAATTTGTTAAGGGCAGGTCTTAAAGGAATTTATTTATTTAAAAAATGCATTTCAAAGAACAGAATGGCATATTTTGAGTTGAAAAATGTAAAAATATGTATATATATATTTTACCACGCAAGTCAGTTAAGAACAAATTCTTATTTTCAATGACGGTCTAGGAACAGTGGGTTAACTGCCTTGTTCAGGGGCAGAACGACAGATTTTTACCTTGTCAGCTCAGATATTCGATCTTGCAACCTTTCGGTTACTAGTCCAAAGCTCTAACCACTAGGCTACCTACCGCCCCAAATAATGTGCTTTATGTCCTCATAAAACTGCTTATAACACAAATTCTGCTTGTAATATTAAGATACTAACAATGATAGTGTGTTAGACTTATTTAGGAAAAGTCAAGGACTTAAATGGCAGAGTAGTTAAAAAAGTGAATTTGCTTTGAGTCAATATGACGCTCTCGGCTCTCCTAGTGTTGAATGGTTACATTTGTGGCCTCCTAGCCTGGCCTACTGTCTCCTGGTCGCTGAGGCTAGCCTAGCCTAGCATACTATCTCCTGGTCACTGAGCATAGCCTAACCTATCCTAGCCTACTATCTCCTGGTCGCTGAGCCTAGTCTAGCCTAGCTTAGCCTTAAATCTCCTGGTCGCTGAGCCTAGCCTAGCCTAGTCTAGCTTAGCCTACTATCTCCTGGTCGCTAAGCCAGTGAGAGGTTGCCAAGCCTATTGTGATTATTACTGTTGTGTCAGGGCATTATGTTCTAGTCTCATAGACTATTAATTATAAGCCTGTGGTTTGTTATGTGTGGGTCTGTGAGTCGTATGTTAAATGCAACCGTCATGGATTTACGCCTACAAGACTATTTGGTCTGTAATGCAAAATCACATGTTGGATGGTTTATTTTGTGTGCTTTTATGATAATTGAACCAACATTTTTGCTGGCCCTGCAATCAACAGATGTCTGCCTACGCCACTGGTGTGATGACATGATATTTCAATAATGACACTTGATGTGATATACATGTTCCAAAAAAGGGATAAATACTTGTATCAGAATTTTTATAAACTCACATACAGTTCTTGGTTGCAAGGGTCCACCTAACATTTTAATACCCTTCTCGATATAACTGAGTCATTGTCTGATCTATACAATACATTTCTATCTATCTGAATGTTCTGTAAAGTTTTTACCCTCATCAACCAGACGTTTATTGCCTGGCTTGTGCTGTATGGGCTGTTGTGTTGTGTTGGCATTTAGTGAGAATTTATGGGGCTTAAACAACAGTGGTGTTTCATTCAGCTATCTATGAGTCTTGGGGAATTTCCTATCCAACACCAAATTAACAATACCTATGTAGATCGCTCCCATATTCCCAAGAAAGCAGTTGTTGTTTCTGGTCAATGGTCAATTATGTGTGTAATTATCAATCACAATAGTTTAATAGAGAATGAATGGCAATTAGATTGCAGGACATGGAGAGATAACACTTGCAGAGATTGCCATCCATTTAATAATTTATTCAAAGACATCAGCTGTGATAACATAATTTCCAGTACATCGGGAACGCCGTTACTAAACATGGAAATGGACACACAGTCGAGATACAGTCAGACCAATGCCTGTTAATCTAGTTTTAGCTTTGGTCAAAGGAGACTGGAATTCCACTTTTCTTTCATAACGTTTATTCAGAGATAGATTTTGAAGCAAGAGGGGGAGACAAACAAGAGGGCAACACCACAAGTTGTAGTGGCGCATGAGATTCTGGTATTACAGTTTATATAGTTCATTTTCGGTTGCAAAATTCTGGTCACTTTCACACTTTCCAGAAGTCCCAGTTACCAGAAATGTGCAACCCTAGTTAGAATGCTGTCCAGGTTTCAGAGGCTCGGCCTCACTTCAGCATTCACTGGTGTCAGAGCCAGAGGATTCTTCCACCTCCCCAGCAAACACCTTGGTCTGACAGGCAAAATGGAAACATGATAGAAGCATTATTAGCTACTTTAAACATGTGTTATTGTTATCACAAGTGTTATATTAACAAAACATGTATTGTTACAACCTGAGTTTATTAGTGACGTATAGGATTTAAATGCATGTTTCAAGAGAATGCATGTTTCATGAAGTACACATTGGGCAAGTAAGCCTTGTCTGAGCCGGAATGGCCCATAGGGGCAAGAGACTACACTATGTCCTGATTCTGTAGCGTGAGGCAATTTGATTTATAAGACTCTAGTCTTTTGCATGTACAAACGCTATTTGTTGCAAGGCCTTACCCCCAATACATTTACTTATTGCTGAGTGCCAGGAAGAGAGGCATCAGGTCCAATTTTTTGAGTCGGTGGTCAAATCAAATCAAATTTTATTGGTTTCTGGTTAGCAAATGCTAGTGGGAGGGTAGCGAAATGCTTGTGCTTCTAGTTCCGACAGGGCAGTAATATCTAACAAGTAATCCAACATTCCCCAACAACTACCTAATACACACAAATCTAAAGGGGTGAATGAGAATATGTACATATAAGTATAAGGATGAGCGATGGCCGAGCGGCATCAGCAAGGTTCAGTAGATGGTATAAAATACAGTATATACATGTGATATGAGTAATATAAGATATGTAAACACTATTAAACTGGCATTATTTAAAGTTGCATTGTTTAAAGCGACTAGTGATCTATTTATTAAAGTGTCCAGTGATTGGGTCTCAATGTAGGCAGCAGCCTCTCTGAGTTAGTGATTGCTGTTTAGCAGTCTGATGGCCTTGAGATAAAAGCTGTTTTTCAATCTCTTGGTCCCAGCTTTGATCCACCTGTACTGACCTCGCCTTCTGGATGATAGCGGGGTGAACAGGCAGTGGCTCGGGTAGTTATAGTCCTTGATGATCTTTTTGGCCTTCCTGTGACATCGGGTGCTGTAGGTGTCATGGAGGGCAGGTAGTTTGACCCCGGTGATGCGTTGTGCAGACCGCACCACTCTCTGGACAGCCTTGTGGTTGAGGGCGGTGCAGTTGCCGTACCAGGCTGTGATACAGCCCGACAGGATGCTCTCGATTGTGCATCTGTAAAAGTTTGTCAGGGTTTTGGGTGACAAGCCAAATTTCTTCAGCCTCCTGAGGTTGAAGAGGCGCTTTCCACCTTCTCCACTGCTGTCACTTCGATGTGGATAGGGGGGTGCTCCCTCTACTGTTTCCTGAAGTCCACGATCATCTCCTTTGTTTTGTTGATGTTGAGTGAGAGGTTGTTTTCCTGACACCACACTCCGAGTGCCCTTACCTCCTCCCTGTAGGAGGTCTCGTCGTTGTTGGTGATCAGTCCCACTACTGTTGTGTCGTTTGCTAACTTGATGATTGAGTTGGAGGCGTGCATGGCCACGCAGTCGTGGGTGAACAGGGAGTACAGGAGAGGGCTGAGCACACACCCTTGTGGGGCCCCAAGTGTTGAGTGTCAGCAAAGTGGAGATGTTGTTTCCTACCTTCACCACCTGGTGGCGGCACGTCGGAAAGTGCAGGACCCAGTTGCACAGGGCAGGGTTGAGACCCAGTGCCTCCAGTTTGATGATGAGCTTGGAGGTATTATTTTTGTCCAGATGGGATTGGGCAGTGTGCAGTGTGATGGCGATTGCGTCATCTGTGGACCTGTTGACGCGGTATGCAAACTGAAGTGGGTCTAGGGTGGCCGGTAAGGTGGCGGTGATATGATCCTTGACTAGCCTCTCAAAGCACTTCATGATGGCAGAAATAAGTGCTACTGGGCGATATTAATTTAGTTCAGTTATCTTTGCCTTCTTGGGTACAGGAACAGTGGTAGCCATCTTGAAGCATGTGGGGACAACAGACTGGGAAAGGGAGCGATTGAATATGTCCGTAAGCACACCAGCCAGCAGGTCTGTGCATGCTCTGAGGACACGGCTAGGGATGCTGTCTGGGCCAGCAGCCTTTCGAGGGTTAACAAGTTTAAATGTTTTACTCACGTCAGCCACGGAGAAGGAGAGGGGGCTGGACACAGTCTTTTCTAGCGAGCCGCGACGGTGGCACTGTATTATCCTCAAAGCGGGCAAAGAATGTGTTTAGTTTGTCTGGAAGCGTGACGTCGGTGACCGTGACGTGGCTGTTTTTGTTTTTGTAGTCCATAATTTCCTGTAGACCCTGCCACATACGCCTCATGTCTGAGCCATTGAATTGTGACTCCACCTTGTCCCTGTACCGGTTTTTCGCTTGTTTGATTGCCTTGCGGAGGGAAAAACTACACTATTTAAATTCAGCCAAATTTCCAGACCTCTTTCCATGGTTAAATGCGGTGGATCGCACTTTCAGTTTTGCGCGAATGCCGCCATCCACAATTTCTGGTTAGGGTAGGTTTTAATAGTCACAGTGGGTACAACATCTCCAATGCACTTTTTAATAAACACACTCACTAAGTCAGCGTATAGGTCAATGTTGTTCTCTGAGGCTGACCGGAACATATTCCAGTCCGCGTGATCAATACTATCTTGAAGCGTGGCTTCCGAATGGTCAGACCAGCGTTGAATGGTTCTCGTCACAGGTACATCCTGTTTCCGTTTCTGCCTATAAGACGGAACGAGCAAGATGCCGTTGTGGTCGGATTTGCTGAAGGGAGGGCGGGGGAGGGCTTTGTATGTATCGCGGAAGTTAGAGTAGCAGTGATCGAGAGTATTAGCCCTGCAAGTCATACAATCAATATGCTGATAGAATTTAGGTAGCCTTGTTCTCAAATTTGATTTATCCCCAAGTACAATGAATGCAGATATATGATTTCCAGTTTACATAGAGTCCAGTGAAGTTCCTTGAGGGCCGTCTTGTTGTTTGCTTGAGGGGGAATGTACACAGCTGTGACTATAACTGACAAGAATTCTCTTGGTAGGTAAAATGGCCGGCATTTGATTGTAAGGAATTCTAGGTCGGGTGAGCAGAAGGACTTGAGTTCCTGTATGGTGTTATGATTACACCATGAGTCGTTAATCATAAATCATACACCCCCGCCCTTCCTCATCCCAGAGAGGTGTTTATCTCTGTCGGCGCAATGCATGGAGAAGCCCGGTGGCTGAACCGATTCAGACAATATATCCCGAGAGAGCCATGTTTCCGTGACACAGAGAATGTTACAATCTCTGATGTCTCTCTGGAAGGCAACCCTTGCTCGAATTTTGTATACCTTGTTGTCAAGAGACTGGACATTGGCGAGTAGTATACTCGTGAGTGGTGAGAGATGTGCACGTCTACGGAGTCGGACCAGAAGGCCGCTCCATCTGCCCCTTCTGCGGCGCCGTTGTTTTGGGTCGACTACTTGGATCAGATCCATTGTCCTGGGCGGTGGTCCAAACAGAGGATCCGCTTCGGGAAAGTCGTTTTCCTGGTCGTAGTGTTGGTAAATTGACGTTGCTCTTATATCCAATATTTCTTCCCGGCTGTATGTAATAAGACCCAGATTTCCTGGGGTAACAATGTAAGAAATAATACATAAAAAAAAAAATACTGCATAGTTTCCTAAGAATGCGAAGCGAGGCGACCATCTCTGTTGATGCTATTTTATGTATGGTATGACTTGACCGGGGGTTGAACCCCCACCCTTCCAATCTCAGATTAGACATTCTAACCAAAGACAGTACAGTATAAAGATAGACAGATACTGCTTCTCCAATAGAAATCTCCAATCACACTTGTAGGCGATGTCATGGCGACATTGGCTAGCTAAACTCACGCTCAGAAACATGTAATCGGGTCTAACTGTCACGTTCCTGACCTTGTTTTCCTTTTGTATTGTTGTGTTTAGTGGGTCAGGACGTGAGATGGGTGGGCAGTCTGTGTTTGTTCTATGTTAAGTGTCAGGTTTAATTGACCTTGTATGGCTCTCAATCAGAGGCAGGTGTTTTCGTTTTCCTCTGATTGAGAGACATACATAGGGAGGTTGTTTCACATTGTTTGTCGTGGGTGGTTGTCGCTGTGTCTGTGTTTATTGCACCACACGGTACTGTCTCGTCTCTCGTTCGTTCTTTCCTGTTCATGAGTGCATTGTTTTTTATGTTCACCAGTTCAGGTCTGTTTAACGTCGTTTGTTGTTTTGTAGTTTATGCAAGTATAAGTTTTTGTGTTCGTCTTCGTCAGCAAATAAATCTATATGTATTCACAACCCGCTGCACCTTGGTTTAATCCCTGCTCCTCCTCTTCGGATGAAGAGGAGGAGGAGAGTCGTTACAGAACCACCCACCAAATTACCAGAACCAAGCAGCGGGGAAAAGGACAGCAACCGCAGAAATCCCAGGACTTGTGGACTTGGGAGGACGAGTTGAACGGAGAAGGACCCTGGGCACAGGCTGGGGAGTATCGCCGCCCCAAAGCTGAGCTGGAGGAAGCGAAAGCTGAGCGGCGGCGATATGAGGAGGCAGCACGGCAGCGGGACAGGTACGAGAGGCAACCCCAGAATTTTTTTGGGGGGCGGCTAGAGAGGAGTGTGGCTAAGCCAGGTAGCAGACCTGAGCGCACTCCTCGTGCTTATTATAAGCATCGCGTCACTGGTCAGGCACCGTGTTATGCGGTTAAGCGCACGGTGTCGCCAGTGCGTGCCCATAGCCCGGTGCGCTATAGAGCAGCCCCCCGAAAGTGTCATGTGAGTGTGGGCATCCAGCCGGGGCGTATTGTGCCTACTCAGCGCGTCTGGTCTCCGGTACGCAGTTTCGGTCCAGGGTATCCTGCGCCGGCTCTGCGTGCTGTGTCTCCGGAGCGCTGGGAGGGTGCAGTGCGTCCTATGCCTACGCTCCGCTCGTACCGGGCAAATGTGGTAGTGGAGCCTAAGAGAGAAGTGCGCGTAGTAGGCACTAGAGCTCCAGTGCTCATCCACAGCCCGGTTCAACCTGTGCCTGCACTCTGGAGGGTACGGGCTGGTGTAGTATTCCAGCCTGGGGGAGTGGTGCCAAGGCTGCGCACCAGAGCTCCAGTACTCCCCCACAGCCCGGTCCTTCAGGTGCCTCGTAACATCAAGCCTCCTGTAGGTCTCTCCAGCCTGGTGGGTCCTGTGGCAGCCCCACGCACCAGGCTGTCTCTCCGTCTCCTCCCTACAGGTGTGCCCATCTGCCCAGCGGCGCCTGAACTGCCCGTCTGCCCAGCGGCGCCTGAACTGCCCGTCTGCCCAGCGGCGCCTGAACTGCCCGTCTGCCCAGCGGCGCCTGAACTGCCCGTCTGCCCAGCGGCGCCTGAACTGTCCGTCTGCCCAACGGCGCCTGAACTGCCCGTCTGTCATGAGCCTGCAAAGCTGCCCGTCTGTCATGAGCCTGCAAAGCCGCCCGTCTGCCATGAGCCTGCAAAGCCGCCCGTCTGCCAAGAGCCTACAGAGCCGTCCGCCAGACAGGAGCCGCTAGAGCCTTCCGCCAGACCGGATCAGCCAGAGCCTTCCGCCAGACCGGATCAGCCAGAGCCTTCCGCCAGACCGGATCAGCCAGAGCCTTCCGCCAGACCGGATCAGCCAGAGCCTTCCGCCAGACCGGATCAGCCAGAGCCTTCCGCCAGACCGGATCAGCCAGAGCCTTCCGCCAGACCGGATCAGCCAGAGCCTTCCGCCAGACCGGATCAGCCAGAGCCTTCCGCCAGCCAGGACCAGCCAGAGCCGTCCAGCCAGGACCAGCCAGAGCCGTCCAGCCAGGACCAGCCAGAGCCGTCCAGCCAGGACCAGCCAGAGCCGTCCAGCCAGGACCAGCCAGAGCCGTCCAGCCAGGACCAGCCAGAGCCGTCCAGCCAGGAGCAGCCAGAGCCAGCTAGCCAGGATCCGCCAGAGCCAGCCAGCCAGGATCCGCCAGCCAGTCCGGTGTTGTTCCTCAGTCCGGAGCTGCCGTCCCTCAGTCCGGGGCTGCCCCTAAATCCAGCGGGACCCATGTCTAGGGTTCCCAGTCCAAGGTCGGTGGCGAGGGTCGCCACCTTGAGGAGGCCACAGAAGCGGGGATTTATTATGGTGGGATGGGATCCACGTCCTGCGCCAGAGCCGCCGCCACGGACAGATGCCCACCCAGACCCTCCCCTAGACTTTTTTTTATGGTGCGTCCGGAGTTCGCACCTTAAGGGGGGGGTTCTGTCACGTTCCTGACCTTGTTTTCCTTTTGTATTGTTGTGTTTAGTGGGTCAGGACGTGAGATGGGTGGGCAGTCTGTGTTTGTTCTATGTTAAGTGTCAGGTTTAATTGACCTTGTATGGCTCTCAATCAGAGGCAGGTGTTTTCGTTTTCCTCTGATTGAGAGACATACATAGGGAGGTTGTTTCACATTGTTTGTCGTGGGTGGTTGTCGCTGTGTCTGTGTTTATTGCACCACACGGTACTGTCTCGTCTCTCGTTCGTTCTTTCCTGTTCATGAGTGCATTGTTTTTTATGTTCACCAGTTCAGGTCTGTTTAACGTCGTTTGTTGTTTTGTAGTTTATGCAAGTATAAGTTTTTGTGTTCGTCTTCGTCAGCAAATAAATCTATATGTATTCACAACCCGCTGCACCTTGGTTTAATCCCTGCTCCTCCTCTTCGGATGAAGAGGAGGAGGAGAGTCGTTACACTAACAGCCTTCTCGCGTTGAACTATGCATGTGCAGGCTGTCAAATCAAAGGCACTCCTTCGAAATACAGTTGTTTTTGACGAAAATGAAAATTTGTCTATTTTTCACTTCCGCAAGGTTGGAGTAATAACATGTTCAATTACTTAAGAAAATGGCTCGAATCTATGTTGTCATTTACATTTCAAGAAAAGTTTAATAAATTGACTTCTCTCTCATTGACTTCTCAAACCCCGGCCTTGTCTGCTTGGTCTGTTTCGCAAGCGTTCCCGGAAGTCTCTCGATGTTGCGCCTCTGGGTTTAGAAACTGAGCCACTGAGTTGTCTCATGTTTCATGAGAATGTGATTAAAATGTGAATAATGGATAAAGGTTCATTTGAGAGCTGCCTTGATAATATGGAAATGAGTCATCTTTATTTGAGGGCAATTCTTTCAAATACATGATGAGGGTTATAAGGGCAATCACACTGTCAGAAATGAAGTGAAGAGGAGGAATAACTGAGAATATACCAGTGGAGCATCTGTTCTTGTTGATGTGGGCATTCCATGAAAAGGGACTGAATGCTGTGAAGGGGATTTAAAATGAGAGAGCAGGTGAAACTCTTACAAAGGTATATCAAGATGCATAATACGTTGCTTTATGACTGTGATGTAATATGTGCAATCTACAGTTGCGAGCACTAATGGTTTTAAAATCTGGTGCCAAAGTACATGTTTTTGTGACAAACTACTACTATACTTATGCCAAACTATACTACTAGATACTAGAGTAGTTGTTCCTGCCAAAACCAGCACCTGGATCTAAGCGTGCTCCTGTGCACAGGGTTTTATATTAATTTATTGCTAGAATATTTTAGTGCCGTGTTGCACACGCTTGCATTGTGGCAATTGTTCTACTAATACCACAAAACAACCTAATCTCATTCACCGGATACATCGGCCATCTGCGCTTTGCACAGTCAGCCTGGGGAACTTTTTAGTGCCCACAACTTTATGACTAATGGGTAGAGGTGGCCCATCAGGTTACCTTGACTCTAGCTTTTCTTGCCTTCCCTCCAGCCGCTGGCTGCTGAAGGTTGTTTCCTCCACCCACAGGAATAATCTGACAGGAGAGGACGAAAAAGCCAGAATCACCATTATGGGTCATTGACATCAAAGTGTGAGCACCGTTAAATGGGATGTATTTGGTGCATTGAGATATCTACAAAACATAAACATACAAGACATACTACTGATACAACAGTAATGATATACCTGCATCAACATTGGAGCCTGGGGGCCTCCGATGCCATTTGCCTGTGGCAGAACTGCAAATAATGGTACAACCTGTAAAGATATGTTTAAACAGTCACACTGTAACACTGATTATTTTCAATGGATTCTCGTGATATCTCTAGGCTTCACATAAGTGTTAGAGAAGCAAAGTTGGACAAAGGAGACAAACCCTATTGGCTAGTTGAGGAAGCTGTCCTTGTTGTAGTGGCACTCCATTGGCTGCTCCCCCCTGCCCTACAGGAAGTGCCCCACCCTGCTGAAGTGCACCAATGGGAACCAGCTGGGGCATGGCGGCCTGACCAGGTGCACCCGGTTGTTGAATAAGTAATGATCCACCAACTGGAATCACCTGTTTTGCCAAAAAGAATAGTTTAGACCAGGAGAAACAGTTTACATTAGAAATATGACATGTTAGAGAGGTAGCCCATAGTACAGACGCGCTGGTTCAAAAGTTACTTTTTAAAATGCCTGTACTGCAGCACCGGTGCATTGTCTATATGACTCTCA
Organism: Salvelinus alpinus; assembly: GCF_045679555.1. Taxonomy (NCBI): domain Eukaryota; kingdom Metazoa; phylum Chordata; class Actinopteri; order Salmoniformes; family Salmonidae; genus Salvelinus; species Salvelinus alpinus. Next base: position 53,008,662 of record NC_092091.1, read on the forward strand.
AATCAAATCAAATTATCAAATCAAATCAAATATTATTAGTTACATGCGCCAAATACAACAGGTGTAGACCTTACAGTGAAATGTTTACTTACGAGCCCCTAACCAACAATGCAGTTTCAAATATATAAGAATAAGAAATAAAAGTTATTTAAAGAGCAGCGTTAAAATAACAATAGCGAGACTATATACGGGGGGGTACTGGTACAGAGTCAGTGTGCGGAGGCACTGGTTAGTTAAAGGTAATATGTACATGAAGGTAGAGTTATTAAAGTGACTATGCATAGATGATAACAACAGAGAGTAGCAGCGGTGTAAAAGGGGAGGTAATGCAAAATGCAAATAGTCTGGGTAGCCATTTGTTAGGTGTTCAGGAGACTTGGGCTTGGGGGTAGAAGCTGATTAGAAGCCTCTTGTACCTAGACTTGGCGCTCCAGTACCGCTTGCCGTGCGGTAGAACAGTCTATGACTAGGGTGACTGGAGTCAATTTTTAGGGTCTTCCTCTGACACTGCCTGGTATAGATGTCCTGGATGGCAGGAAGCTTGGCCCCAGTGATGTACTGGGCCATTAGCACTACCCACTATCCGCCTTGCGCTCGGAGGCCGAGCAGTTGCCATACCAGGCAGTGATGCAACCAGTCAGGATGCTCTTGATGGTACAGCTGTATAACCTTTTGAGGATCTGAGGACCCATGCCAAATCTTTTCAGTCTCCTGAGGGGGAATAGGTTTTGTGATGCCCTCTTCATGACTGTCTTGGTGTGCTTGAACCATGTTAGTTTACTCTCTAGTAAGTTTGCTTGCAATCCTCTAACAAAAACCTATGTAATGAAATATATATGTGATGTTTCTGTGTTGCAGCGCAGGGACACTTTTGAACCACCCACACTGTATACGTACCTGTGCCAGAAAGGGTTGTCCATTTAAGACAAGCCCATTCATAACCCCTGGTTTAACAGCGTTACCGACCATGCCTCCATTCACAACTCCTCCATTGCCACCACCAGCCTGGGAAGAGTAATGCACATTATCCTATTACTTTGCCCATAATGCCTTAACTTCTCTCACTGAGTCATACTGTCCACACTATTTCTTTATGCTGTATATGTATTGAGACATTGGTATGTATTATATTGTATGTATGTGTGTATAACATTATGGTAAAAGTGACTCTCTGCAATTGTAAAGAAGCTCAGAAAGTAAATGTATGTCAAGACGATTCTATCAACAATATCTTATTGTTAAGATGTTTAAGAAACACACAATACCTCGCCACTACCTGAAGACTGTCCTCCAGCTTCCACCTACAAATGAAACCAGGAAAGCAGTGGACGCTATTAGACCTGGGTTTCAAATTCTTGAAAAAATATTTAAAATACTTTGTGCCTGTTTGAGCTTGCCAAGCGAAATTAAATTAGAAAAGTCCCAAAACTGGAAACCCTGAATCTGAAAGTGCCAAATCTGGCACTACTAGCAAACTCAAGGAAGCACTCAAAGTATTTGAAAGGATTTCCAAGTATTTGAACCCAGGTCTGGACGCTGTAGTAGCTACAGTGTTGAATAAATATAAAAATTTGTCTTACCAGGAGAGCCATTGTCTGAAAGATGATCCACAGCATACAAAACATGTTGCTCTGCATTACCATACAAAAAAGAAAGTCATCTCATATAACCGATAGGAGCAATAACCCAGTGTCATGAAGGCTCAATAAATACAAAATAAGTACATGAAATTGGATTAAATTGCATGAAGGCTGTTCCATGAAAATGGTTAAGTTGTCACCTGTCATACCTCTGTGAAGGACGACAGTTTTTCAGCTCACAAAGACACTTCTGAAGATGACATGTTGTTTCTAGTTTCATTCTTATAAAGAGCCACTTCCTCCATGTCCACTGGTAACAGTCCAATCAGAATACAGCTCTAAATGTTGATCTCAACATGCACAGTCATCCTCACCATCTTGACAGACCACAGTGGCTTGCTGACCCAAAGAGGGCTTTAATCAAAATCACCTGCATTCCAAACCCAAACCATGAATCTGAACCATGTTATCATATTACGATTAAGTCCTTATTATAAGCCTTTTCTTGGATGAGTCAACTGTTTGCCTGTGGTGGCTGTGTAAAATAGATGCCTGTCATTATTTTCATGCAAACTAGAAGAGACAAAACGTCACCACTGACGTGAAAGTGACATCACCAACCACAACTGATTACAGTTACTTCTCAATTATGTCATTGCACAGTACAAATTATCATATAAGAATATAAAGAAGGTTTGAGTGTATTTCAGTTTAACCTAAATAATAAATACTGGAGTGGTTTCTCTTCGTTGTATCAATTTTGTTATAGTGCATGAAATAACTTTATTGATGACAATTCTACCTGGGGATCAATAAAGTTATCTTCAATCCAATTGTGCATAAAGTCAAACAATCAAACGGGAATGTGATGAGATCCGATGAGGTCAAAATTACTTTTATTAGAAAGGTTAGGGAAGTAGCTATATCAGACAAGACATAAAAAAACTGTTGCAGCATTCTACTCTTAGTAATTCTGTCAACATCACATGTTCTACTCCATTGCTGCCATTTCAATTTCTCCTTTTGACGGCTCAATTTATTTTGACAGTCAATTACAAATGGTTTTCATGCAAAAAAAATATTGTTATGCTCCCACTTAAATGTTTAAAATGAATACTGCAATATTTTGGTCAAAAAGTAAAGTGATCGGTCTCACCTGCAAAGTCCATTTCTGTTTTGTTGTCTGTCATCTACAAAAAAAGCACTCGTAAACTTTCCCCCTCTTGGAATGTGTTCATAACACTGATATCATTGTTAATTGCTAAAAATTAAAAAAATCTCATCACTTACTCTACTAATACCACTATCAGCTATACAGTATCTACATACAGTATCACAGAACATCCACATATTTATAGATCCAAATTTGTTTTATATTAGTCTGATTTAAAGACAACATGAACTATCCTCCTCTTCCATCTATGACTTAAGACATGGAAGGACAGTGGTCCATTCTCACTTTTAATTTTTAGTCAATTGTACTTTGTAGTAGAATGGTAGAACCCACCTGATTCCTGTGTTCGCCATTTTGTTTTTCTGCATATAAATCTGGGCTTTCTCCAATAGATGGGAGTTTAGGACAAGCCAAGAAATGACTGGTCAAATCAGAGTCCTCTCAGAAAACCCACCCCCAAAATCCTGTGCTTTTAATTACGTTGTCCTCTGATTGGTTGAAGGTGATCCCATCACTGACAACTTAGTTTTGAATGATGCTTCTCATTACAGACATAAGCTCAAACAGTTTCAATAAGGAGAAATGCCAGACTGATACGTGAAGTTAAATATAACGGTGAACACAGCGATTAGGCTGGTTCTACCAGGCTAACTTTACAGAACATCCCAAAAACATAGAGTTTAAATCAACGCAAGTCTCTCTTCTGCCAATTAATGTATGTGGTTCTGCCATGATTGAAGGTGATCTTGTTGAATGATTATTAAAGCTGGTTGCTTGATGAGGTACTGATTGGACTCAGAAGAGCAGGTTGACATCCATGTCCTCTGCAGAGGGGGAAAATGGAAAATCACAAAAGATTACATCTTTACAAGAGTTTACAATGCAGGGTCATACTATCAAACATGTGTGAAAGCACATGACCATGGTCCTTCTGTAAGCTACAGTAACGCAGCATTCATTCATTCACTCACATCTAACTACTACAACTATCACAGCGTTGGCAACATCATGTCAAGCCTCATTCTTTGATCATTGAATTGCTTTCACTTTGTATAAGACTGCACACTCTTACCATCCTTGATGCCGAAGCAGTGGGCCCACTCCCTGAAGGACACCTGTTTGTCTTTGTCTGCATCACACTCCTGGAAGAAGCGGGAGGTACAATGCTCCATGGGGACCAACGGGACCCTCAGGGGGGCCAGCTCAGAGTGGGACAGGAACCTGGATAGGAACACCAGTGTAATTTTCATAAGCCTATGCAATGGAAAACGTTTTGAAACATTTTGGAACAGAAAACTAAAATAAGCGTCTCCCATTCTTCAAGTAGAGCTTCCCTGTTTCACTCCGTTTTATTCCATTGGGGGTTGAGTATGGGGAGTCTGACCCAAAACTAGAAACGATTCACACACAGTCTGAACTAGATTTACCCAAATTGACTAATTTCAGTAATATCCCAGCTGTGCTTCCACTTTTGTTTCCCACTCTATGGGCCTTTAAGGTAAACTCAAATGTGAACGGTTCAGTTAAACTGATTCTTAATCACATATTAGATTCAGACTCACCATGTATCTGATTCACAAGTAATCTGAATCAGATTCACCAACATTACAATGAGAGCCGTAATCAGAATGTCTTGTGAAGATGAACAGCTACAAGTGAAGCTATTCACTCTTGAATCAAATCAAAGATATAACACAACACTTCTTCAATATTATTTATGACTGTATCACTACTTGCTGATTTGACTGCAGGTATGACATCATCCATGATATCTTACTGGCCTACTGCACTAGGCGGGTAACTGTTTACTGAAGCTTATACGCATTTCAATGAAAGCTTGGCGTAAGCAAGACGATCCGCGGGTTCTTTTTCATGATTATGACAACAACAACAACAACAAAAATAATCTTTCTCCTGGAGTACTGTACCTGTCAGAAGGGTGCTGGTCCATCTGAGCGAACTGCCAGTGCACGGGATAGATGTACATGTTGTAGTTCTTCTCGAAGTCCTGGGCCAGCAACTCAATGGGGTGGTCGCCGGCATGGAGGCGCCTCTCACTCTCGTGGATCTTTCTCACCTGGGAGATTATTTATGGTCACACATGAATAATAAAATTGGATTGGATTGAATATGAAAATTGGATTGGATTGAATATGTGCTAACAAGATCGCAATTTGAAAATCAATTGTAAGGCACTGGTGATTTTTGGGCTTTGAGATATACACTATTAATCACTAAGAATGCAGTTGGTTAAACTTCATAAAGCGCCTTCATATGAATATGAATTATTTTGAAAATATAAATAATGGAACTATCAATGAACTACTTTTATAAGATATTTACTCACTCTGATGCGTTGCTTGGGGGTGAGGAAGCCAGGGGACATGGAGTCATGTTCATAGAGCTGCAGCAAGACATTCTTGAGCCAGTCACGCATACGCAGAGGAAACTGGACCAGTTCGCCATTCATACACGGTGCGATGACTAACAGAGAGAGCAAGGTAGTGGAAGAAAGAGAGAGAAAGAGTGAGAAAGAGAGGAGGGGGAGAGGCAAGGTAAGATGAGAGAATTAAATAGAGAGTGAGAAACAGACGAGAATGAGAAAGAAAACGAAAGGGAGAGGAAGAAATTAAAATAAAATAAAAGTGTTATACTGTAGTTATTTCAGATTGGCTACTGTATTGGTCAGAAACTGTAGAGGTGGTCTGACTATAGCTGTCTTACATTTGCAGGGTCCAGTGTAGTCCAGGTGAAGTCTATGGCCTCTCTTGCTGCCTTCCAGGTTGCACTTAGTGGCAAAGAGCTCACAGGATGTGTCGTAGGTGACATTGTTAGTTCCACAGACCTGCATGAAAGATACATTACATCATGTGTTATGGATTTAACAAATGAAATGCTTCAGCCAAAGATATTGTAGTGATCCTACTCTTGGTAAGAAACTAAGCATCACAGAGTTCCAATAGAGTTAACTCTATTGGGACGGAGGCTAGTGCACCTGTCTTGGGAACAGAGGCCTGCAGATACAATTCTAGCCAAAACCAACAGCTCCCCAACATTGTTAGAATATCATGTCAGGGCTGTACCTACCATTGCCAGATTCTTGGCATATTTCCTTCAAGTTTCCTCGAACTACAGATGTAGGATCAGAAAACGTATCCAAATCCTAACTTTTATAGCGGCATAGTTCTGTGGTACCGATCTTATCGATTTCTATTGCCCACAGTTCCTGTCCCTAATAGCAACTTTTCCCAAATGTGTTTAAAGGAATTCCTTTCATATTGTCTATGTTTATTGGACAGGATAGAAAGAAAGGAAGGAGTAGAGAGAGAAAGTGCTAGAGCAGTGGGTCAGATTCAACCCATGCTCGCAGCAGTACATACTGTATAGTACATATGTTCCAGAGGCAACGATTCAGAACTCTGAACCTCCCCCAGGCCACCCCAATGACCACTGTTCATACTCACATGGTCATAGTCAGTGACACTCTGTGGGCAGGCAGAAGGCTCCTGACACACGCACATAGGCTTCTTCTCCTCGTTGAGTTGGCAGGTCTTTCCACGTTTACAACGGAAGTTCTCACAAGGGTCTAAAAGAGAGAAAAAAATTGCCTAAACACTCATGCCCTGTTCAGTTGAACATTGATGTGAAAACACTGTTGTTTCTTTTCTGCTAGATTCACTAAGTTATTGCATTTATACTTTGTTCATGTGTTATTCATGTTTTAATCAAGTCTTAATCATGATTAACAAGTATGTACTTTCCAGTGGTTATAGATGTCAATGGAAACACCAGCACTACCACCACAGCCATTACCCCCTGCATTCCATTGCCATTTGAGTTTGTACAGTGCTCGAATTCAACATGAGCTCTCTCATTGAACGCTTAATCCAGCGGAGGCGAGGGGGGCTTTGTTTTCGTAGCGGCGGTGAATTGGAGTGGCACTATTCTTCTGGGAGTGTTAGTGAAAGGGCCCAGTCAGCAGATTCCGTGTGTGTGTGTGTGTGTGTGTGTGTGTGTGTGTGTGTGTGTGTGTGTGTGTGTGTGTGTGTGTGTGTGTGTGTGTGTGTGTGTGTGTGTGTGTGTGTGTGTGTGTGTGTGTGTGTGTGTGTGTGTGTGTGTGTGTGTGTGTGTGTGTGTGTGTGTGTGCGTGCGTGCGTGCCTTGCTGAGATTGACACTTACCGGCAGCGGAGGCTTGGGGTCTGTATAAGCTGGCCGCCAAAGAGGGCCTGGCGCTGGGGTAGAGGTCCACTGTCGCCCTGATCTGGACCGGGTTCATTCCCACCAGAGGAGCCTGGGTAGGAAACAGAAGGTGAAATCACAATAGAGGTCAACAAACTACCCACAGATGTTAATAGATAAGATGTGGGCTGCATTTTAAATGACACCCTATTTCCTATACTGTATAGTACACTAATTTTGGGAAGCTCTGAGAATAGAGTAGATCCATCCATGGACCATCGGTTTAATTTCAAATAGGTCACTCCTTTATATAGGGGTTACATGGTTCAATGTAGGTTGAAGTTTTAGGATGACATTGCATTATAGCTAATGGGCGATATGTGATGAGTGTTACCCATTTCCCTGCTCTTCTCCGCTTGGGCTTGTAGACAGCATTGTCAGTGGTGCGGTAGTGTTCCTTCTCCCCCTCATCCCCCTGGTGGTCTGGGACTCCCTCTGCTGGCGGGGCCTCATCCCTCTGTGGGGGGTGCTTCCTCACCCTCTGGTTCTTCCTCTGCTTCCTAGCTTTGCCTAGGGAGTGACTGGCGCTCTCGTTTATGTTCTTCTCCTCCTTCTCTTCTCCCCCTTCTACAGAAAGACGTGTCCCATCAAGATCCACACTGTTCTTTGTCTCTTGGAGTTCAGCGTCTGTGTCTCCGTCTTTTTTATTGTTCCCCTTTTCTTGGGAATCGTCCTTGGAACCTTTCTCCTGGTCCTTGCTTCCCTCTGGGAGTTTGAACTGGCCGAGCACTTCCTGGCTCTCAGAGGCCTCGGTGTCTTGTATGTCCTGCTGGGACTCATAGTCATCAGTGGCAGTGGGGATTTCGTCTTCCTTGCTAACTTGTCCTTCTTTCTCCTCCACCTTTGCCTCCTCTTCCTTCTTTAAGAGGAGCTGGGCGTCTTTGGCGAGGGGTTTCCCTTCCTCAAGCTCGGTTTCCAGGGGCTGTGTGTTGTCACTGTCGCCTGCGTAGTCCAGATCCTCTGGAATCTCCGGCTCGGTGTTGCTGTACGTCTCTTCGACTTCAGCCTCTTGCTTTACTCCTCCGTCCCCGAACACAGGTTCCTCCTCTTCCTCTCCCTTCTCCTCATCCTCAACTGACTCCTCCTCATCCGCCATCGCCTCCACCTTTTCTGCCTCTTTCTCTGCCTCCACATCCACCTCTTCCTCCACCTCTACCACCTCCTCATCCTCCTCCTCCTTTTCCAAGTCTCCCTCCACTTCTTCTCCCTCCTCCTCTTCAGACTGTGTCTCCTCAGACTCAATCTTTCCCTCCTCTTCTTCTTCCTCCTCCTCCTCTTCCACCTCTTCTTCCTCTGACTCCCCCTGGAGGAGGTCCACCAGTGCCTTATCGCTCAGCAGGACAGGGGTGCTCCTCTCACCACTGTCAGACACCTCGAACACCCCTTCCTCATTGGAGGGACCCAGATTAGCATTAGCATTGTCCTCGTAGCTCATGTCCTCGTCTTCCTGATCCTGACTGCTAGACTCGAAGGTCATGAAAGTCGGCAAGACCTCCCCCTCATTGTCCTCATCTGGAACAATGTCCTTTAGCAGGAAGGGAAGTGTAAAAAGTCAATACAACTAAAAATGAAAGGTTTCTGGAAAAAACGTTTTGTAAATATAACAAAAGATATAGCCTCTGGACAAACTTTTGCCGTAAATGAAATAATAATACAATAATGAAAGGTAAAGTTTCTTGAGAATCCTTGTCAATGTGTTCTGTTTTTATAGAGATGTATTTAAAATACAGGAGTTGGATGCACTTTACCTTCTCTTTAGCTGTGTGTGAGGACTTGGATAAAGCTTGATGTTTGTCGTGAGGTTTGCCTTTGACCTTGGGAATAGCAAGGAATTATTGATAAAATATCATTAGACTTGTGGTTATTAATTTATTTTATTAAAAAGCTGTTTCATAAAGCAAGAGTGGATTTATCAGTACTTACAGACACAGCAAATGCTGAGGCCAATAGGCAAAGGAACAGTAAACGGTTCTTCATACCTATAATGACATCAAATTAAATGGCATATATTATTTATTAGTATTTATAATTGAGTATAAAGTTTAAAGGACCAGTGCAGGCAAATTATTTTTTTCCTTCGTTTTGTATCATATTGAATACCGTGAGTGGGACCTTTTATTGCTCAATCTAATTTGAGCTGATTTAATATTTTTCCATAGGCCTAACGGACACATGCTCAAACTTGCGCACTTTTGATAGACTGAAATTATCGAGATATCAAAGTGTCACCAACAAAAACTTAAACAGCAGGCCGGACAATCATTTTTCACATGCAAATACCCATTTTTCGGGAGGTGCTCAAGGCATGCCATTCTATGACAGCAGTATTTCTTTTTCAACAATATTTTGAAGCAATGGGCCTTATCAGTCCTCCTTGACAACAAAAATATAAACAACAGAGTAGGCTAATAAGTCCTTAGTTTTTGGCTTATGTTCAGGTAAAACTATTTATCTAATCAATATTTCCAAGTCATATGCTTGAAGATAAAGGGTATTTAATCAACTGAAATTACTAGAAATCTGACAGATTTTGTTTTTAATATAAAGATAGAGCCTAATTGTATTATTATCTGTATTGAAGTAGAAAGCAATGGGTTAGAAACATACCTAGCCCATAAAGTAAATTGCAAAATACAGGGAGACAGGACGGACAACTGATCGTCTTCGCAGGTGTAATAACACCTGCACAGGATTGGTACATCCAAACATCACACCTGCGGGACAGGTACAGGATGGCAACAACAACTGCCCAAGTTACACCAGGAATGCACAATCCCTCCATCAGTGCACAGACTGTCCGCAATAGGCTGAGAGAGGTTGGACTGAGGGCTTGTAGGCCTGTTGTAAGGCAGGTCCTCACCAGACATCACCGACAACAACGTTGCCTATGGGCACAAACCCACCGTCGCTGGACCAGACAGGACTGGCAAAAAGTGCTCTTCACTGACGAGTCACGGTTTTGGCTCATCAGGGGTGATGGTCGGATTCGTGTTTATCGTCAAAGGAATGAGCATTACACCGAGGCCTGTACTCTGGAGCGCGATCGATTTGGAGGTGGAGGGTCCATCATAGTCTGGGGCGGTGTGTCACAGCATCATCGGATTGAGCTTGTTGTCTCTGCCTGCAATCTCAATGCTGTGCCGTTACAGGGAAGACATCCTCCTCCCTCATGTGGTACCCTTCCTGCAGGCTCATCCTGACATGACCCTCCAGCATGACAATGCCAACAGCCATACGGCTCTTTCTGTGCGTGATTTCCTGAAAGACAGGAACGTCAGTGTTCTGCCACGGCCAGCGAAGATCCCAGATCTCAATCCAATTGAGCACGTCTGGGATTTCAATTTTCCATAGTTGTGTTGAACTGACATGGTTTGGTAGGTTACTTTCTAAATGTAACCCATTAAAGTTACTAATTACCTGTCCAAAAGTGTATCAATAATGTAACTTTTGGATTACCCAAACTCAGTAACATAATCTGATTACTTTCCTATTAAGAGGCATTAGTAGAAGACACAAAGGAATATTACCAATTGAACGACACCCTATTGCAGCAGCTGTGCCATACATATTGCAAAATAAACTCCGCAAAAAAGAAACGTCTTCTGACTGTATACTAAATAAAAAGTAACAGTCAGTATCTGGTGTGGCCACCAGCTGCATTAAGTACTGCAGTGCATCTCCTCCTCATGGACTGCACCAGATTTGTAAACTCTTGCTGTGAGATGTTACCCCACTCTTCCACCAAGGCACCTGCAAGTTCCCGGACATTTCTGGGGGGAATGGCCCTAGCCCTCACCCTCCGATCCAACAGGTCCCAGACGTGCTCAATTGGATTGAGATCTGGGATCTTCGCTGGCCGTGGCAGAACACTGACGTTCCTGTCTTTCAGGAAATCACGCACAGAAAGAGCCGTATGGCTGTTGGCATTGTCATGCTGGAGGGTCATGTCAGGATGAGCCTGCAGGAAGGGTACCACATGAGGGAGGAGGATGTCTTCCCTGTAACGGCACAGCATTGAGATTGCAGGCAGAGACAACAAGCTCAATCCGATGATGCTGTGACACACCGCCCCAGACTATGATGGACCCTCCACCTCCAAATCGATCGCGCTCCAGAGTACAGGCCTCGGTGTAATGCTCATTCCTTTGACGATAAACACGAATCCGACCATCACCCCTGATGAGCCAAAACCGTGACTCGTCAGTGAAGAGCACTTTTTGCCAGTCCTGTCTGGTCCAGCGACGGTGGGTTTGTGCCCATAGGCAACGTTGTTGTCGGTGATGTCTGGTGAGGACCTGCCTTACAACAGGCCTACAAGCCCTCAGTCCAGCCTCTCTCAGCCTATTGCGGACAGTCTGTGCACTGATGGAGGGATTGTGCATTCCTGGTGTAACTTGGGCAGTTGTTGTTGTCATCCTGTACCTGTCCCGCAGGTGTGATGTTTGGATGTACCAATCCTGTGCAGGTGTTATTACACCTGCGAAGACGATCAGTTGTCCGTTCTGTCTCCCTGTAGCGCTGTCTTAGACTTATCACAGTACGGACATTGCAATTTATTGCCCTGGCCACATCTGCAGTCCTCATGCCTCCTTGCAGCATGCCTAAGGCACGTTCACACAGATGAGCAGGGACCCTCGGCATCTTTCTTTTGAAAAAGGGACGTTTCTTTTTTTGCTGTTAAGTTGGGAAGAGATTTTCGATGTACCGATTCCATGGCACGTGGTTTATGAACTGACACACAAAATGATGCCGGATTCAAAACGTTAATTTTTTTTATTTAAATTATTATACAAAATTCTTGCCACCAAAATCATGTTATATACAGTATATGGGGGATACAACCTTCCCAGCTCAGCAGATTTTTCTGCAAAGAGACAGAGTCATTAGATCATTTTGGTACTGTCCATATGTAGCTTGTTTTTGGGCACAGGTCCAGGAATGGCTGAAGAATTGCAACATTTACCTGGAGCTAACGCTGTAGATAGCAATGCTGGGTGATTTGAAAAGTCATAGCCAATTGATCAATCATATAATAATACTTTTAGCAAATAGGTTTATATTTGATTTACAATCTGTAGAAACTATGAGAATAGAAAGGTTCAGATTGTTTGTAAAGCATCACAGCACAGTTGAAAACTATTTGGCAAAAATAAATCCAATATGGATGCTGTTAAGAGATAAATGGGAGGAATGGAGGTGAAGGTTGGGACTAATAACAACAATATAACATTTTAAAATATACTGTGTCTGTAAAATGTATATCGGTTCAGAACTTTTGTGAAACAGCACAGTTAAAAAATATACTGTATGACAAATAGAAATCAAACTGGATGGACATCAGAAAAAGATGAGAGAAGTTGAGGGTAGAGGAAGGACAGGACAAAAAACAAACAAACTATAACTATTGTAAAACAGATTGTGTCCGTAGAATGTATATAGTGTGTATAAGTTGCAAGTAGAAGCCTACGTGTTGTTGTTCAATAGTTTACTCCAATTAGGGGAGGGGTGGTAGGGTTAGCTGAAAATAATAAAGGAAGATTTATTTTTAAAAGATATGTATGTATATATATACACTGCTCAAAAAAATAAAGGGAACACTTAAACAACACAATGTAACTCCAAGTCAATCACACTTCTGTGAAATCAAACTGTCCACTTAGGAAGCAACACTGATTGACAATAAATTTCACATGCTGTTGTGCAAATGGAATAGACAAAAGGTGGAAATTATAGGCAATTAGCAAGACACTCCCAATAAAGGAGTGGTTCTGCAGGTGGTGACCACAGACCACTTCTCAGTTCCTATGCTTCCTGGCTGATGTTTTGGTCACTTTTGAATGCTGGCGGTGCTCTCACTCTAGTGGTAGCATGAGACGGAGTCTACAACCCACACAAGTGGCTCAGGTAGTGCAGTTCATCCAGGATGGCACATCAATGCGAGCTGTGGCAAAAAGGTTTGCTGTGTCTGTCAGCGTAGTGTCCAGAGCATGGAGGCGCTACCAGGAGACAGGCCAGTACATCAGGAGACGTGGAGGAGGCCGTAGGAGGGCAACAACCCAGCAGCAGGACCGCTACCTCCGCCTTTGTGCAAGGAGGTGCACTGCCAGCGCCCTGCAAAATGACCTCCAGCAGGCCACAAATGTGCATACTTTTATATTATTGTTATATACCCATTGATTCTTGAAGAATATAAAGTTATTAATGCCTTGTTTAATTGTCGTACCCCATCAGAACCTAAAATATTGCAGTCCTTGCATCCATAGCTCTGTCTATCTACCAGCCCCATCCCTCAGCTGTTTAAAAAATCAGTGGCAGGGTAAACGCTTTGTTATTGTTTGAACTGCAGACTGCCACTTTAATTATGGGTATAAATGGGCCATTCAAATTATTTTATCATACTGTATATCAAAGACAGACATGAGGTTTGTCTACCTTGGTCTCTGATAAGGGCAATAACAAATCCCTTATTATGCAATCGTTCAAAACCAATGGACAAACCATTTCCTCCAACTTTAGAACATTTAAATCTTGAGACCCTTTTGGGCTCCCGAGTGGTGCAGCGGTCTAAGTCACTACATCTCAGTGCTAGAGGTGTCACTACAGCCCCTGGTTCAATTCCAGGCTGTTTCACCACCGGACGTCCCATATGGTGGTGCGCAATTGGCCCAGCGTTCTCTGGATTTGGATGGTGTAGGCCGTCATTGTAAATAAGAATTTGTTCTTAAATGACTTGCCTAGTTAAATAAAGCAAAAAAAAATAAAAATGAAACACCCTCCCTCTCAGTTACCATAGTGTGAAACTCTCCCTTCAGAGATGCACCCCTCTCTCAAAAAGTCACATTGAGAGTTCAGTGGACGCTAAAGCAAACATCAGAAGCTACTAGACAGGAAAGAGAGTCGACTAAGTCCACAAACTTTTTGTCCCTGGGTTTGGAGACAATGCAGGGGGGTGGGGGGGGAGATATTGCATGCCAAAAATGATAAATCACTTGGAAGAGATTGAAACAGGATGATTCTGTTTTAGCCTAATGGTATAAATATCACGTGAATGTTGTCTTTGTCGGTTTTACTAGCTAAATAAATTAATGGGATTACTCATTGGTCAAACTTTGTAGAGTTTTTAAAGTATGAACAAAATTGTTTTTTTTACCCAGTAATTTCATGAAATGCTCTCTAAAGCATGCACGCTAATGTCAAATCTGAGTCATAGACATCTAAAAAGTCCATAACATCTAAAACAATCCTGCAGTAGCACCCTATGCAACACAATGGGGCCAAAAAATACACATCTGAGCAGATTGATTTAGCAGTCAACAAAACACAAAATCACTCTTCTCATATATATCCACCACATCTCCAGTATCAATTTTCTCAATAAGACAATAAATACATTTAGAGGGATTTGATTTTGTGACAACAAAATGCGTCTTCAAGGAATTTAAAATTATAATTTCAAGTGGATGTAGCTCAGAGAGAAGAAGTAAAAGTTGTTACCTGATGTTGACAGCTGCAAGGAGAGGTTTGAGACTGGGTCACACAGACACAAACCTCACATACACACACAATGTACTATCTCACCCGAGAAAGTGCACACACTGTCTCTCGCACACTGACGCTTCGTCCAGCAACACACACACCATACCTCTCAGGGTCTTTTGTGCCTTCTGTGTCAAGGGAAACAGTGGACAGTGGACAGTGGACTACAGCAGAGGAGACAGTCAACTGAGTATAGCCAAGCAGGGAAGCGAGAGAGAGAGCCTATTCAATCAAACCCGTATTGCGGAAGTTTACGCACTAGCTCTTATTTCCTATGGTCAACTAAAATCACCCAAAATGGTTTACAATCACAAGGATGGATGATACACTGATGCGTGAGGCCGGTGGCACCTTATAAAGGGGAGGATGGGCTCATAGTAATGTCTGGAACAGAGTCAATGGAATGGTATTGGACACATCAAACAGATGGTTGCCATGTGTTTGATACACTACATGACCAAATGTATGTGGACACCTGCTCGTCAAACATCTCATTCCAAAATAATGGAGTAGGTCCCTCGTTTTCTGCTATAACAGCGTCCACTCTTCTGGGAAGGCTTTCCACTAGATGTTGGAACATTGCTGCGGGGACTGGCTTCCATTCAGCCACAAGATCATTAGTGAGGTCGGGAACTGATGTTGAGCTATTAGGCCTGGCTCGCAGTCGGCATTCGAATTAATCACAAAGGTGTTCGATGGAATCGTCTAGAATGTCACTGAATACTGTAGCGTTAAGATTTCCCTTCAATGGAACCAACGGACCTCGGCCAAACAATGAAAAACAGCCCCAGACCATTATTCCTCCTTCACTAAACTTTACAGTTGGTACTATGTATTGGGGCAGGTAGCATACTCCTGGCATCCGCCAAATCCAGATTCTTCGGTCGGACTGCCAGATGGTGAAGTGAGATTCATCACTCCAGAGAATGGTTTCCACTGCTTCAGAGTCCAATGGCATTGTGCATGGTTATCTTAGGCTTGTGTGCGGCTGCTCAGACATGGAAACCCATTTCATGAAGCTCTCGACAAACAGTTATTTTGCTGATGTTGCTTCCAGGGGTGTTTGGAACTCAATAATGAGTGTTGAAACCTAGGACAGACCATTTTTACGTGCTACGTGCTTCAGCACCCTGCGTTCCTGCTCTGTGAGCTTGTGGCCTACCACTTTGCGGCTGAGCTGTTGTTGCTCCTTAGAGGTTTCCACTTCACTAACAGCACTTACATTTGACCGTGGCAGCTCTAGCAGGGCAGAAATTTGACGGACTGACTTGTTGGAAAGGTAGCATTCTGACGGTGCCACGTTGAAAGTCACTGAGCTCTTCAGTAAGACAATTCTACTGCCAATGTTTGTCTATGGAGATTGCATGGCTGTGTGCTCGACTTTATAACCTGTCAGCAATGGGTGTGGCTGAAATAGCCGAATCCACTAATTTGAAAGGGGGGCCACATACTTTGCTATACATAGTGTACCATTCCATTCCAGTTATTATTATGAGTCATCCTTCCCTCAGCAGCTTCCTGTGGGGTGAACATACATAAGCATTGTGTTATGTAGTAGGTGGGTAAGAGGGGTAGGCCACAGTCAGGGCCAGATTAATGCAGGGGTTTACCGGGAATGAAGCCCCTCTGCCCAGGAGACAGCAAAATATATATGTATGTATATACAGTATACAGTTGAAGTCGGAAGTCGGAAGTTTACATACACTTAGGTTGTAGTCATTAAAACTCGTTTTTCAACCACTCCACAAATTTCTTGTTAAACTATAGTTTTGGCAAGTCGGTTAGGACATCTACTTTGTGCATGACACAAGTAATTCTTCCAACAATTGTGTACAGACAGATTATTTCACTTAAAACTCACTTTATCACAATTCCAGTGGGTCAGAAGTTTACATACACGAAGTTGACTGTGCCTTTAAACAGCTTGGAGAATACCAGAAAATTATGTCATGGCTTTAGAAGCTTCTGATATGCTAATTGACATCATTTGAGTCAATTGGAGGTATACCTGTGGATGTATTTCAAGGCCTACCTTCAAACTCAGTGCCTCTTTGCTTGACATCATGGGAAAATCAAAAGAAATCCGCCAAGACCTCAGAAAAAACATTGTAGACATTGTAAACATTGTAGACAGGTCTGGTTCATCCTTGGGAGCATTTTCGAAACACCTGAAGGTACCACGTTCATCTGTACAAACAATAGTATGCAAGTATAAACACCATGGGACCACACAGCCATCATACCGCTCAGGAAGGAGACGCGTTCGTCTCCTAGAGATGAACGTACTTTGGTGCAAAAGGTGCAAATCAATCCCAGAACAATAGCAAAGGACCTTGTGAAGATGCTGGAGGAAACAGGTCAAAATTATATATATCCACAGTAAAACGAGTCCTATATCAACATAACCTGAAGAAGCCACTGTTCCAAAACCTCCATAAAAAAGACAGAATATGGTTTTCAACTGCACATGAGGACAAAGATCGTACTTTTTGGAGAAATTTCCTCTTGTCTGATGAAAAAAAATAGAACTGTTTGGCCATAATGACCGTCGTTATGTTTGGAGGAAAAAGGGGGAGGCTTGCAAGCTGAAGAACACCATCCCAACCGCGAAGCACAGGGGTGGCATCATCATGTTGTGGGGGTGCTTTGCTGCGGGAGGGACTGGTGCAATTCACAAAATAGATAGCATCTCTAGGAAGTAAAATTAGGTGGATATATTGAAGCAACATCTCAAGACATCAGTCAGAAAGTTAAAGCTTGGTCGCAAATGGATGTTCCAAATGGACAATGACCCCAAGCACAAAGTTGTGGCAAAATGGCTTAAGGACAACAAAGTCAAGGTATTGGAGTGGCCATCACAAAGCCCTGACGTCAATCCTATAGACAATTTGTGGGCAGAACTGAAAAAGCGTGTGCGAGCAAGGAGGTCTACAAACCTGACTCAGTTACACCAACTCTGTCAGGAGGAATGGGCCAAAATTCACCCAATTTATTGTGGGAAGCTTGTGGAAGGCTTCCCAAAATGTTTGACCCAAGTTAAACAATTTAAAGGCAATGCTACCAAATACTAATTGAGTGTATGTAAACTTCTGACCCACTGGGAATGTGATGAAAGAAATAAAATCTGAAATAAATCATTCTCTCTACTATTTTTCTGACCTTTCACTTTCTTAAAATAAAGTGGTGATCCTAACTGACCTAAGACGGGGAATTTTTACTAGGATTAAATGTCAGGAATTGTGAAAAACTGAGTTGAAATGTATTTGCCTAAGGTGTTTGTAAACTTCCCACTTCAACTGTATATAATTTTTTTTTTTTTTTTACTGCAACTGCCAACCACAGCGGGACTCAATCGCCCACTCTCAATGAGTGTAGACAGCCTGTTGCTGCCTGCTGCTGCTCTGCTAATTATTAGATGGGGGGGGGGGGGGGGGGGAGTTGGGGGGCCCACGTGGGTAACTGGGGGTCCAGCCTTGATTGGGTAACTTATTAATAAAAAGTCTTAAAAAAATAAACTACAAAATAAGTACAAGTGACTGGTCAATTGTGTGAGTCAAGTGTCATTCATAATCCAATCAGAAAGCTGTTACCAAGTATGGCATATGACATCTTGCTAGCTAGCCTGCCTACTGAAAATGTGGGGGAAAGTGATAGTGGCCTGAGTGGGGCCCAGAAAATAAAATGACAGAAAATAAATCAACAGCACGAGCAACAACTTAAACAAACAATACACAAACGGACAGGTTCTTTTTCTGCACAACATAAAGACACAACAACCGAAATGCCTGCAATCAAGCATATGAGAGATCAACCCATTGGCAGAGTAGGTGCCTTGCACTGCACATATTCTGAATTTGGTTGGGGTAAATACTGTAAACTGCTGCCTTGACACAGATTGGTTTTTCACGCTTGTGCAGTCAATATTTAACTTTTGCCCCAAATCCACTTGGCGATGGCAGATTGTTACATCAGGTTTACAACCAAATGAAAACAGTTGAATTGAAACCCACAAAACTCTTTCTGGTATGATGTGGTCTGCCCATGCACAAGCCACAAAAGCATTGTGGCTCAATTATGCCAATGTTAGTCAGTCTCTTCTAGAAGAATCTAAGGACGAAAATCACACTCTGGCCATGTGTAACAAGGCTCTAACGCACTATACCCAAATGGATAAACTTGAGATTGCTTTACAGTGTAACTTGTGGAACACAATACTCCAACGTTTTAAGAATACAAGCAGTGCACTTCCGGCAGTCCGACTGAACCTCTCTAACGCTGTTCATTTGGTGGACTCAAGATATTTTGTTGCTGGGCTCCGGGATCAGTTTGAGAGCTTTGAGGCAAAAGGAATACTCCCAGCCTGTTGAGTGATTCACTCTCAAACGTAGGCCAAGCAAGTACCGGTAGACCCCTCAAAGGATTGAGAGGATCCAGCAACCCAGTTAGCAGACACCTGGTTTGCTATGCTAGGGGAGGTGCGGGACCCCCTTCAATTCAAGCGGAAGGTTTTTGTTGAGGAGCAACGGAAGGACCCTACCAATGCCCCTCTGATCGATACCGCATCATCGCTCAAGGAGAGTCAGGAGATAGAAGAGGGGTGTTACCTTCAGGAGGAGGTCTTGATACAGAAATGGAGGGCTCCAGACTGAACAGCATCAGAAGAGTGGAATGTAGTACATCTGATTACATCAGTAATTTCCAGTGTTTTTGTGAGGAAGGGATGCGAATCCTATGGTCGGACATCTTGGTGTGCAAAATACATGAACCAAAGTATACATGAACCAAATTTCAGGGGGATGTAGCAGCGTTTTGTCAAACATGTCATGCCTGCCAGATGGTGGGGAAACAGTTCCTGTGGTAGAGGAACCTTTTCCTTGGGTGATAGACTACGTATGACCATTAATAAATACTAAGAAGAGAAATATGTTCTTGCTGATAATTTTGGACTTGACTACACATTTCCCAGAGGCCATCCCTCTTTGGAATATTAAAGCTAAGACTGTAGTGGAAGATTTGCTCCAATTCTTTACCTACCTCGAGCGGTCCAATCGGGTCAGGGGTCGGATTTCATGTCCAGAGTTTTTCGGGAAGTACAGAGTGAGTTGGGACTCTAACAGATAACATCTTCTGCGTACCCCCCACAGTCACAGGGGGCGATAGAGCGGTGGCATCAAAGACCCTGAAAACCATGATGAAGGCATACTGTGTGGGGTACCCAGGTACCCTTTCTGCTGTTTACAGCAGAAGGAATCCACAGGATTTAGTTTGTTTGAGATTGTGTATGTGCACGAGGTGAGAGGTCCACTTAAGATGGCAAAGGAGAGGCTGTTGTTACCAGAGACAGGAGATGATGTTCTGCAGTATGTCTCCTCCTTCAAGGATTGGTTCTGGGCGACATATTTGTATTTATTAAGGATCCCATTAGCTGCTGACAAGGCCAGCAACATTAAGGCAGTTACAGTTATATACAATAAAAAATATTACATGACATTACATTTTATAACACTTTTCACAACACATTAAGTGTGTGCCATCAGGCCACTACTCTACTACCACATATCTACAATACAAAATCCATGTGTACATGTGTGTAGAGTGCGTGTTAGCATGTGTATGTGTGTGTCTGTGCCTGTGTGTGTGTGCCTCTTAACAGTTCTCGCCTTTCCATAAAGTATATTTTTATCTGTTTTTTTAATCTGTGGAATAGAGTTCCATGTAGCCATGGCTCTATGTAGTAATGTGTGCCTCCCATAGTCTGTTCTGGACATGGGGATTATGAAGAGACATCTGGTGGCAGGTCTTGTGCTGTATGCAATGGTGTCCGAGCTGTGTGTTAGTAGTTTAAACAGACAGCTCGGTGCATTCAGCATGTCAATACTTCTTACAAAAACAAACGATTTGTATCCTATTCCCCGGCTGGAGGATTACATCGATCGGATTGGGAAAGCTCAGTGTGTCTCAAAGTTTTATTTGCTGAAGGGATACTGGCAGGTGTCCCTGTCAAAACATGCTAAAGAGGTGTCTGCCTTTGTGACACCAGAGGACTTGTATCGGTGTCAGGTTCTTCCGTTTGGGATGAAAAATGCCCTAGCCACATTCCAACGTTTGATGTGACGGCAGGGTTGAGCAATGTGGTCACTTACATTGACGATGTGATAGTGTACAGCGACTCATGAGCAGAGCATGTGGACCATATATGTGGATTGTTCCAGTGTTTGGAGGGGGCAGGGCTGGTGGTAAACTTACCCAAGTGTGAAATTGCACAAGCCCAAGGTGACCTTTTTGGGTCATGTGGTAGGGTTGGGGAAAGTGAAGCCAAGGGCAGCCAAGTTCCAAGCCATACTTGACTTGCCGGTGCCACAGACACGGAAGCAGGTGTTGAGAGTTTTGACAATGAGTGGGTTCTATCAGAGATTTTTACCCAACTTCGCAGCAGTGACTGAACCCCTGACAAATCTGTTGAAAAAAGGGGCTTTGACAATGACACCGGACTGATTTGTGTTGGAGGTCGCATTTGGAGGTGTGACCATCTGGACCCTGACGTTCTTCACCCAGTGGTTCTGGACCCAGGTCATCCACTCACCGTGTTGCTCATATGATGAGTAGCTGAGGCACCCGGAACCAGAGAGAGTGTTTGCTGAGTTACGTCAAAGGTTATGGATTCTGAGAGGGAGGGTAGCTTTTCGCATTTTTCAGCTTGGTTGCACCGAATGCAGGAAGTGGTGAGGCCAGCCAGATGTGCCTAGGATGGCTGAGCTGCCTCTAGCCCGACTGCAGCGCCACAAGCCCCTATTCTATTCTACAGGCAAGGACCGCCTTGGACAGTATATTATCAAGATTGGCCGAAGAAATGAAAAGAGATGGGGCATCATCTTTAAGTGCATGACCACCTGGGCTGTACACGTGGATCTACTGACGAACATGGACTCTGATTCATTCCTACTGGCATTGAGATGCTTCATTGCTCGAAGAGGAAAGCCCTTTGAGTTCCTGTCCGATCAAGGAACAAATGTCAAGGGAAGGGAACGAGAGCTACATGAGGCCTTCATGACTCTCCACCCACAGCTCCAGGAACAGTTAGCGAATCTTCTGACTGGCTTCGCTTTCAACCAACCAAGTGCGCCACACTATGGAGGATGCTGGGAGACTGCCCTGCAAACCACCCTTTGCCAAACAGACCATCTCCAAAGAGGTGCTGGGGACTGTCCTAATCGAAATAGAAGGGATCTTGAACTCTAAGCCCTTGGGATATGTGTAGTCGGACATTGCGTAACCGGATCCAATCACTCCTAACTCTCTTCTCATAGAATGGCCAGACTCGTCACTACCACAGGTGATCTACCCAGAGTCTGACACAGCCAGGTTCTAGCCAACAATATCTGGCACTGCTTCACATGGAACTACTTACCTGCACTTCAATGATGCCATAAGTGGCACAAGGATAAGGAAGACCGTGTAATTGGGACCGCTATGATGATTCCTAGGGCACTCTGGCAAGTTGGAACTGTCAAGTCAGTTATCCCTGGAGCAGACGGGAAAGTGAGGACAGCAGAGATCAAAGTCAAGGACAGAACCTACTTCAGGCCTGTTGCTCGATCCAGCTGCTCGCTCTTCCTCAAGAAGCTAGTGACTCAACTCATTTCCAAGACCCCAGCTTTCTTATTTTTTTTCTGAAATAAGGTTGCGGCAAAAATCATAACTTTATTAGGCAGGGCTTCGCTCGATGTTCAATGGAGGCGGAGGGGTGTCGTGGGGGACGGCATCAGCCAGAGGACCAGGAACCACCGTGTCACGTTCTGACCATAGTTTGCTTTGTATGTTTCTATGTTTTATGTCTAGGTTGTCTATTTCTGTGTTTGGTCAGGGCGTGAGCTGGGGTGGGCATTCTATGTTGTTTTTTCTATGTTTGTATTTCTGTGTGTGGCCTGGTATGGTCCTCAATCAGAGGCAGCTGTCGATCGTTGTCTCTGATTGAGAATCATACTTAGGTAGCCGGTTTTCTCACTATGGGTTGTGGGTAGTTATTTTCTGTGTCTGTGTTTCACCATACAGAACTGTTTCTGTTGTTTGTTCGTGTTTTTTTTGTTATTTTGTTCCGTGTTCATGTTGATTTATTAAAAATCGAATTATGGACACTTACCACGTTGCACATTGGTCCGATTTTTCCTACTCCTCCCCAGACGAAGAGGAGAATCGTTACACACCGGCCTGAGAAGGGAAACATGAAAAGAGGGTGAGATCTGGTAGTTAGTGGGGAGCTGTAATCTATATGTCACCTCGTTGACCCCCCGAAGTACCTTGAAGGGCCCCACAAACCGGGGGCTCAGGTTCCGGCAGGGCAGGCAGAGTGGGAGGTTCCTGGTAGAGAGCCAGACACGATCACCAGGATGGAACATGGGAGCCTCACTGTGGTGGCGGTCCGGTCAGCCTGATCCTTTTGACAGCGGACGGTGCGCTGGAGCCTCACGTTGGCGGCGTTCCACACCTCTGCATGCCGGAAACACTCGTCCACTGCAGGGGCCTCAGTCTGGCTCGGAGTCCACGGAGCCAGGAACAGCTGAAACAGATGATTCAAATGTGAATGAATTTTTTAAAACAAATTTATACAAATACCTTGTCCATAATGTAGAGGCCTCTGGGATTTTTATTGAAGAGGTAAGGGAGTTCTCTAAGGTTTTAGAGAAACCAAAATTAAATGTAGATGATACATGTGATCTGCACAACATACCAATTGTACATACCTTTGTGTGCATTCTGGTCAGTATACCTGCAGACTCAGATCAACACAAAAGTGAGCAGTTCAGTCATCTGCACCCAATGCACCCATAGCCTTTAACATATTCTTACCTCTTTGTTGATTGATATCTATTGAATTGTGTCCATTTTCTGTTTTAGAAATCATTTTAAAAGGGAGGAAGTGTCAAACAACAATGCCATTTGTAAAAATATGAAAATATAGATGGTATCATCATTAAACAATATAAATGTAGATCATACAAGGGAGAAACCTCACCTTACATTGAGGAGATCTTTCAATTTTTCAGTTAAGTGCATGCACCTGCTTGTCATCTCAAATTCAAATCCAGTTGAGCAGTTAGGTTCCTGCAAGAACCCCCACCAACTAAGGAGGTTCCTCGACGAACGCCACCTCCTTTGAGGTTCTTGGAATAACCTTTTGTTGGCATTTTTCAGAGCCAAGAACCCTAAGGTTCTCCGAGGAACATTTAGGATCTTATAACCCTTGTTGTACCCCTAATTTTTAGAGCATAGAGACCCTAGACTTTGTGAGTATGTTGTAATAGTAGGTTTGTCTAGTTGATTCCGTATAACAATTTTATTACGTCATTCTATTGAAGATTAACAATAGAACGGCTGGACTTCCACTTTATGCTGATTGTTGTTCTCTTGTTTCAATTCATATTGTATTAAACTCATGTATTACACCTACTGTAACCAACAGCAGAGCAAGGAAGTGAACACAGGTGGCTGGCGTGAAAGGCAAACACCCTATACATCACGCCAATAGGGTTAGCTCAATTTGTGCGGATTCTAAAGTGGCTAACATAGCAAAGATTGCTACACTGCCCCCTCCGAACAGGGAAGGCGCATCCCACTCTGATGCCAAAGTAGCAAACAGCTGGACAGGAAAGCAAACCAGGTCGCTAAAGTGAAATGCAAACACACCAGGGAATTATAACATGGCTCATATAGCGAGGATGAAGTGTTGATGTTGCCACTTTGCACCACTAGATGTCCATATGTATCAAGTTCCTCAGTCACCCTGAAAGTAAGTGGTCAGCTAAGAAAGTTTCCTTACATCCCATTTAATATAATTCAGCAATTCGTTTTGTCCAATCTTCATTTGGTGATAGCGGCAACTATCAATATGTGATAGTTTTGGGGCCTGTAATATGGATAAAATTGATTTCTCTCAAAATGGGGTTGGTCAATACAGGTAATTTACATGGGTAAAAACGGATTCTTACAATAAGAGAACTGTTTCCAAAGGGTATGTGCCGACATGTTTAGCTAAAATGTTTAATTAGGTTGTTTACCAAAGAGACCAAAAAAAAATAGATTTTGTGAGCTGTGGGTTTTTTGTCTTCAGCCTTATGTTACACCCCCCCCACCCCCCATCCTAAACTAAACCACATTGCCTACACAAGCCACAGCCAGACACACACATGCATGCATGCATGCACGTGCACACCCACACACACACAAACATATGCTTACACACCCACAAAAACACACCCATGGTGTGGTGAGAGACAAAAGGCTCTCTCCCAGAATAGTGCACTGTTCTGAGAATCAGTCCCCTCCCCACACACATGGAATTCCATAGGCCGATTTAGGATGAGCCAAATATGGATATCCAGGAAACAATTTACTACATGAGCTTCTAGAGGAAAGCGACTGTAGTCAGCATGTAGGCAGACTGTACTATGTTTATAGCATAAGAATTCCACTCATATCCATCATATTACTGTGTATGACTCATATTATAAGCGTTGAATAATGTACTATCGACATTCAGAAAGAAAACAATACACTTAAAGTAAAATTGTCTGTCCAAAAATGTTGAGATGTGTATAATGCTTTTGGTATCCTCATCTTAACAACAAGTATGAATGTATAATCCACCCTATCATCTACACCGACTGAAAGGTACATTTTCACTCACTTACAACCAGTGCAGGCCAGTGATGGGAGAAATGAGGAGGACAGGCTCATGGCTGGCATGATGATCTATGTATGTTCAGTGTCTATTTACTGTATTTCTTTGAGGAAATGGAATAGTTTCACAGAAAGGAGACATGTTCTTATTTGACCTTCCGTCTTCCGTTCCAGGAGTGGGCACGCTTGTTTTTACAAGAAGCTGCCCACCCTATAGTTTAGCATCCTAAATTATATTGACTTAAGTCAGTGAGGGGGAGGAGGTAGAAGAAGAAAGACTGAATGGAGTAACTCTTGGAAGCACGCACGCGTGTGTGTGTGTGTGTGTGTGTGTGTGTGTGTGTGTGTGTGTGTGTGTGTGTGTGTGTGTGTGTGTGTGTGTGTGTGTGTGTGTGTGTGTGTGTGTGTGTGTGTGTGTGTGTGTGTGTGTGTGTGTGTGTGTGTGTGTGTATGTGTGCATTCAGCATCCGACACCAATACAGTGTGATGAAGCTGAGTTGGCTGGGAGGAAGTGATGCAATCATGTTAATTGGCATTTTAATCAGTATTCAATTCATACAGTAAAGTCTACATTGATTAACACAGTACAGGAATACAACTTTATATCATTGCTACCATGAGAGCACTATAAATATTATCCGTAGAATATTACCTTTTGTGGATCACAATGATTTCCTAATATGTGATTTCTCTTAAAACACAAGGAACTTCGTGAATAAGTTGTGCAAAATATATGATCTGTTGCCAAGCTTTTACTTCTACAACAAGGAGATTTCCAGCCCGTACAGACAGTTTATGATTTATGGTAATAACAGGTGCTGCAGTGACACTCTGTATGGTTCGTCACCGGGAAGCCATCCTTGGTGGTGACCTGAGAGGGGAGAAGGAGAGAAAGAATCAAGTGAAAGAGAGACGGTTTAAAATAAAAACATTCAGGTTCATTGGAGTTGTTGTTAAATGATACGTTTAGATGTTATGTGCGTTACACTAGGAATGTCGTCAGGTCAGATGATCAAACTTTAGGTAGTAGAGAATATCAATCCCAACTACTTTATTAGCTAAATATTGTCTTTACCCTTTCCCCTTCTTTTGCAACGCAGCATGTGGCTTCAGAGGTGATGTTCTTGGGGACCAGCATGGTTTGCTTGGACCGTAGTGGGGTTGGATAAGCTCTGGAGAAGCAGCAGCCTGTACACTGCATGATGTTGGGGAAGATGGTGTTCGGCTTCAGTGTGCATTCCTCACAGCCCACTGTGAAGATAATGACATAAATTCATTGAGAATCTATTGAATAGTCTGATCTTAAGCTTGGTGCACTATGCATCACCAATGTGTGGCTTTCTTCCTTGTAAACACACAGTTTTGGAATAAGGAGGTAATATACCAATGTATATTCTCTCTCTCTCTATAATGACAACAGAACAACTCACTGCTCATTTTGTTCCCAGAACACATAAACCATCAACAAAAACAGTTATTGAAATGTAAAACTTACTGTTTGTCTTGTCACTGGTTGGATAAGAGTCTGAGATGAATAGAAGAGCGGACATGATAATGGATAGTCCAGTTGATTTCAACAAGCACATTTTAGTGACGGGTGGCAATATCCTGAAAGGAAACATGAATCAAACCATTCAAAACCAGCATATTCATCTCAGAAGTTGAAAACTCATAAACACAAAACACAGCAGTGAAACAATACATTGGAAACACAACATAGTGAATGGGAAAAGCGTTACCTGCGTACGTTTATCTTGGTGGAAGCCTGGTCAGTGTTCAGTGTGTAGACCCTATTGCTCCCTCCATTAACTTTTATACCGCTGCCCATGTGCTCGACCGGGATTAGGTGAACCCCTCCAACCTTATCAGTGGTATCTGTGAGGCATTGGCCACTTGGCTACCTGCTCTAATCCTTTAAATGAAAAAAGGAACTGCACACGCGGTCGAAAGTCAAAACACGCTTCCATCCTTCCATCCTGACTATGGATGGAAGCTTCTAATCCCTTAAACAGGTGGGATGTTGCTAGGTAACTGCTGTTATGTCATGCAGAAGGCAAGGCAAGGTCATTGGTTCATTAGTTGAACTTATGTTCATGGTCTTTTGCTTTGTAAATCAATACATCTGAAGACATTTTTAATACTTTGAATATCTGATTCATCTTTCCATGCTGAATTATATCCCCCCAAAATAAGTAAATATGTAAGCTACACAAAAAAGTGAAATATTTCTCATTAAATAAATGGGGTTTCTTATATAAACCATGAGGACTTGTCCCTGGCCATGCTTTATTATCATCTGGGGCAGTGCTAACATGAGTGCAAGCAATGAATACGGTATATGAAATCATGCTATCCTCTCAGAGAGCCAAGCAGATACACTACATGGCCAATGGTATGCGGACACCTCTTCAAATTAGTGGATTTGGCTATTTCAGCCACACCTGTTGCTGACAGGTGTATAGAATTGAGCACACTTCAATGCAATCTCCATAGACAAACATTGGCCTTACTGAAAAGCTCAGTGACTTTCAACATGGCATCATCATAAGATGCCACCTTTCCAACAAGTCAGTTCGTCAAATTTCTGCCCTGCTAGAGCTGCCGCGGTCAAATGTAAGTTCTGTTATTGTGAAGCGGAATTGTCTCGGAGCTCACAGAACAGGACCGCCAAGTGCTGAAGTGAGTAGCGTGTAAAAATCATCTGTCCTCAGTTGCAACACTCACTACCGAGTTCCAAACTGCCTCTGGACGCAACGTTAGCACAAAAACTGTTTTTTGGGAGCTTCATAAAATGGGTTTTCATGGCCGAGTGGTGTAAAGCTCGCCGCCATTGACTCTGGAGCAGTGGAAACGCGTTTTCTGGAGTGATTAGTCACGCTTCACCATCTGGCAGTCCAACAGATGAATATGGGTTTGGTGAATGCCAGGAGAACGCTACCTGCCCCAATGCATAGCGCCAACTGTAAAGATTGGTGGAGGAGGAATAATGGTCTGGGGCTGTTTTTCATGGTTCCAGAGAAGGGAAATCTTAAAGCTACAGCATACAATGACATTCTAGACAATTCTGTGCTTCCAACTTTGTGGGAATAGTTTGGGGAAGGCCCTTTCCTATTTCATCATGGCAGTGCCTCCTTGCACAAAGAGAGGTCCATACAGAAATGGTTTGTTGAAATCGGTGTGGAAGAACTTGACTGGCCTGCACAGAGCCCTGACCTCAACAACTTTGGGGATGAATTGGAACGCCGACTGCGAGCCAGGCCTAATTGCCCAACATCAGTGCCTGACCTCACTAATGCTCTTGTGGCTGAATGGAAGCAAGACCCCGCAGCAATGTTCCAACATCTAGTTATAACTAACTTGTTATAACAACAAGGAGGACCAACTCCATATTAATGCCCATGATTTTGGAAAGAGATGTTCGACGTTCGATGTGGTGGCCATGTAGTGTATTTCCCTCAGAGATGCAGTTCAATGATATGTTTATATTCATGTAATAACATTAATGAGTCAGTGTATCCTCAATTAAATGAGAGGTATGCTAATGAATGTGTACTCTAAATTAAAGGAACACTATGCAGAAACCTGTCAGGTGGATGGATTATTTTGGCAAAGGAGAAATGCTCACTAACAGTGATGTAAACAAATGTGTGCACCCAATTTTTTGAAATACGTTTTTTGTGCATTTTCAGGGATTGTGTATTTTAGCTCATGAAACATGGGACCAACACTTTATACATGATAAGACACACACTCTACACACATGAGATGTTGTATTGTAAATATGTAAATATGTGATAGTGGAGGAGTGGCCTGAGGGAACACACTAAATGTATTGGGTAAAGTGTTATAATATGTAATGTCATGTAATATTTTAAACTGTATATAACTGTCTTAATGTTGCTGGATGCCAGATCAGTGTAAGAACAGCTACACCACAGTATCATTTCATCTTTCCGTTTACCTATGTTTTAAAATTTCCCGACCTTGGTTGCATTGGAGACTAGACCCAGGCAGGTGTAACTCAATATGCATGGAGGATGGCACATGAAATCTCAGAGATTTAAAGGCTTATGGTGCAACCATGTCATGAGCCAGAACTGTTCTTCAATCCTGCACTCTTACTGTAATTGTATTTCTCCATTCAAAATGGTAATTGTATAGCCTACTGTAAAACATTAAGACTAATTGCAAAGGTGTTTTATTATTGATGTTTTCATTAACAAGACGAAAGATGAAAACCATATTGTCAACTAAATGCATTCTCAATTAAAAATATGTGGGTGAACACTGATCGCCAGTCAGTGTGAGTAAAGTAATGTTCACTTTACTTTCAATGCATTTTTCTGCAAAAGGTAGGTAAATGCAGGTGCAAAATAAAAAATGTGCATGAACAGCGTTTGTGTGCATT
Organism: Salvelinus alpinus; assembly: GCF_045679555.1. Classification (NCBI taxonomy): domain Eukaryota; kingdom Metazoa; phylum Chordata; class Actinopteri; order Salmoniformes; family Salmonidae; genus Salvelinus; species Salvelinus alpinus. Next base: position 53,038,277 of record NC_092091.1, read on the forward strand.
TACCCTCCACTACACCACTGGTAACATTCTGTAAATTATCTGTTATATACTCTTCTCTAATACCGCTCTGGATAAAGGCAATCTACAATTTTCTAAGTACAAATGAAAACCGCTTTTATTCCCCCAAAATGTAAACATTTTCTATGGTATAGCATAGCATCTTTAATACATTGTTTACTTGCCGATTAACAATCAGTCCAGACATAGCCATCGAAAGCAGTCCTAGAGAAGCATTTGTGTGACGCGGTAGCTACTTGGGAAATTGTGGTTGTGGGCTCTGTTTGTGGTACAAGGTCCAGGATGCAATGAAGATCCTGTAGTAGAAAATGAAGATGAGGCCATGGAGATGTAGAAGGCCCTGAAGGTGGAGGAGATGGTGTGGCCGATGTGGTCATGCTCTTGGAATCACGTGTGGTGTGTGTGCGTTCGGTATCCGGCACCCATACACTTTCACAAAAAGTGTGGTGAAGCTGAGTTGGCTGGGAGGAAGTGAGGCGATCATGTTAATTGAGGGTTCTGGTTAGTATATAGCCCTGTCTGTCTCCTCAACTCACCACATCCACTTAATCCCGCTCTTATTGTCTCAACATTCAGTGGGATAGTAGTGCCTGGCGTTCCAAACTACTACTGTACACAGTACATGGACCATTGGCAGAGTTGGGTTTACAGCTACAAACATCTGATTCTGGAAGAACTGGGGAAAAGGTAAAGGACCGATTTCAACACATACACAATACACAGGTTTAGCACAGAATTTATACACTAAAGTGTATATAGTTGTAGTATATAGAGTGGATATAGCTATAGTATATAAAATGTATATGAAAAATCTGCATGTGGGAAATGAATTGCACTGCCTAAGCGACTGTCTCACTTGTTTGGGTTGGCAACATTTTTATGCTTTTCTTTTAACAGCACACCTAGGACAATTATTGATGGTTTTATTCAGACGCTTGATACATGTTATTTGAAATACAAAAAATGATTCCAGTAGGCCTAATGCATCAATCCACAGTTACTAAAATCAACAATGTTAATATTCTGTGTTCATTGTAGAATGAAGATTACAATAGTGATTTTTTGCTTGGTTGGGGCGGTTTATGCCAACCCAGTAAGTACCCTTGTTTTTATTGAACAATCTTAATTTATTCACAATAAAATGTAAATGATGAGATGATATAGATTTAACACATCAGACTTTTGTGTTATTTTGTGTTCTCCTACTGTATTTGTTTCTTTTGACAGATTCTGTACAAAGTTATTTTGGAGCAGAGCGAACTGGAATCATCAAACATGGTAAGTGCTATCAAAACAAGCAATCAAAAGTATCTGCAGTTTGATTATTGTGTTTCGGTGTGGGTCTGAAAAATGCACACAAACGCAAGCCCGTTGACTGCAATCACGTTGTCAACCTCCACCGCAGTCCAAGTCAGAAAAGCTGACAGTTACGGTAGTTCATCATTCCTGTGCCAAACCTCAAGTTTAGATTGTATATCGAGGTAGAGGTCATTGCACTGTATACACCCATATTTATCCCTACAATGAGTTGTTTGGGCAATGGTGGACTTGTTAAGATTTGAAATAAGCATGATGATTGTTGATGCTGGCACAGATTGTCATTAAATGCATTGCGGTTTTCTGTTGGCATTGTGTTTCAGAATCAAACGCAAAGGTTAAGTTCATCCGCCTCACAATCTCCGGATCAAAGTGACACTTCAGAGCTCAAGGTGGGTTGAATGGAATAATATTAAAATGTCACCAGGTGTAGAATGTAAAACATACAATTGTAAGTGTATTGGCGAAAATCAGAATAGGTCTTTATCTAACACATATCCGTTACACTTTATAATTACTTGCATGAGTAAGACATTATTTATACTTTTTAAATATTCAAATGTACTATGCTTATTAATTGTAATACATATACAGTGGGGAGAACAAGTATTTGATACACTGCCGATTTTGCAGGTTTTCCTACTTACAAAGCATGTAGAGGTCTGTAATTTTTATCATAGGTACACTTCAACTGTGAGAGACGGAATCTAAAACAAAAATCCAGAAAATCACATTGTATGATTTTTAAGTAATTCCTTTGCATTTTATTGCATGACATAAGTATTTGATACATCAGAAAAGCAGAACTTAATATTTGGTACAGAAACCTTTGTTTGCAATTACAGAGATCATACGTTTCCTGTAGTTCTTGACCAGGTTTGCACACACTGCAGCAGGGATTTTGGCCCACTCCTCCATACAGACCTTCTCCAGATCCTTCAGGTTTCGGGGCTGTCGCTGGGCAATACGGAATTTCAGCTCCCTCCAAAGATTTTCTATTGGATTCAGGTCTGGAGACTGGCTAGACCACTCCAGGACCTTGAGATGCTTCTTACGGAGCCACTCCTTAGTTGCCCTGGCTGTGTGTTTCGGGTCGTTGTCATGCTGGAAGACCCAGCCACGACCCATCTTCAATGCTCTTACTGAGGGAAGGAGGTTGTTGGCCAAGATCTCGCGATACATGGCCCCATCCATCCTCCCCTCAATACGGTGCAGTCGTCCTGTCCCCTTTGCAGAAAAGCAGCCCCAAAGAATGATGTTTCCACCTCCATGCTTCACGTTTGGGATGGGTTCTTGGGGTTGTACTCATCCTTCTTCTTCCTCCAAACACAGCGAGTGGAGTTTAGACCAAAAAGTTATATTTTTGTCTCATCAGACCACATGACCTTCTCCCATTCCTCCTCTGGATCATCCAGATGGTCATTGGCAAACTTCAGACGGGCCTGGACATGCGCTGGCTTGAGCAGGGGGACCTTGCGTGCGCTGCAGGTTTTTAATCCATGACGGCGTAGTGTGTTACTAATGGTTTTCTTTGAGACTGTGGTCCCAGCTCTCTTCAGGTCATTGACCAGGTCCTGCCGTGTAGTTCTGGGCTGATCCCTCACCTTCCTCATGATCATTGATGCCCCACGAGGTGATATCTTGCATGGAGCCCCAGACCGAGGGTGATTGACCGTCATCTTGAACTTCTTCCATTTTCTAATAATTGCGCCAACAGTTGTTGCCTTCTCACCAAGCTGCTTGCCTATTGTCCCGTAGCCCATCCCAGCCTTGTGCAGGTCTACAATTTTATCCCTGATGTCCTTACACAGCTCTCTGGTCTTGGCCATTGTGGAGAGGTTGGAGTCTGTTTGATTGAGCGTGTGGACAGGTGTCTTTTATACAGGTAACGAGTTCAAACAGGTGCAGTTAATACAGGTAATGAGTGGAGAACAGGAGGGCTTCTTAAAGAAAAACTAACAGGTCTGTGAGAGCCGGAATTCTTACTGGTTGGTAGGTGATCAAATACTTATGTCATGCAATAAAATGCAAATTAATTACTTAAAAATCATACAATGTGATTTTCTGGATTTTTGTTTTAGATTCCGTCTCTCACAGTTGAAGTGTACCTATGATAAAAATTACAGACCTCTACATGCTTTGTAAGTAGGAAAACCTGCAAAATCGGCAGTGTATCAAATACTTGTTCTCCCCACTGTAAATGTTTTTATAACTCTTTTCTTATAGAGCTCTGAAGAAAGTACCTCAGAGGACCAAGTAAGTTCATCTTTTTAAAAAAGGCTCATTATTTTCTGCTCAAAAGTATTGACATTACAAGCAATGCCTAAATATATCTGGGGGCGTATTCACACAGCGTTTCAGAGCAGTAGTGCTGATCTAGGATCAGGTCCCCATTGTCCATGTAACCTTATTCAATAGGATCTACAAGACAAAACTGATCATAGATCAGCATACTCTGAGACGCTTGATACGTACGCTTGATACAGACGCCCCTGTTCTCCTTAATCAAGTGGCTCTAATCTTTAATATTCAATCTGTGTTAAATTGCGTTTCAGAGTTCAGAGTCTGAGTCCGAATCATTGGAATCCAATTCAGAGGTGAGTGACAACAACAGTATTCCTACTCCAGTATTATCCTTCCCACTTGAAAAAATACTATATTAATAACTGGGTGGTTCGAGCCCTGGATGCTGATTGGCTGACAGCCGTGGTATAGCAGACCGTATATCATGAGTATGACAAAACATATATTTTTACTGCTCTAAATACATTGTTAACAAGTTTATAATAGGAATAAGACACCTCGGGGTTTATGGTACATGGCCATTATACCACGGCTAAGGGCTGTATCTAGCCATTCCGAGTCGCATCCTGCATAAGAATACCCCTTAGCCGTGTTATATTGGTCATATACCACACCCCCTCGGGTCTTATTGCTTAAGTATACTATGGTATAAATACTATAGTATTCACTGTAGTGTTTACTGTAGTATACTGTAGTATTCACAGTAAAATATAGTATAAACACTGGAGTAAAAGAAAACTGTAGTATATACTATAGTAATTAATGTAGTGTTTTTGCAGATTGTAGTATACAGTACTGTAGTATTTACTGTAGTATTTTTGTGGACTGTAGTATACTGTAGTATTTACTGCGGACATTAATATAGTATTTACTATAGTGTTTTAGTTGTATTATCTTTGACATAGAAGTGGAGGCTTTCTCCTTCAGGAAACCTACTGGAGAAATACTAAAAGAACACATTTTCCATAACCTGTACGCAGGTAGGACTGGGGTCTGAACGGATAGTTCAGAGCTTCTGCTCTTTTCTATAACCTGTAGAGAACACAATATATGGTCTATACTTGGCATGTAGGTTTCTCACTTATGCGTGGCATAAATTGCTATATGGGGAGGGGAATGGGCAGAGTAAATGCAAATTAAATACTGTAGTATAAAAAGTGCAGTATTTTGCACACTGGTGTTTTTGCAGACATTACTGTAGTATTTACTACAGAGCCTTTTTTGCAGATAATACTGTAGTATTTACTATAGTATTCTACAGTATACTACAATGTTGTATAGTAAGTACCATAAATGATTGAGGGACACTACAGTGTGTAGTATAGTATTCTACAGTATCCTACAGTTTGCTATAGAATTCTATAGTAAGTATTGTAGTATTCTACCGTAAACTGTAGTATTGTATTTAATGTAGGTTGTTCTGGTTGTGCAAATACTAGGGCTGTTAGTCGATACAAAAATAAATACATTGAAAAATACCTCCTTGGTCCATTTTGTTGTAATCTGTTCCCCTTCACAGTCTTCCGAGAGCCATTCTTTGGAGAGTGAGAGCCAATCACTGGAGGACAGGGTAAAGATCCTCAGATTTACATAATTTCACAGAGTGCATATCAAAACAATAAAATGAGAAAGATGCAATCAATTTACAATATGTCAGGAAAATGGCGATGGTTGCATTTACTGTATCTTCTGTTGGTTTGTTTCAACAGACTGACTCCAATGCTATTGGGGATACAAGAGACAACAGCCAAGGCAGTGAAGAAAACGTTCGAAAGGTTAGTCTTGCACTTGTCATAATATCCTGTGTCCTGTTATGTCATATACTTATAATAAGAACGCATTTTTACACAATACTAAGCCTGTCAAAATCTTAATTTGACATTTATATTTTGTCTGCACAAAGCACTTACTACATACAGTATGTGCTTACGAGTCATTTACAATCTACTAGCTCATCAGAGGAAGGCTCAAAAAATTGCCAAAGACTCCAGCCACTCAAGCCAGACTCTTGACCCTGCTACCGTCTGGCAAACGGTACCGGAGCATCGGTTCTCGGACCATAAGGCTTCGAGAAAGCTTCTACCCCCAAGCCATAAGACTGCTAAAATCACAGGAGGCTGCTTAGGGGAGTACAGCTCATAATAATGTCTGGAACGAAGTGAATGGAATGGCATCAAACACCTGGAATCCATGTGTTTGATGTATTTGATACCATTCCACTAATTCCACTCCAGCCATTGCCATGAGCCCGTGCTCCCCAATTAAGGAGCCACCAACGTCCTGTGTGTTAAATAGCCAGACTGCTAAAATAGCCAATGAATGGTACCCAAACAATCTGCACTGACTCTATCTTGCACTGACCCTACGCACACTCACTACACTATACATTGACACCATATACACACATTTAATCACACACTCTACAATGTCACTCCCACACAAATCCCTCACACCTTCAAACATTACAGTACATACGCACACACACACACACACACACACACACACACACACACATACATAACACTCACACACGCATACCGACACAACACAAACATACATACACGCACGCACATTCACACACACACTTTTACACTCATAATTTGCTGCTGCTACTCTGTTCTTTATTTTATTCTTATTATTATCTATCTGGATTCCTAGTCACTTTACCCTGCCTTCATGTAGATACAGTATCGACCTCAAGTACCTCGTAGCTGTGCACATTGATCTGGTACTTGTACTCCCAGTATATACCGTGCATTCGGAAAGTATTCAGAACCCTTGACTTTTTCCACATTTTGTTAAGTTACAGCCTTATTCTAAAATGGATTATATAAAACATTTTTCTCATCAGTCTATACAAAATACCACAAGATGACAGAAATACCTTATTTACATAAGTATTCAGACCCTTTGCTATGAGACTCGAAATTGAGCTCAGGTGCATCCATTGGATCATCCTTGAGATGTTTCAACCTGTGGTAAATTCAAATAACTGGACATGATTTGGAAAGTCACACACCTCTCTATGTAAGGTCCCACAGTTGACATAGCATGTCAGAGCAAAACCAAGCCATGAGGTTGAAGGAATTGTCCGTAGAGCTCCGAGACAGGATTGTGTCGAGGCACAGATCTCGGGAAGGGTACCATAACATTTCAGCAACATTAAAGGTTCCCAAGAACACAATGGCCTCCATCATTCTTAAATGAAAGAAGTTTGGAAACACCAAGATTCTTCCTAGAGCTGGCCGCCAGGCCAAACTGAGCAATCAGGGGAGAAGGGCCTTGGTCAGAGAGGTGTACAAGAACCCGATGGTCACTCTGACAGAGCTCCAGAGTTCCTCTGTGGAGGTGGGAGAACCTTCCAGGAGGACAACCGTCTCTGCAGCACTCCACCAATCAGGCCATTATGGTAGAGTGGACAGACGGAAGTCACACTTTTAATTTAAATTTTTTAGTTTAACCTTTATTTAACTAGGCAAGTCAGTTAAGAACAAATTCTTATTTACAATGATGGCCAAACCCTAACACGGACGACGCTGGGCCAATTATGTGCTGCCCTATGGGACTCCAAATCACAGCCAGACGTGATACAGCCCAGGATCGAACCAGGGTCTGTAGTGACGCCTCTAGAGCCTTAGACCGCTGCACCTTAGACCGCTGTGCCACTCCACAGTAAGAGGCACATGACAGCCCGCTTGGAGTTTGCCAAAGGCACCTGAAGGACTCTCAGACCATGAGAAATAATATTCTCTGGTCTGATTAAACCAAGATTGAACTCTTTGGCCTGAATGCCAAGCATCACAGTAAGGATCGCTGCTGGAGACAAGACGCAGGCACAGGGAGTGAACATTTAAAAAACCACAGACAGGAACAGAATACGGACAGCGTCTGGACAGTGAAAACGGAAATGACAATAATGCTGACATGGAGATGAAACAGAGGAAAGACAGATATAGGGAAGTGGGGCTGGGGCGAAGGTTCACCTTCCAATAGGACAACAACCCTAAGCACACAGCCAAGACAACACAGGAGTGGCTTCGGGACAAGTCTCTGAATGTCCTTGAGTGATCCATCCAGAGCCCTGACTTTAATCAGATCTAGCATCTCTGGAGAGACCTGAAAATAGCTGTGCAGCAACGCTCCCATCCAACCTGACAGTGCTTGAGAGGGTCTGCAGAGAGGAATGTGAGAAACTCCCCAAATACAGGTGTGCCAAGCTTGTAGCGTCATACCCAAGAAGACTCGAGGCTGTAATAGCTGCCAAAGATGCTTCAACAAAGTACTGAGACTGAAGACTTATGTAAATGTGATATTTCTGTTTGTTTTTTTATAAATTTGCAAAAAAATCTAAAAACCTCTTTTTGCTTTGTCATTATGGGGTATTGTGTGTAGATTGATGAGAGAAAAAATGTACTCAATACATTTTATAATAACACTGTAACGTAACAAAATGTGGAAAAAGTCAAGGGGTCTGAATACTTTCCGTATGCACTGTAGCTCCATTCTTGTGTATTTTATTTTATTCCACTTGTGTTAGTTACTATTTTTGAAACTCTGCATCGTTGGGAAAGGTTCGGAAGCAAGAGTTTCACTGTACAGTCATATTCGGCGCATGTGATCAACAAAGTTTGATTTGATTTAAAATGAAGGATTACCATTCTGTATGAACTGACGACAACCAACCATTATTTCACCCATCTGTGTCTTGTCCACTTCTCTAGAATTGGATCCGAGTGTTTGCCGTCCGAGTCTTGAGTGCAGAGAACAACAGCAGCTCTGAGGTCAAAGGGCAGCTGGACCTACCCACTAATCAGGGGGCAGTGAAACAGAGCACACTCTCTCCCACCGCCTTGACAACCAACCACAGCCAGCCTGGCGATACAGTTCAGAGCAGCGCAGCCTTGGCATTGGTAGAGAGCTTCCTCAAAGCCTCTGGTTCTCTCAGTGAGACCAGTGTCAGCATTGATACCAGTGACGTCAGTACTGTTAACTTTGACATAAGAGACACAAGTAACATCAATGATACCAGCGATAGTAGCGAAAGCAGTGAAAGTAGCGAGAGCAGTGACACTAGTGAGAGCAGTGATAGCAGCAATACCAGTGAAAGTAAAGAGAGTGATACCAGTGAGAGTGAGGAGAGACACCAGAGCCAAGCTACAGACTGCCAGAAGGGTGTGCACAGCACTGCCTGTGACAGTGAGGAATATTTCTTCCAAGATATAGGTGACGATGGTCGTTATCCAATGGATGATTTGCTCATGCCTGAAGAGGAGCATAGGGAGTTGAGTTTACGAAGATAATGCTAACATCCCCCATTTGACTGTATCAGGTTGGATGCATTTCAAATGAAGCAAGGGGAGGGAGTACAGTGTAGATCAAGCAATATAGTATGACATTGACTTCTATGCTTTGTTTTGATGTTGGCATGAAATAAAACGGAAAATAAATTGTTACAGAAATATAGGTTTAAGTGTTGAAGTAGATGGTTTGAAGTCATGGTTGCAAATATTTTTCCTATTCATTTGCTTTTTTCACTCATTTTCACATGAAGAGTTTAATTCCAAAACGCTATATATCCATTTTCAGAAATGTTGGTAAATTATCTTTTATTGTTTATAGAAATTATGATGGAGATGGATGTGTTTTTTCACTTTCTAATTATGGCATGGGGTTGGTCAATGACAGACATGTATTTGTTTAGAATCTATCACTTGATGGTTTCATTTCAGAGACAAATAATCGTGTTTTTTGGCAAAATGCTGTCACACCCTGATCTGTTTCACCGGTCTTTGTGCTTGTCTCCACCCCCCGCCAAGTGTCACCCATCTTCCCCATTATTCCCAGTGTATTTATACCTGTGTTCTCTGTCTGTTGCCAGTTCGTTTTATCCGTCGATCCTACTAGCGGTTTTCCCCTTGCTCCTGTCTTTTTCTATAGTTCCTGTTTTATAGTTTTCCCGGTTTTGACCATTCTGCCTGCCCTGAGCCTGAGCCTACCTGCCGTACTGTACATTGTCACACCGCTGCCTGCCTTGACCCTGAGACTGTCTGCAGTTCTGTCCCTTTTGACTCTGATCTGGATTACTGACCTCTGCCTGCCCTTGACCTGTTGTTTTGCCTGCCCCTGTTCTAGTAATAAACTTTTGTTACTTCGACACTGTCTGCATCTGGGTCTTCCCTAAAACATGATAAATGCTATATATTTGCCTCAATCTCAGATAAATAGGTAGTAGTTCTAGGTTTTACACAGTCAAATATAACAAATATCTACTTTTTTTTAATAAAGAACAGTACAAATTATACATTTGTGACATCAATATATATACAGTACCAGTCAAAAGTTTGGACACCTACATATTCAACGGTTTTTCTTTATTTGTACTATTTTCTACATTGTAGAATAGTAGTGAAGACATCAAAACTATGAAATAACACATAGAATCATGTAGTAACCAAAAAAGTGTTTAACGAATGAAAATATATTTTAGATTCTTCAAAGTACCCAACCTTGCCTTGATGACAGCTTTGCACACTCTTGGCATTCTCTCAACCAGCTGTGGGAACTCCTTCAAGACTGTTGCTTTTCCAACAGTCTTGACGGAGTTCCCACATATGCTGAGCACTTGTTGCCTTTCCTTCACTCCACTGTCCAACTCTTCCCAAACCATCTCAATTGGATTGAGGTCGGGTGATTGTGGAGGCCAGGTCATCTGATGCAGCACTCCCTCACTCTCCTTCTTGGTCAAATAGCCCTTACACAGCCTGGAGGTGTGTTGGGTCATTGTCCTGTTGAAAAACAAATGATAGTCACACTAAGTGAAAACCAGATGGGATGGTGTATCGCTGCAGAATGCTGTGGTAGCCATGCTGGTTAAGTGTGCCTTGAACTCAAAATAAATCACAGACAGTGTCACCAGCAAAGCACCCCCACACCATCACACCTCCTCCTCCATGTTTCACGGTGGGAACCACACATGCAGAGACCATCCATTCACCTACTCTGCATCTCACAAAGACACAGCGGTTGGAACCAAATATCTCAAATTTGGACTCATCGGACAAAAGGACAGATTTTGACAGATCTAATGTCCATTGCTCGTGTTTCTTGGCCAAAGCAAGTCTCTTCTTATTATTGGTGTCCTTTAGTAGTCATTTCTTTGCAGCAATTTGACCATGAAGGCCAGATTCACGCAGTCTCCTCTGAACAGTTGATGTTGAGATGTGTCTGTTACTTGAACTCCTGTGGCGGTCCTCATGAGAGCCAGCTTCATCATAGTGCTTGATGGTTTTTGCGACTGCACTTGAAGAAACTTTCAAAGTTCTTGAAATGTTCCGTATTGACTGACCTTCATGTCTTAAAGTAATGACGGACTGTCGTTTCTCTTTTCTTATTTGAGCTGTTCTTGCCATAATATGGACTTGGTATTTTACCAATTAGGGCTATCTTCTGTATACCACCCCTACCTTGTCACAACATAACTTATTGGCACAAACGCATTAAGAAGGAAAGAAATTCCACAGATGTACTTTTAACAAGGCACACCTGTTAATTTAAATGCATTCCAGGTGACTACCTCATGAAACTGGTTGAGAGAATGCCAAGAGTGCACAAAGTTGTCATCAAGGCAAAGGGTGGCTACTTTGAAGAATCTCAAATCTAAAACATATTTTGATTTGTTGAACACTTTTTTTTAGCACATGATTCCATATGTGTTATTTCATAGTTTTGATGTCTTCTCTATTATTATACAATGTAGAAAATATTTTAAAACATAAAGAAAAACCCTTGAATGAGTAGGTGTGTCCAAACTTGACTGGTACTGTATATATATATGTGTGTTGTATTTGTATTTTGTTGTATTTTATGTATTTTACATGCAATTTTCGAATTGTATTGCACTGTAATGAGAATGGTATTGATATTATTGTGTAATTTATCTAATAATCACTGATTAAAAATACAATGAATTACCAATCCATCAGTTTTCTTGCATAAACTTAACTGCATTAAAATGTATGGAGTAAAAAGTACATTATTTTCTTTAGGAATGTAGTGAAGTCCAAGTAAAAGTTGGCAAAATAGAAATGGTAAAGTAAAGTACAGATACTCCAACAAACTACTTAAGTAGTACTTTAAATTCGTTTTACTTTAGTACTTTACACCACTGGCCTTCGGCAATTATTCTACCCATGGCCCCCACAGTGCCTAGAAAATTGTGACGAGCTGTTACCCACTCAGATCTTACTTTCTTTAGGGCAGTGGCCTACATCGACACGGAAAATAAATTTGACATTGGTAACCGATTTTGTTACAATGGTATCATGATTTGTTACGCGTCGGTCCGTTGTTACAATATATCATTACGAACTTGAAGAGTGAACGCATGTTATTTTCTGTTTTACCAATAGTATGTCTCATCTGGCCGGTTAGCTCAGTTGGTTAGAGCGTCGTGCTAATAACGCGAAGGTCGCGGGTTCGATACCCGTACTGGCCATAGAGTTTTGGCTAAAAGCCCTACATTGGGCTAGATAGGTTTGAGGTTGAAATGTCTTTGCCTACGGATAAACTCATTTATCACATAATGTTGAATACAACATCTGGTTTGTAAACAATTGAATTAAACACACTAGATTAGGGCTACATATATTCATTTCATGAAATTTATCGGAATTGTCATTCATTCAGGAAAATAGAGCTACCGGCAACTCATTTACATTCCATCCGATAAAAGAGTTGCTTCACGGATTTTTACCAAGGCGGTTTACTCAAGCAAAGGCCGTCTGTTTAGAAAACGTCAAACCAGAATTGCATGATCTGTGGATTTACGCATGTCACAAGAGGGAGGTAACGTTAGCCTACTATGTTACCGGAAAAGTCGTACGCATGTGCAAATAGTTCAAGCAGCTGCGTTTTTTTATTTTGCTCCCGTCAAACTGTGTCAATTTAGTCCAGTGTCCTTTATTGTTAGAACATTTATTAAGGAACGAAAGCATATCATTTAGATTGTTACTGGAATGGATGATTGATCAACTCGGAAAGGAGTTGTCAATTTACCCGACGTTGTTAAAAAGTAAAGTACAAGAAAAATCCACCTATTGTGTAGGGAAAGTCCCGCTTGGAAATCCCCTGTAATTGTCGGAATTATATATTTCCAAATTCAGATGAGCCACATCCTTTAGGCTACATAGTTGACATCCTCCTCAGTCTAATCTTGAAGACATGTTGCAAAACCTACGAACACAAACTCTATCGAACTAATAAACAGAATAATTTCAGAAGCTGATGGAATATTGAAGATTTTTCCCCATCCCATCTGTCAGAAGCAACAGTGATAAATGACCTCTGGAATAAGGAACATGACTGGAATAAGGAACACGATGGATGTCGATTTGGATAATGATACGCTGAAATCAAAAATACGGAGCTGCCATACATTGACTACTTTCTACCACGAAACTCGGCTGGAGATTGACACATTAAGTAAGAAAATCAAGAAAAGGGACAATTTAATCGCAGATTTGAAGGCTAGGTTAGGCAAATACGAAAATACCTGTATCAATGTGGAAGGGTATGACCCTGTTGTCATAGCACCGGCCGAATCTTTGCTGGAAAGTTTATGCAAAGAAATCTGCAAACTGAAGCAAAAATTGAAAGACACAGAAATGAATGCGGTTCAGCAAGCAGAGTTGAGCCAACAAGTGAGTATAATTTACTGTATGTTATGTGTTCTTAATGTGTATCAGGTGCATTTAATGTTTAGGCTAACCCTGTGAAACATAGTTGTGCTTTTTAATATTAGGTTATAGCCCTACTTAATTTCAAAGTCAGCTCTGCAAGTATCCTTTAGGACATAAATACACCATGACAGCGCAACACACAAGGGGTGGAACAGTGGCAAAGGTACCCACAGGACAAACAGAATAATATTAGTCTGAGGAGAGATTAAATAGCATTAATACAACAAAAATTATTCTAAACACACCTTTAGTATACAAAGTTAAACAGATGTATTTTTTCTTCATAATAAGCAGGAGTAATATTCTTAGATCAGAATGACAGCAGACTGTATTTCTATCCATGTCACTAAAGACTAACAGAAACAAAAGACAAATTTAACTAGAATTGCTTATCTTTTCTCCCCAACCCACAAAGAGGTAACATGTAGATATACACATTTACTTTCAAAGCATACACACGAAACACACCATAGTAGCAATAAAAACTAAATATAAACTGAGGTACACTTGCGACATGTACTGAGAGTAATATTGCTTGTACTGGCAAGTACAATATTGCTTGTTTCTTTCTTTCATTTTCAATTTGCACATTATGAAAGCAGTGTAGTTTAGGTCTACCGTAAATGGTCTTCTCTGAAAATAGCCACTAGCCTACACCATTTGAGATAACCCTAACCCTACCCTAGTTCACAACTGAGGTCTATTGGGAAGACTATTAGTGTAGGCCAAACCTACCACCAAACTTGCCAACCAGGCTTGATAAAAATGTCCCTGCTTCAAAACCACCTTGCAGTACAGAGAGGATGTTGCTATAGCAAAAACCTCTCTTTTTCCATTTCAATGTGTACAACTGCAGCGGTGCAGGTGCCAGTGTTGTTTCGCCTTAACTTCACAAAACATACACATCTGTGCCAGATAAAAGTCACAATTCAATACAATAAAACATTCCAAAAAACTATATTGTCCATTAATAGTTTTTTAAAGTATCTTCTGCATTTGACACACATTTGACACTGAAGCCTATTCTATTATTTTCTCCCACCCCTGAAGGAGATACAGAGGTTGCAACAACTGCTGAGGGAGATGGAGCGAGAGCTGGAGAGTGTGACCCGTCAACCAGACCACGAGAAGGACCAGGATATCCAGAGGCTCCGCTCTGCCCTGGCCGAGAGGGACCGTGCCCAGGCCACCCGTGCCGTCCTGTGCACCTCGCTGGCTGGAGAGGCCGACCAGCTCCGGGGCCAACTGGGAGCCACAGTCAGGGTGTGTCAGGAGTTACTGGGCCGACTAGAGAGAGAGAAGAAGGGAGGAGAGAGAGTGACGGAGGAGATGAAAATGCAGCAGAAGGCAAAAGAGGTGTGTATGAAGGTTGTATAATTAAGCAATAAGGCCCGAGGAGATGTGGTATATGGCCAATATACCACAGCCCTTAGCCGTGGTATATTGGCCATATACCACAAACCCCAGAGGTGCCTTATTGCTATTGCTATCAGCATTCAGGGCTCAATTCACCCAGTTTATAATAAGTGCGTAATAGCATAGTTATCAAGCACTTTTATCCAAGGCAAATTATAGTTAACCCCTTACACTCGTGGGAATTGGCCTATATAGATAGGGCTAAATTGAAATGTTTCTTACAGAAGAAATATGGAAAGCACATGCATAACCATGGTAGCAATCAAAGGGGAACAGTTTGGAGATTATGGGAGAAAAAAAATATTAGACTAAAGGGTGAGGACAAAACAGTTAATCTGACACAAGACTGAATCCAAACATTACACTGTTGATTTTATGTGCGTTTTACATTTACTGTACTTTTTGCCGCAGTTGTTGAATACGAAATCTGAAAATGCTCTGGATACATTCAGTAACATGATAAGAACATTCATGGTAAATTTGGGGTAGGTGCAACATAAGACAAAGAAATGACATGTGAGAGGTCTAACTGGTGTCTCCATGTGGCAACACACCTCTCCAAAGTGTGCACAGTTCCTACGTAATTGTACATTCAAAAATTGTCCATTATAAATCGCAATCTGGTCAGGTGGGCATAATTTGAAAGCGTATTCTATTGCTAGCTAAGTTACGAAATACAATCTTACAGTGTTAGGCAATTCAGAGAAGCAAATAGTCATTTTGGTGCGACTATAATAGAATCACGAGGGCATTCAGATGCGTGTTCCCTGCCCAATTTCGGCACAATACGCCATGTCATCTTGTAACTGCACATCAAGCGATCATAATCGTTGGCACTGTATATTACATGAGTTTTATGATATGGCATGGGGAAGTGCACATTTGAACTAAGGGGTGTTTGGCTTGCTCGTGTGACATCAAAGTGGTAGTATAATCCTCAATGTCTCATCTTTCAAAATACATCGAGTCCTCTTCATTTACAGCATTTCCCTCACTCAGACAACAACATTTGCGGGAGAGATGTGGGTAACTTATTGTCACGCGCGGTGTGCAAGTTCAGTCAAAACCAGTACTGCGCTGGGAAGCAGAGACCTTGCGTTTTGACTTCACATATAGCATGTTACTGTACAGCCACTGCGTTCCAATTTAGGCATTTATCATCACCTAAATCTGCTATTTTGAACCTGTAGACGGGTACGAGTGTAAAGAGCTAACTCATATCCACAAACTGTGTATATACTGAATGTTATATTCAGTATATGTGGCCTATGCGGGAATCGAACCCAAAATCCCACAATCCTGTGGTTGCAAGCACTAAACTCCAACTGAGAGAGGAGAACAGCAGTAGCTACATCCGAGCTACAACCCCATCAGCAAATTATGTATTTTCAATGTCTTGTGCTCACTGGGAAGAGCTTATTCACTGTAACTGTCTTTCAAAACTAAAAATGAAAGCAATGAAAGAGAAGTGTGTACTAAAGCATTTGGAATCTCTGTCTCTGCCATTATGTGCTTTTCAGCCAAGTTATTTGTGTTTGTTTCTGTTGGATTTCTAAATGGATAGTATCATTTTGAGCTCTTGTTTCCCCTTTTCATGGTCAGATATTGGATTATACGGAAGCTGGTCGCGTTGACATTCGAGTCAGCAAACTCCAAGAAGAGAACCAAAAGCTAACGCAAAGAGTGGCATATGTAAGCAGGAACACACTGTAGAAACCCCATTCTACCCACATGAAAAAATACTATAATATACTATGGTATTCACTGTAGTGTTTTTGTAGACTTTACTGTAGTATGCACAGCAGTGTTTTTGCAGACTTTAGTCTGAATACTGTAGTATTGAATATACATGACTGTAGTATACTGTACTATTTACAGTTTATTAAAGTATGAATACTATAGTAAAGAAACTGTAGTACACATATACTGAAGTAATTACAGTAGTGTTTTTGCAGACTGTAGTTATCCAACATTGTCATAGCATATGGGCTATCAGAACCAAAGTTGAACAGCCTTCTGTGTGTGTGTTTGTGTGAAGCTGTGTGTGCACAAGTGTGTGTACATGTTTGTGACTAATGTCTCCCTCTTCCCCTCCCTCTCTCCCTCCTTAATTTTCCCAGGTGGAAGGTCTAAACTCCAAATGGCAAAAGTATGACTCGAGCAGGGAACAGTATGTGAGGTACCTGTGTCAGAAGCTGAATGAGTCTAGTGCCCTGGCTGTTTCCTCCAGCCCTGATCCAGGTGTGGGGCATAGGTTAGGGCACGGACCTACACAAGAGCCTGGGCCTGGCCTGGGCTTGTTCCCAGGGTTGGCCTCAGCCAAAGCTGGGTTGCTCCAGCAGGAGATAGCCAGGCTCAACGGCCTACTGGAGGAGAAGTTGGGGGACTGTGGGAGGTTGGGGAGAGAGCTGGATGAGAGCATGAGACGATACAAGGACCGCATCCAGATGCTAGAGCAACAGGTTAGTGTGGTGTAGGATCGTCTGACTCCTCTCTCTTTCAATTTCTCTTTCTTTCTCTTGTCTCGCTCACGTTCTCTATCTTTATTTTTCTCTTTCTATCTCTCTGTCTGTTTGTCCCTCTGTCTCCCCACTCTTGCTCTCCCTCTTCCTTCTCTTTCTCTCTGACACGCACACATGAATCACACAGCAGTCTTTTAAGAAAACCCCATTGAATCAGAAACCTCTCTCTCACATACAGTTCCACCCTATTCAGTTGAATCAGAAACATATCCCTCTCTCTTTCTCACACACACCCTCACCCTTTCCCTCTCTTCTTCACAGGTTCTCATCTACACAGATGACTTTAAGTCGGAGCGGGCAGACAGGGAGAGAGCGCAGGGCAGGATCCAGGACCTGCAAGAGGAAGTATCTCGACTACAGGAGCAGCTACACACACAGGCACAGGTAAGGCCACACACACATAGTCATTACTAACATACATTACACACAAACATGTTACAGGAGTAAAATAAATAGCCATGAAAGGAAGCTTTTATGTCCCTCCCCTATTTGCCATTTCTTGAGAATTGATGATACAATGACGTTTCGACAGACATGTTCTTCATACAGTTCGCTAACGGCTAATAAGATACAGTATTTGTATTTATTAAGGATCCACATTAGCTGTTGCCAAGGCAGCAGCTACTCTTCCTAGAGTCCAAACACATTAAGGCACTTACATTGCATATAAAGCAAAGATAAAATAGTACATCATAAAACATTATTACATATCTACAATACAAAATGTATAATACAACAATATTACAATGTACGTGTGTGTAAAGTGGGTGTGCTAGCTCTTGTGTGCGTATGCGTGTGTCTGTACCTTTGTGTGTGTCTCTTCACACTCCCCGCTGTTCCATAAGGACTTGTTTTTAAAATCTGATTATACTGCTTGCATCAGTTACCTGATGTGGAATAGAGTTCCATGTAGTCATGGCTTTATGTAGTACTGTGCGCCTCCTATAGTCTGTTCTGGACTTTGGGATTGTGAAAAGACCTCTGGTGGCATGTCTTGTGGGGTATGCATGGGTGTCCGAGCTGTGTGCTACTAGTTTAAACAGACAGCTCGGTACATTCAGCTTGTCAACACTTCTTACAAAAACAAGTAGTGATGAAGTAAATCTCTCTTCCACTTTGAGCCATGAGAGATTGACATGCATATCATTAATGTTAGCTCCCTGTGTACATTTAAGGGCCAGCCATGCTGCCCTGTTCTTAGCCAATTGTAATTTTTCTAAGTCCCTCTTTGTGGCACCTGACCATACAACTGAACAGTAGTCCAAGTGAGACAAAACTAAGGCCTGTAAGACCTGCCTTGTTGATAGTGTTGTTGAGAAGGAAGAGCAGCGCTTTAGACTTCTCCCCATCTTAGCTACTGTTGTATAAATATGTTTTGACGATAACAGTTTACAATCCAGGGTTACTCCAAGCAGTTTAGTCACCTCAACTTACTCAATTTCCACATTATTCATTACAAGATTTCGTTGAGGTTTAGGTTTTAGTGAATGATTTATCCCAAATACAATGCTTTTAGTTTTAGAAATATTTAGGACTAACTTATTCCTTGCCACCCATTCTGAAACTCACTGCAGCTTTTTGTTAAGTGTTGCAGTCATTTCAGTCGCTGTAGTAGCTAACGTGTATAGTGTTGAGTCATCCGCATACATATACACACTGGTTTTACATGTCATTAGTAAAGATTGTGAAAAGTAAGGGGCCTACACAGCTGCCCTGGGGAATTCCTGATTCTACCTGGATTATGTTGGAGAGCTTTCCATTAAAGAACAACATCTGTGTTCTGTTAGACAGGTACCTCTTTATCCACAATATAGCAGGGGTTGTAAAGCCATAACACATATGTTTTTCGAGCAGCAGACTATGATCGATAATGTCAAAATCAGTACTGAAGTCTAACAAAACAGCCCTCACATTATTTTATCATCCATTTCTCTTAGACAGTCAGTCATTTGTGTAAGTGCTGTGCTTGTTGAATGTCCTTCCCTATAAGCGTGCTGAAATTCTGTTGTCAATTTGTTTACTGTAAAATAGCACTGTATCGGGTCAAAAAAGTTTACTAAGGTTTTGTAACAGGCTGATTGGTCAGCTATCACATTAGGGAACAACAAAGAGCACTTCCCTAAAATAATAATAATGCTATAGTGATCGTTTTATTTGTGTGGAGTGTTTCATACATTATCCTCAAAGTGCTACTATGTCTAGTTAGGCTATGGGAAGGAACACTTTTACTCATGATCATCATTCATTTATTTCAGAGCCCTACTAGAGATGCCAACTCCACGTGCCGAGTCCATAAAGGACACCGGATCTCCCCACGCATGAGCACTGACTCGGCCGAATCACTGCTGAGGAACAGGGCCAATCCACCTGTGACAAAAATTAAAAGCGGGCGTCAGCTGTAATTAGCACCCAGTCCCACCTGGACAAAGTGCCAGAGTTCGTCGGAACTCCAATGCCCAAGATGACATATGATGACACATGCGGTGGAGTACCTCAAACACTGCATGGAGTGTGTCAGGCTATGAGCTCCGACGTGAAGTTTCCCCTAGGTACAGCTATAGGATCATTTTCCGTTCCCCAATCCAAACCATAAAGTGGGGAAAATGCTAAACTGACCCGACATCTAGGGGCAACTTTGCCCTACTGAGAGTTACTGCCCCTCCCACCCCACGGGGGTGTTAAGACAAATATCGCTAACTGACGATAATTGAGCACTGAAGAAAAAGCACTACATGCACCCTAAGAAGGGTTGGGACCGGGGAGCTTAGAAAACTGACTAGTTCAACTGGGTTGTGTTCATTAGGCACTAAATGGAAGAAAATGTACTGAAACAGGGAGGTACTATCTGGACTTCAGACGCTGCCATGCTTTTTGGTTGTTAAAAGACAGAATCTAATAAATTATCGATGCAGAGTTGGAGTGTCAGTACTAGCTTGGTGGTCGTAGTGGGAGAAATAACGGTAGCACTTTATTTTACAGTACAGAAAATACCAGGTATTTACCAGGATACTACATGGTAAAATGATAACACAGTAGTGACTTTGAATTATCTGTTTATTTATTTCGGATTCGTAACAACAAACACCACTGGCCACCATTTGAATGGGTTGAGTTCCTTGAAGGAAATACCAGAAAGTACCCATTGTTACCATATAATTTCCGAGTAAATACCTGATAAATACAAGTGTAAAATATTTTTTGGTGTAATACCTTTGGTTTGGCAAGATGAAGCGATTTTCAGTGCAAACCCACTCATGTTTGACTACATGATCCATATGAATTATCACATGATACCGCATGGGTGTGTTTCTGTGTGGAGATGGTTGATTGCGTGGTCTGTAGAAAATCTAGATGGGAAATTGGATGTTAATTACGATATTTGAATGTCACATACCTCAATTCAATATTCCGGCATCAAATTGTTAACCTGTTGCACTTTCCTAACCAGTTTACCAAAGTAGTCGTTAATGCACATATTTCTTTTTTTGATTTATTGGATTTGAAATACATAAGCTTCTTTCTGGTTGAAGATACTGTAATAACGTTGTCTGTTGTTAGCATGGTGCTATTTGTTGTACTGTATATTTTGATGTTGTTCACGTTTTGAGTAAGTAATCTATTTTCAATTTAACCTATAGATGTTGACCTATGATATTTGTGCCTGGAAATATGTATTCACAGTATTATATATGATTGAATATGTATTTGCTATTAGTGGGGCTTTTTCAAATTGGCAAATCTTTATAGTGCTGTGTCAAAATGAATATCGCCATCGTGTTTTGAGGTGTCGTCTGAATCCTGGTACACCTAAGCAGGATGTTTCCCACATCCTGGTAAGACAAGACAGTGTGGGAGACAAATTCTCCACAACATGGCAACCTTAAAAAAAGTGCCATTTCAGATCTGACATTTGAAACTACATTTGGAGAAATGACCTCCGAACTGACACAAGTTTTATTTTTCTAGAAGCCATTGATTTATAAACATCAAAATGTGATGATCTGTTTTAACCTGTTTAATTGAAAGGATATTTTTGTAATAAAAATAAATGTTGTTTGACCAATCATGTGGAGTGTTTGTGATACAAACCAGACAACATCTCAGCTTGAGGAACTTTTGTTGGATCTTAGTTTGCTTGGTGGATAACTGCCAGTCAAGTAGTTTGGGGTGCAGAGTCAGGAGGAGTGACAGTGTGAGACAGCGAGGGGCTCTGACCGTAGATAAACCATTGCGACTCAGGTCCCACAGGATGTGTGTCTGTGTGTGTGCATTTGTGTGACTGTGTACTTCCTTGTCTGACTGTGTGTTTGTACACACTTTGGAAAACCCCTTCCCAGAGTAGCCTGAATGGGCACGCTGTCCTGTGTGTCTGTTCCACATTCCCAGCTGTCCTGTGTGGCTGAAGTGAACACAGCAAGTGGACTAGAGACCAGTGAGACAGAGGCTCTGGTTACATCCTGCTCCTAACTTCTGATTTGGGATCAGTTGTCTTCAGACTAGTTCTCAAATCATTTTGAGTTACAACACAACAAGTCCAGGACCAGAACAACACAACAAGTCCAGGACCAGTTGTTACGGGTATAATATGGCCGCAGGGAACTGGACATTCCCTGTTAGAAAGTAGTTATTTAAAGGGGAGGCAGATGAAACACCAAACAAGGTGTGTGTGTGTGTGTGTGTGTGTGTGTGTGTGTGTGTGTGTGTGTGTGTGTGTGTAAGTAGCAGATCACTGGATCATTAAGCTCCATTGTTTTTAGTTTTTATTTAGTGGGTAGATCAGCTTTAATATTGCAGAGCTCCATTGTTATTGGAGTCCCAGTTTATAGCAATCTTGAAAGCGAGACAGATCCATGTCACACTGTTCTGTGTTCTGGTATTATTTGAACACAATTTAATTATTTATCAATTCAAAGAGGTATAGATGTTACTTTGTTTATTGTACCTTTGTTTTTTCTATATTTGTATTGACGATTTAGCCTAATGTATTATGGCTGATATTGATAGTGTATTATGACTGCCTACGGAGGATTATAGTGTCACATACAGTATATACAATATGGTTTTAAGTCTGTAATAGGTATTGTGTGGTGTAATATTGTACAATAACACAATAGAATTCTAAACTCTAAACTTCTAAACTCTAAAAAGTGTCCTGAACAGCCTTTAATGATTATATCCTATATCCTGCCTCCAGTATTTATGCTGCAGTAGTTTATGTCGGGGGCTAGGGTCAATCTGTTATATCTGGAGTATTTCTCCTGTCTATCTGGTGTCCTGTGTGAATTTAAGTATGCTCTCTCTCTTTTTCTCTTTCTCTCTTTCTTTTTTTCTCTCTCTCAGAGGACCTGAGCCCTAGGACCATGCCTCAGGACTACCTGGCCTGATGACTCCTTTCTGTCCCCAATCCACCTAGTCGTGCTGCTGCTACAGTTTCAACTGTTCTGCCTGCGGCTATGGAACCCTGACCTGTTCACCGGACGTGCTAACTGTCCCAGATCTGCTGTTTTAACTCTCAAGAGACAGCAGGAGCAGTAGAGATACTCTGAATGATCGGCTATGAAAAGCCAACTGACATTTACTCCTGAGGTGCTGACCTGTTGCACCCTCTACAACCACTGTGATCATTATTATTTGACCCTGCTGGTCATCTATGAACATTTGAACATCTTGGCCATGTTATAATCTCCACCCGGCACAGCCAGAAGAGGACTGACTACCCCTCATAGCCTGGTTCCTCTCTAGGTTACTTCCTAGGTTCTGGCCTTTCTAGGGAGTTTTCCCTAGCCACCGTGCTAACACCTGCATTACTTGCTGTTTGGGGTTTTAGGCTGGGTTTCAGTACAGCACTTTGTGACATCAGCTGATGTAAGAAGGGCTTTATAAATACATTTGATTGATTGATTGATATATAGAAGTAGAGTACAGACACTAGGTCACTCTTGCCGTACAGATGCAAATAGGGCCTCATTTATAGGAATTGTGACCTCTGACAAAAAAAGGCCTCGCTAATTGTGTCAAGGGACTATAGCAGCCGAAAGAGTTAGAAACTCCATCAAAGGTTTCAAAGTCATCCGAAGAGCCAAGTCACAGACTGTGTTCCAAATGGCACTCTGTGGTCCCGTGTGGCTCAGTTGGTAGAGCATGGCGCTTGCAACGCCAGGGTTGTGGGTTCATTCCCCACGGGGGACCAGGATGAATATGTATGAACTTTCCAATTTGTAAGTCGCTCTGGATAAGAGCGTCTGCTAAATGACTTAAATGTAAATGTATTCCCTATATAGTGCACTATTCCCTCAAAAATAATACACTAAATAGGGAATAGGGTGTCATTTGAGACTTAGCCACAGTCTCGAGATGACATAGCACGCCGCATGCTCACCTACTCATATGCAGTCTGGGGAAGATGGATGCGGTTGGGCCAGTTCTTATCATTCTCACACATTTACATCTATTCAGTGAAAAGAGGGTGATTCTATGAAAAGTTTAATTCAAGAATTCAATTAGTTGTGTTTCAGATTGTAGCTTTGTAAAGCAATCCTTATTTTACTGTTGCATAGAACACACACACACACATAGTGTCACACGGTGTCACACAGCCGACAGATAAGCCATGGTTGGGGTTGACAGGAATTTCCTCCCCAAACACCTACACAACTGCACGGTTGGTCTATATGTGAACACACACACACAAAGCCCACCTTTATGGAGTGGAAAAATGTGGTGTCACAAATCCCCATTGCTGTACTCAGCGACCTTTTGATAGAAACAATGTCTGACTACATACATTTACAAATCCATTCATTTCAAGTCAGATGACGTGGCAAAACAGTTCCTGGCGCCACTAGGTTTCCATTAACCAGGTGTCTACGAGATCAGTCTCTGTCTAGCACTTTATCAGCAATGGGAAAACTTAGCCTGACACTTATCTAGACAGACTACAGAATGGATAGATGTGGCCTTTAATCTCATGTGTATCCAAAAATAATGGGAAATTCCCATAAAGGGAATTCCCAACACACACTGGTTCACATGAAAGTGGAGTGTGGCAGCTCTATACTTGGTAGCTGTAGATCACTGTTAGTTATAGGGGGGTGGAGGTAGTTGGTATTATTGTCAATCTCCTTTGTTTTGTATATTTTATAAAGGCCAGTTCATTCGCTTAGAGTGATTTTCCACTTGCTGGTACAAAACACCATTGTGAAGTATAATATGTGGGAAAGACTGGGGTTCCCCCCCAGTATAAGTGGATGGTGGGTGTGTTTCTTCAATGCCTCAGGCACTCCACAATGAAAACCCCCCCCTACTTATTACAAGCTACAGGCCGCCATCTGAAAGTTCTGATACCTTCTTATAACCCTAACGCATCTCGCCCCTGTCATAGTTAGAGCCCTGCCATGTGTACTGAAGACTCAATGGCACCATGATCTTTTTTAACCCCAGCCATCACTGGCTAGGGATAGAGGCCAAAGCGGAGGCCAAAGCCAAGGACTGTCAAGATTTCTTCAAAGTAATAGTGATGCAGATAGGGTTTTTTAAATAATTTGAGGGGGTTTTATATAGAAAATGTAGAATCAGAGTAATGTCATACATGTACCCATCCTTGTGGTCCAGTATGGCTCAGTTGTTAGAGCATGGCAATTGTACCGCCAGGGTTGTGGCTTCGATTCCTGTGGCCACCCATATGTAATGTATGCATACATGACTAAGTTGCTTTGGATAAAAGCGTCTGCTAAGGGGCATATATGATGATTCAAACATGGTCATTTTCATGAGCTGAGGGATTCCTGAAAAAGGAAATAAATAATACTTTCATCAATGTATTAATGCATAATTTACAGTCATTTAAATTATGTTTCACAAATACCAGAACAAATGTTAATGTCCTTGTCTGGTTCAGGTAGTATATTCTTGCACGTCCTCGCTTTCTCAAAAGCAGATGTCCATTTTTACATCATTGGTGACTGATAGCGAACACACTGTACAGGCATTTATTTTATTTAACCGTTATTTAACTAGGCAAGTCAGTTAAGAACAAATTGTTATTGATAATGACGGCCTACCAAAAGTCAAAAGGCCTCCTGCGGTAACAGGGGCTGGGATTAAAAATATAATTAAAATAAAATATATAAATATAGGACAAAACACACATCACGACAAGAGAGACAACACAACACTACATAAAGAAAGACCTAAGACAACAACATAGCATGGCAGCAACACATGAGAACACAGCATGGTAGCAACACAACATGACAACAACATGGTAGCAGCACAAAACATAGTACAAACATTATTGGGCACAGACAACAGCACAACGGGCAAGAAGGTAGAGACAACAATACATCATGCAAAGCAGCCACAACTGTCAGTAAGGCAGACAGTCTGTCAGTAAAGCAGACAGTCAATTGGTCAGCTATTCATTACAGAAATAAACAATGACTAATTTCAGCTGGGCTGTCTCTTCAATCCATGCTGTTTTTACTTCTCTGCGTGATTAAAATTTCCCGCATTTCTTTCATCTGATAAATGTGTATGAATAGTTACTATTCATTGTGAAACCCATCTGTGATAAGAACAGTTGATTCTTGAAAAATATGAGGAAGCAAGCAATAAGGGAGAATGTCCTACTGTTAATGTCATTGTTACTCAATTCCTCTTCAGCGTGAAATGTTTGATTAAGTCACTCCGACTTGTTTTACATTTAAATTTTAGTCATTTAGCAGACACTCTTATCCAGAGTGACTTACATTAGTGTATTAATCTTAAAATAGCTAGGTGAGACAACATATGACAATCGTAGCAACTACATTTTCCCCCAACAAAGTAGTTATCATCAAAGTAGGAAAAGACAAGTGCTGTGGGATTTATTTAAGATACTCTTTAAAGAGGTAGGTCGTTTTAAGAGTTAAGTTTATGGGCTAAAATAACTGTATTTGATGAGTATATAATGTCATGAGAACACTTTACTTACAATGCATTATAATGCGGTCATAATGCATTGTAAGACTTGTCATAAACATGTCTGGTCCATTAGTCATTTGAGGCAGTTGAAAATTTGCTACAAAGATTGACATAACATATTTTTTATCCTTATACTACAACATCAAAAAGGCTCATACATGCTTATAACAAGTTATAAAGCCTTATACCTGTCAGTTTTAAGTTGGTGTTACCAAACTGAACTGTAGCAGACACAAGTCTGCCTCACAGGAAGTACATTCTGGTTATTGTGTCACTGTGACCTCATTCCTGTGTGAACCCTTAGTGTAAATGTGCAGTCACTCATACAGTAAAACAGTGAGCTTATCTACCTAATAAGTAGTTTGTCTATCTATTCATATGGAAATGAGCTCAGATAATCAAGCACTGTTGAATTAATCTCACTTGGTGTCATGTGACATCGAGGGTGCTTGCTCAACCGCGCACTGTGGCGCTTGGCAGGATGCTAAACAAAAGACAAAGGAAGTTCAGAAGATGACATATAGCCTCAAAAAGTTCCCTTTTTGTAGGTGTCATTTGAAAGAGAAAATAAAATGAATGGGGGTTGCCATTGGGGGATTAAAATCAGGTGGTTTGTCATTTAAAGAGCACATCCTCCTGAGACCCCTATGAATGTTTACTGCTTTTGTTTTAGGCATGTTAACTGGACATATAGTGCCTTCAGAAAGTATTCATACTCATTGACTTATTCCCCATTTTGTTGTGTGACAGCTTTAATTGAAAATTGATTAAATTGTTGTTTTTTCTTACCCATCTACATAATGACAAGGTGAAAACATGTTCTTATACATTTTTGCAAATTAGCACACCCCTGAGTCAATACATGTTAGAATCACCTTTGGCAGCGATTACAGCTGTGAGTCTTTCTGGATAAATCTCCAAGAGCTTTGCACACCTGGATTGTACATTATTTTCCCATTCTTTTTTTCAAAATTCTTCAAGCTCTGTCAAATTGGTTGTTGATCATTGCTAGACAACCATTTTCAAGTCTTGCCATACATTTTCAAGCAGATTTAACTCAGGAACATTCACTGTCTTCTTGGTAAGCAACTCCAGTGTAGATGTGGCTTTGTGTTTTAGGTTATTGTCCTCCTGAAAAGTGAATTCATCTCCCAGTGTCTGGTGGAAAGCAGACTGAACCAGGTTTTCCTCTAGGATTTAGCCTAGCACCATTCTGTTTCTTTTTTATCCCGAAAAACTCCCCAGTCCTTAACAATTACAAGCATGCCCATAACATGATGCAGCCACCACTATGCTTGAAAATATGGAGAGTGGTACTCAGTAATGTGTTTATGGAATCACCCCAAACACTTAACAAAAAGTGAATTGCTTTGCCACATTTTTTGCAGTATTACTTTAGTGCCTTCTTGAAAACAGGATGTTTTGCATGTTCTGTACAGGCTTCCCTTTTTTCACTCTGTCAATTAGGTTAGTATCGTAGAGTAATTACAATGTTGTTGATCCATCCTCAGTCTATCACAGCAATTAAACTCTCTGTTTAAGAAAATTTTTACTCCTGTACTTTAGGCTTTCTATAAAAAAGGGGTTGAATACTTAACTCAAGACATTTCAGCTTTTAATTTTTAATTCATTTGTAATAAAATTCTAAAAACTATTCCACTTTGTCATTATGGGATATTGTGTGTAGGCCAGTGACAAAAACAAATCTAAATTTAATCAATTTTAAATTCAGGACGAAACAACTAAATGTGGAAAAAGTCAGGGGTGTGAATACTTTCTTAAGGCATGTTCCCACAAAAAACTACATTTAGAGTAAATATAGTAAGAGGCTCAGACAATGCCAACAGTATCACACATTAGTTTGGTATGTAGGCATCTAGGACCTTCATTTCTACCAGACTACCACATTATTCCACAAACACACATCACCCATTTACCCTGCAAAGGAAAACCTTCATCAACCACGCTTTCACCAGGGTTCTGTGAGCATCGAGGAGTCTGAGCTACTTATGTTCTTCTGGGAGGACTGAGGGCAAATAACATACACATATTTCACCACTGACTGACATATGACAGTCAAGTCAGTCCCTTACCTTTTCAGTCACTGCTTTGAGAACGTGGGGTCCCACAGGACTCAGTCATAGCTCCACTACCGATTGATCATGTGACTGACTGACTACAATCAGTGGTGGATAACCCGGAAAGCACCCGGTCCTCCAGGTGACTCACCGTCCCATCATCTAGTGTGGCTGCACACCCCAAATGGAGAAGTATCAGTGATGTTTTTATAGGCCAAACGTTCCCTGAAAGCACAACCAGTAAATATTACTCACCTTGGGGTAGAAGGTAATGGTGAACAGTTAAAGTCACTTAGTATCGAGGGGATGATAGTGCTACAGCATCTTCTTACTTAACCAATAAGCCTACACCTCTCTAGAATCTATTTCAGTGTATAATGTGCAGATGGGTATGATTTACAATCCAGGTACGAAGGGGAGAATGGACCTCCTCTATAAATTTGGGGAACATTAAGTTACAAAAATACTCCTAAATGAAACTAAATACACCCCCCCATCCACTGCATTAAAGATGCACTACCAATGAAATAAGCACAGACACAAGACACACACATCCTGCCATACTACTGTATTCCATCTTTCAAAAAAGAAAGATAAGATTTTAATATTACTTAACAATATGTTAAAAGGTAGCCAGTTTGGCTTCAGTGTTAATACAATATACACTCTATAACAGATTGATAGTGTGCATTGTTCTTTTCTTCAATTTCATTCTGAAAGTATTGTGATACAAGCTGGATACAAGTCAAAAATAGGAAAGAAAACAAAATAAAAACTGTAACTGGTACACTTATCGATTTTGTTAAATGAAATTGAAAAAATAAAAAAAAGAACGTTGTCAAGTATTAAGCCAAGTTCCTCTCAGTCAAGTGAGAGTTGTTGGGGGCAGGGGAGAGTATGGCAGACCATGCCCATTCATTCCCTTGTCAGTTATCTGAATGAGATGCCGTGCTAGGAATCGTGGGTAACAAGGGGATAGTAAGCCACAGTAACTGAATGAAAGGCTTTAATTCATCAGATATCTTTTTTTCCTCCAATTTTTTTCCCATGTGTGTCTGTTTTCACAAAGCATACATAGTAAGGATCTTTTGACTAAGAGTCCGGCAAAAAAGAAAAGAAAATGCATTTCAGAACATGGCTTTTTAAGTCAAGAGAAATGCCCCTCAGACTAAAAACACACAAACGAGCAACAAAAACAAAACCAGGTAGAAAGTAGCATTTTGTGATTATTCTTTTGTGTGTCATTTAATGTAATTCTTTTTCTCTCTCTCAGAGTTCTGCTTGAGGATCAGCCCGGAGGATGGGTTCATGGTAGAACCGCACAGCAACAAAGAACAAGGCAGCGTGGGTGTGCGCCATTTGGGCACAGCAGGGCTACGGGATGACGGGGTCTGTGGTAGCAGTTTGAATGGGGGGGGTGCTGATTGCTTCCTGCCACAGTCTCTTTTTCTTTGTCCTACGCGAGGTCCCATCAGTGGGCGGCGAACGTTGCTTTCTTCAAGCTAAAGTTGGACCAGTTGATGGACAGCCGTTGTCGGGTCTGCCTGGCGGAATCCAAGCAGAACCTGGGAAGGGAGGGAGAGAGATGGGGAGTTAAAGATCCACTCCATGCAACGCTTTTCACTAGGGGCATCTGGAGGAGGGAAGTACGCTCAAGCTAAGTACCAATTATCTTTCCTTCCTCCCAAAGTGTGCATTTGTTCTCTTCCCTTCACGGATTTGAAAGGACTCCACCAATCCAATGCTTTTACATTTGTGGGAAGTAGTGAACAGGTGCACACTTTAGGGGAAAATAGATATTATTGGGGTACACCCCTAGTCCTCTCCACACCCATAATCATAAGCTTAGGAATACAAGTAATTTGTTTTAATAGTTTTGGGGGATTTAATGATAAATTGATTCACATAATAGATTCTGCATATAAAGCATCCAGCTTCACTTCAAGCTAGATTCAATTTAAACACTTTGCAACTAAGCTTCCGGACAGATCGTTTAAGCAATTTTTTCAACAAAAAAAAGAAGCTTTATGTAATCAATGCAAAGGAAGAGTCAAGTGCCCGTACCTTTTGAAATACTCCACCTCCCTCTCAGTCTCGTCCATGTCAGTACTGTCCAGATCAATGTCTTTGGGCAAGAAAACATCATCTGCAATAAGAGAACACTCGGTCACAAAATGCCAACGTAACAAATGTAAATGTCCCCGTCTCAATATTATCTCTGGATGTTGTATGTGCCTGAAACACTTCTGCAGCCCTGAAACTAACCATCCTACAGGGATAAATAAAACTGCACAGCATAACCTAGCATATCATGCTGACCTATTGAGTTGTTTGTCTTGTCAGCCTTCTTCTTCTTGTTCTTCTTGGCCTTGGCCTTGGGCTGGGGGGATTCTGCGCTGAGGGGTTTGCCGTTCTGCTGGGGCTGCTCCGTCTGCGAGGCAGGGGGTGGGGAGGGCTCCAACAAGGGTCGGCTCCTCTCATCTTTCACCTGGCTTGCCGACTGCTGATGGTGCTGCCTTTTCCCGTTGTTCCTCTCCTCCTTCCTGGGTCCCGGTGCCAGAGGGACGACCGGGTCTTCAGCGGGAAGCCTGGGCCGGGTCACTTTGACATCTGGTGGTAGTTGTGGTGTACTGTTAGTGGTGGTCGCCTCTGGGGCTTTCTTGACCATCGTTGTCTCGCTGGCGGTTTGCCTGATTGGCTGCTGCTGTTTTGGCTTGGCTTTGCCATTGGTCTCCGTCGTTTGGGGTGCAACGGAGGTGCCGTTAAGAAGGAAGGGGGCTGGGAAGTTGGGGGCATTTGGGGTGAAGGGGGCCGGAGTAGGGGCTTTCTCCCTGCTGTTCTTTGGACTGTGCTGTGAGGGGGGAGGCCGGGGCTGGGGTCGGTGCTCCACTCTGGGATCCTTGTGGCCAGGGAGGCGCATGAGGCTGTGCAGGAGCTGGCTCTTGCCGTTGCGGAGGTTCTCTAGGACGTTCTGGGCCGTCTGTTTGAGGGGCTGGGGGTTGTTCTGCGGTACGGGGGCGGCGAGCTCCTTGGCTTTCTCCTTTTTCTTCTTGGCGGAGCGGAGGTGCTGCAGCTCTTGCAGGCGGAGGAGTTCCCGTTGGAGGGCCTCCTCCTCCTCCCGCCGCCGTTGCTCCTCCTCCAGGAGCTGCTGCACCTGATCCTCCTCCCGCTCGCGGGCCTCCGCCTCCAGACGCACCTTCTCTTCCATCTGAGACACACACAGACAGTTCATATCCAGTTGGTCCGTTACTTCATTTAGTAACAAAAAAATACAACTTTGGTTTGACCCAACTCCCTATTTGAACTAAGTCCTTAGCACCAATGTTAAAATTACAACTTGAAGGGTTATAGTTCAGCCCAAAATCAAATACTAAAACATATCATGTCTGGATTATCAGTAGACCACTTTTGACGTCAGCTGGGGTGAACTATTACTTTCAAAGTGACATTTTAAATCACGACACTGTCGTCGAAACAAAAATGGGTAACACTTCAAACAAAATGTTGTAAAACGCTTTAAACCACTACCTTCTTCTGTTTGTGGCGGGCCCGCTTTGCAGCCTTGGAGCTGGAGGCAGGCTTGTTGTCACTGGCGCTGTTGATGAACTGCAGCAGGTCCTCCACCCGCCGGTGGTCCTCCATGCCGTCGGCACCACTGTCGCGCTCCACCACGGCCGGCTGCTCCTCCCTCTTGGGCTGTTCCTCCTTCCGCTTGGTCAGCCTTAGGCGCAGCTTCTCGCGCATTTCCGCGTAGTTGCGGCTGGTGGGCGCCGCCGGGGGCTAGGGGAGGAAACAAGGAAATAGGGTTTAGATTATTCTGGTAGTTTGAGTTGAATTGTGTGTTGAATTCATCAGAGCACCCAATACTATCTGGGGTGAGTTTCCGCTATACAATGTAAAATGTGTTGGGGACCTAATCAGAAGTGCTATTTAAAGTGCCATCTCTCCAGACTAGGCTCGTTCAGCTGCTGGCTAGACAGTGTCCAACAGGCCGTTCTAGTAAAGATTTAGATTCTGTATCCCACAAAATGTCAGACTACATCATAAAACACTATTACAGACTTCTGTTTCTCACTATTCCACAAGTTGATACATAGTAATATACTCATAATAGTACGAGTATATGCATGTGCGCGCATGTGTGCATGTCTTACCCCGCCGTGCCCGAAGAACTCGCAGTAGCAGCAGTCGCAGTACTTCCCTTCCTTCTGGTTGGTGGAGGTGGAGGTGGAAGAGCTGTGCTCCGAGCAGCTGTCCTCGTCCTGGCTCTCCTCGCCGTCGTAGCCCTGGTGGTCGTACGCCCCGTTTCCCTCGCAACGGTGGCCCTCACACTCGGGGTCACTAGAAGGGGTCAAACGCCAAGGTCAAAATGTCAATGTCATGCCAATATGTAGTAGCTGAAATACCGGTAGGTGAAGTTAACCAATAAATATTTTGAACTTTCTGTACTGTCAAATAAACTGGTTCCAATTGTGGCAAGTCGGATAAGATAAAGATGTATAGTAAACATATAAACAACGTTCACACATGACTGATACATTTATCTTGCATATACCTTGTAAGCATTTGTAAGGCACAAACATCAATTTCATTAAAGAGCAGTGCTACACAAGCTAAACAATAAACATACTGTAAGTCACACAAATACATTTTTCACTGAAAAGCAGTACTGATACAAAACTGTTAGTAGTGCGCTTGGCTTTAAAGAGGTAAAGAGTCTGTTCCCTGATGGCAGTACTGCATATTGGCTGTCCAGTGGATGTGTAAGATCCTAAATGATTTCTTTACCCCGCTTACCTGTGCACCGGAGAGCCTTTTACCTTCTTCCTACAATCTTACCACTGACCTGTACAACTCTCTCTAGGGTAATCTGACTTTCCCATGTGAGGGAGCCAAACCAGGCAACAACACTAAATGTGAAGACTGGCTCAATAAAACAATCTGTAAAAGGACTAGAACAGATTTATACATTAGGCCTTCTAAGTTTACGAAGGAAGTACAGTCTGGATTGATATTTAGATAACACTGGCCCACAGTTGGCTCCAAAGTTCAGCTTGTTATTAACTACTGTACCGATGGTGATTGACTTGGAGCAATCAGCTTGATGGTTGTTTCCCAAAGTCTATGATTAGGTCTTTGGTCATTCAGATTTCAGCACCAGATGTCAAACTTGTCCACTGTGGACTGAATCAGGTCATCCGAATCAGATGTGCCAAGATTAGCAGTGTCATCTGAGTATTTTATGTACCGTATGTTCTCAGGGCAGGTGCTCCTACAGTCATCTGTATAGTGTAAACAGGACAGGAGAGATGATTGAGCCCTGTCCTGCACTCACCAATGAATCCCACCCACGGTGGTCTATTTGACAGAAAATATAAAATCCACAGAATGAGTTTTGGACTTAGGTTCATATTCAAAAGTTTGACCATTAGATATGGCTGTATACTGCTAAAAGCACTGGAAAAGGCCACAAACACCATCTAGGCATAGGACTTGGCAATGTGTGGTACAGTAGGAACAAGAACCTTGTCCACTCCGTTGCTTGTAGGCAAATTGAAGGGGGTCTACAATGCCTCAAACCTCATTTTGTATGTGGGAGAGAACCAAACACTCAGAACGTTTCATTATGACAGGCGTTAACGTAACAAGGGCTCCCGAGAGGCGCAGCCGTCTAAGGCACTGCAGTCCCTGGTTCGAATCCAGGCTGCATCACATCCGACCGTGATTGGGAGTCCCAAAGGGCTGCCCGCAATTGGCCCAGCGTCATCCGGGTTTGGCTGGGGTAGGCCGTCATTTTAAATAAGAATGTTCCTAACTGACTTGCCCAGTTAAATAAAACATTTAAATTAAAAAATAAAGGTGGTAATCGCTGAGGACAGCAGAGCGGCTCTTCTTGGGTACTGGGCATACGATGGATGATTTCTACAGAGCTGGTACTGTATGCTCCCTCAGTGAGCGTTTGAACAGCTCACAGAACACACCTGACAATTCCTTGTGACAGAATTTAAGTTGGAGAAATTATCTGGAGCAGTAGCTTTGTTTTCTGATATTAGATGTAATACCCTATCAACATCTACTTCCTCTATAACCAAATCAGCTTCCCTTTGTGCTAAAGATAACATTTCACAACAGCTCATCCTCCTCAGTACTAAAGTCCAGACTACCAAACCTAAAATAAAAAGAGCTCAAACTCTCGGCAAACCCAATAGAATGTTCTTTTGAATGGACATTGAGCTCAGTGTGGTTAGTTGGTAGTCTAGAGAAGTTTTAGACCCTTCCAAGTACCCCTCATCTTTCCATCCTGGTATAGTCCTTCACCCTTCTCTATGTAACCCTTTTTGCTTATTTTGAAGGGACCACTGTATCCTCAAAAAAAGGTATGTAATCAGACAAAGCCTCTAAAGTTTCATCCAGTGTGGCATTTTCTGAGAAAACAGTCCAATCGGTACTGTCAAAGCAGTCTTGCAGCACTGCACTGGATGTGTCATTCCACTGTTTTGACTGATTTATAGACTACTCCCTCTCTGTAGTTTATTTCGAAAGGCTGGAATGAGGTGGACTGCATTAAGAGCCTAGGTGCTTAGAGGAGCCTTCTGAATAGACTGGTGTTTTACTACCCCTTGTTGAACATGTAACATATTGCTGATAAGAAGCAAGAGTCTTTGAGAGTACCGCTGTTGAAAACCACCCAGTCTAAAATAAAAATCGGGGAGTCAGGTGATTTTGACTATGCGGTGCACGCATGACGTGATTACATCTGCTGTGCAATTAATAACAAGAATGATAAAGAACTGACCGAATTCACGGGGCCGGTACTTTGGTGTGAAGGAGCGGGATAGTAGCACCACATCTGATGAGCAGTGCGATTCCAGAGTGGTACAATATACGACGATGGAAGCTAGATCTACTCAGGCTTTTATAAAGCTAGCCAACTTCAGTTAGCTTCACATTCCAGCTGAGACTTCATTCATACTACGACAGTGGATATTGCGCTCGTCTGCCTGCCGCTAACTCTAGGAGGCTTGCATCAGTGCATGCATGTCGCACGTGGCGAGTCGAACGCCGAACTCTTGATTGAGACAACGCTGAAAAATCTAAATCGATGGGCGAGTCAAGTTATCTTGGAAATTCAGCAGGCTCTAGTGTGAAATTGGCCGCTAGAAGTGCTGTCGGTCTTTTATTACGTATTGTAACGACGATTTAATGTTGTCTTTGGTGTGCTTATCAATGCAACAGCAGCTTTTATCTAAAATAATTGTATTAAGTAAGTCATACAAAAAGGTGTGATGTTTCAAACGCATTCTGTCATTAATAAATGTGCTAGGTATTTTAACATTACTATATTTTTTAACACAAAAAACACTGTTTAATACAATATTTAGTCAGTGATCTACACATTTTTTATTTTATTTAACTAGGCAAGTCGGTTTAGAACAGATTCTTATTTACAATGACGGCCTACCCAGCCAAATCCCGACGACGCTGGGCCAATTGTACGCTGCCCTATGGGCCTCCCAATCACGGCCGGATGCGATACAGCCTGGATTCGAACCAGGGATTGTAGTGACACCTCTTGCAATGAGATGCAGTGCCTTAGACCGGGGGCCAAGGGGATGATGATGCAATCTTTCAGAGAGGGAGGGAATATATGATTTCATTGGTCCTCCAACCACACTTCATTCAGAGTAAATGGAGTTGGCCTGACCCGGAACAAGTTAGTTCTGAAGGACTCGTTGCCATAGAAATGTACATGGCTAAAAGCTTAGCCACATTCATATGACCGGTTATTTACAGTTGGAACACAGTTGACCAAAGTTGCCTCACTAACTCCTCAAACCACATTCAAAGTATAGGGCTCAGGATATGGGCAGATCTGCTGTATGCCTGGTTGACATAAATGCAAACCCTGCCTCCGTGCTTTTCCCCATGTCAATGTCATGCCTGTATGGTGTTCTGAATCCGACAAAGCTCAGTTCTGAGTCAATGACTTGGCATCTAACCATGTTTCAGTAAGACTGATCAGTTTGGCCTCTCGGTATGCCCATTGGAAAGTAACGTTGACATACATTTTATGGAGTATAGAAGGGAGCGATGGGCTTCCAATGTTGTGGTTATGAGTAAGACCTAGTTGTTTAGAAGCCCACTCAAAGCAACAGTGGGTGGTTACAATTCAATGCTCTCCAATATAGCCATGGAGAGGTAGTAGGCAGATGTTTTGCCTAATCAACTGATACAGGATCAGATTTCAATTCATGGGCAATATTAAAAATAAAAAGCTTGCAGCACGCCCAGTGCTCCGTTGACATTTCACAGAGATATGCTTGTTTATTTGAGACATGACATGTTCATATTAACAGCGTATACTAAAATATGAAAGTACTACATGTCATGTCTCAAATTCAATATACATCTTACCTCTATTGTTTAACATTCTCCGGATTTGAGAAGAAAGATGAATGTCATTAGCCTGTCACGGTAGCCTTAATTCTCGCACAGCATCTAGCCTAGCTGACGCAAAGCTATTTTCCAAATTCTTGACCACCTTTTTTCATCTGGCCTCCATTGATTTAGTCGCCCAAATGTCTTACCTTTCTTCACACAGATTATGATAGAGACATAAGGTTTGGCCCATTGTTTTCCTTACAGGATTATCTACACAATGCGTTTTTGATTGGACACACTATACAGGCCTTGGTCTGGTCAATGTTAGTATCAGGAGTAGGTTAATCTGATCTTAGATTTGTGATAAAAGAAAACTTAAACAAGGGACTGACCTGCACACGCTGGGCGGGGCGCTAATGGCCCCGTCGGCTGGTGCGGCGTCAGGTGGCTCGGCTGGGGACAAGCACATGCCCTGGTGGTGGGCCTCCATGAAGCCTGGGGCCGTGGTGGGAGTCGTTGGGAAGGGCTGCGAGCCCATGCTGGGGTAGTGGTGCTGGGCGGTGGGGCCAGGGGCAGGAGGCAGGGCTGGGCCAGACGAGAGCTGAGAGAGGGAGGCCAGGCCTGTGGGGCTATTCCTAGGGGCGATGGGGCCAGGTTGTTGCCTATGGTCCTCTTTACCTATATTGTGAAATACATCACCTGGCAGAGACAGAAAAAAAAAAAAAATGCATATGAAATGATGCACATTCAGCAGCTGGTTAGTGAAGATCGGAGACAATTCACAAGAAGTCATCTTAAATGCCTCAATGAAGGAAATACATTTACAGTAAGTCAGACCCATGTTTTTGGGTCATCAGGTATATTCTGACCTCTGCTTGTATATTCTGTATTTGGAACATGTTAAATTACAATCATTGCTGCAAACACAACACTTTCCCTTTCTCAGGCAGCTTTCCTGTCACATCAGTACAGATCAAGGAGAAGAAGCTAATTCAGGCCATTGAGACGCAGCCTTGCGGCTAGTGACTGCTAGCCGTAAGCACCCCTCCCCCCCATTTTATCACATAAGTACAAAACGAAGTCGATAGCCGAAGTCGGTAGCTGAAGTCTACGCCCCTTTGTTTGTGATTGGTCAACAGTAGGGATTCTTCAAAAGTCTTTGCTGTCCTTCTACGACATACTTTTCATTGAGTAATATTGCACCAAACATCTTAGTTAAATGTAAAATTGCGCAACTAAGACCTCTGCAAAAATATCAAAATGAATGACAGATTTCTTGAGTTAGATTAATTCTGACTACAACGTCTCAAAAAGGACAAACAGTACTACTGCTGCTTTAAAAGAAAAATTATGTTCAAGCGAAGGTCTTATAAAGGAGCACACGAGCACACTAGTTTGGTTATGAAGCATGCTGACAACTTTAGAATGAACCAAATGTATCGGGCATGTGGTGGTGTGCTAGTATGGATATTGGAACGTAGCAGTGTGCCATCGGACTAGCCCTAAGCTGCGCTCCTCCTCCTCAGTTTTACCTAAGGAGTTGGGTCTTTTAGATGAAACTTGGATGTGATTATTACTTGACTGGACAGTGGTTGCCATGCAGGAGACTGAGGCGGTGGAGGCAGAGGTGGCCATCACCACTTTGTTGGCCTCCAGGAAGGCATCTTGGAAATTGTAGAGACACTTCTTCTTGGCGCCGTTCTTCCTCTCCCTGGGCAGGGGCTGTTGCTGCTCCGACGGCGAGGGTGGGAGGAGGTGAAGGGAGGTGGGTTCGGCCGAGGCGGTGTGGGCGTGGTCACCATAGCTGGAGGAGGAGGGCGGGGGGAGGGGCACGTCAGGGTGGTGGGGTGATCCCAGCATGTCCCCTGGAGATGAAGACAAACATTTTATTTGTATTTATTTAGCCTTTATTTAACCAGGCAAGTCAATTAAGAACAAATTCTTATTTACAAGGACGGCCTGGCGAAAAACAATTGAAGAACAAGAGTTAACTGCATGTGTAAGATCCTGTGTAAGTCCAAAGATTTAGATGGGTGAGAAGGAACATCGGACACAAACAATAAGGATGGCTCTCACTGTATACAGAGTTCAAGTGTACATTGAATTCTATGGCACGAGGGAGGAACAATTCTACTTCATAGAGCCAAAACACACAACACTGAACCTTGTTGGGACCCATCCTTGTATAAACTACAGAGACCAAGTCACACCACACCCCTCGGACAAAGACACTGATCCGACAGAAGGAGGAGGAGCTGGGGGAAGGAGGCTGAAATGGGAGTCGAATGGGGCCTCTTACTACAAGAGCAGACATGTACATATTACCATGTACATATTACCATAGCTACCTGGATGTACATATTACCTCAACTACCCGGTGCCCCAGCACATTGACTCTGTACCAGTAACCCCTGTATATAGCCTCGCTTTTTATTTTACTGCTGTTTAATTATTCATTACCTTCATTTTCTATTCATCAATTATTATTTATTTTTTTCTCTTAACTTCTTAAAGCATTGTTGGTTAAGGGCTTGTAATTAAGCATTTCACTGTAAGGTTTACACCTGTTGTATTTGGCGTATTTGCCAAATACAATTTAATTTGATGCAGTTGCAGGCAATGGAGCTGGGAGCTGAAATAAAATGAGCAGCTCCTCCTTTAGCCTACATTTGGGATGGATGAATCATCTTCCTCTTGGAGAACTACTTGGTATGCAGGCTTTTGCTCCAGCCCCGTTGTACCACATCTGATTAAGCTATTAATTAATAATTAAGATGAATTATTCTTTGTGAGCAGCTGATTAGTAGAATCAGGTGGGCTATATTAGGTTTTGTAGTGAAAGTCTGCAGTATGATAGCTAGCTCCGTGGTGAAGTTCCCTCACAGATCTAGGATCAGCTTCCCTTCCCCCAATCTTAACTGTAACCATTTGTGTGGAAAATGCGAAACGGACTCAGTACCAGCGTCAAGGGGCAATTTCACCCTACACCAGCTCTCCAGGAGGAAGGTTGGTCGTCCATGGGCTAGATGAAGAGGTATGTTCTCACCTGGCAGGGGCTCCTGCAGCAGCACTGATGGGTTCCAATTCTTCATCATGGCAGCGTCGCAGATGTTCTCGAACTTGAGCGAGAGGCACTGCAGCGAGTTGTTCCAGTCGCCAGCGCCGCCACCAAAGCAGTTCTGGTAGACATGGTCCGGTAGGGAGGGGCTGAAGGCCTGCTGCTTGGGCCCTGTGTGGCTCGACGTGGGGGCAAGGGGGATAGGCTAGGAACAGAATAGAAGAGTTCTAAGTTTGATCTGACAATCTTGTTGGTTGTACAGTCGTCTCAAATACAACTGAAGGACCTCGGCGTTACTCTGGATCCTGACTTCTCTTATGAAGAACATGTCAAGAATATTTAAAGGGCAGCTTTTTTCAATCTTCCTAACATAGCAAAAATCTGAAACTTTGTCCAAAAATTATACAGAAACGCTAAGCCATGCTTTTGTCACTTCTAGATTAGACTACTGCAATGCTCTACTCTCAGGCTAACCGGATAAAGCACTAAATAAACTTCAGTTAGTGTCAAACACGGCTGCTAGAATCTTGGCTAGAACAAAAACATGTCATCATATTACTCCAGTGCTAGCCTCTCTACACTGGCTTCCTGTTAAGGCTAGGGCTGATTTCAAAGTTTTACTGCTAACCTACAAAGCACTACATGGGCTCCTACCGTACGCTACATTCACAAGACGCAGGCCTCCTTACTGTACTTAGAATTTCTAAGCAAACAACTGGAGGCAGGGCTTCCTCCTATAGAGTCTTTACTGAAGACTCATCTCTTCAGAAGGTCTAATGAATAAGTGTAGCATGGCTCAGGGATGCGAAGGTGAATGGCAAGACACTGGAGTGACGAACCGCCCTTGCCGTCTCCGGACAAAAAGAACACCTATGTGAGAATGCTGTTCATTGACTACAGCGCAGAGTTCAACACCATAGTGCCCACGAAGCTCATCACTAAGCTAAGGACCCTGGGACTAAACACCTCCCTCTGCAACTGGTTCCTGGACTTCCTGATGGGCCGCCGCAGGTGGTAATGGTATGGAACAACACGTCTGCCACGTCTGCCCTCAACACTGGGGCCCCTCAGGGGTGTGTACTTAGTTCCCTCCTGTACTCCCTGTTCACCCACAACTGCGTGGCCTAACATGACTCCAACACCATCATTAAGTTTGCTGACGACACAACAGTGGTAGGCCTGATCACAAACAACGATGAGACAGCCTACAGGAAGGAGGTTAGAGAATTGGCAGTGTGGTGCCAGGACAACAACCTCTCCCTCAATGTGAGCAAGACAAAAGGAGCTGATCGTGGACTAGAGGAAAAGGCGGACCGAACAGGCCCCCATTAACATTAACGGGGCTGTAGTGGAGCGGGTCGAGAGTTTCAAGTTCCTTGGTGTCCACATCACCAACGAACTACCATAATCCAAACACATCAAGACTGTGAAGAGGGCACGACAAAACCTTTTCCCCCTCAGGAGACTGAAAAGATTTGGCATGGGTCCCCAAATCCTCAAAAAGTTCTACAACAGCACCAGAGAGCATCCTGACCAGTTGCATCACTGCCTGGTATGGCAACTGCTCGGCATCTGACCGTAAGGCGCTACAGAAGGTAGTGGGTATGGCCCAGTACATCACTAAGGCCAACTTTCCTGCCATCCAGGACCTATATAATAGGCGGTGTCAGAGGAAAGCCCATAAAATTGTCAGAGACTTCAGTCACCCAAGTCATAGACTGTTCTCTCTGCTACCACACGGCAAGAGGTACTGGAGCGCCAAGTCTAGGTCCACAATACTTTTTAACAGCTTCTACCTCTAAGCCATAAGACTGCTGAACAATTAATCAAAATGGCCACCAGACTAATTACATTGACACCCCCCCGCCATTTGTTTTGTACACTGCTGCTACTCACTTTTTATTATCTATGCATAGTCACGTCACCCCTACCTACATGTACAAATTACTTCAAATAACCTGTACCCACGCACACTGACTCAGTACCAGTACCCCCTGTATATAGCCTCATTATTGTTATTTTATTGTGTTACTTTTTATTATTTTTTACTTTCGTTTATTTGGTAAATATTTTCTTAACTCTTCTTGAACTGCACTGTTGGTTAAGGGCTTGTAAGTAAGCATTTCATAGTAAGGTCTACACTTGTGGTATTCGGCGCATGTGACAACGTTTGATTTGATTGTGTCTGGCCAGCTCCCTTCACTGGGATTCTCTGCCTCTATTGGACTCCTAGTCTCTCAACATATTTTCAATAGTGACAGCTTTTTACAACACCCGTGCTTCTACACCTGCATTGCTTGCTGTTTGGGGTTTTAGGCTGGGTTTTTGTACAGCACTTTGTGACATCAGCTGATATAAGGGATTTATAAATAAATTTGATTGGCATAACCAAGCTGAAATCCCTCATAGTAGATATGAGCTCATTTGATACAGTGCGACCTCTTGTGGTATATCCATGCAATTACAGCGAAATAATCAACCAAAAAAGGTATAACAGAGTTGAATCACTTCCTTGTGATGGTGTAAATCCCCTGAAGGGAATGTATCAATGGGCAAATTCGATTTGCATGGCCCGGTGCCACGGTTGGGTGGAGATTTCACTTAAGGACCAATGGAATGGTCTAAAATGCAAAAACTCCACCTACCCAGGGTACCGGGCCATGCCAAATGAACTCCATCAATGAAAAATGACCAGTTAAGAGGGATGAGAGGTTACCACTCAAATCATATCCTGAAACTTAAATCATGTAAATCCCCATCAATTTTATAGAGAAAGTATAGCCAATACTGTGTCTGTAACTAGGGCGGTGACAATTATATCATTTTTGTTAATTGTATTAAAAAATATTTTGAGCTTATAATGCATCTTTGAAAAATTTCTACAACATACCTAATGAATATAACACAGCTTTGGTGACACAGCCATCTAAAAAAACAAATGGTTTTGACTGCTTGGAACATTCTTAAATGCAGCTTCTCCTCCAGACTGCTCGTAAAATGATGACCAACTTTACCCACTTCATGTAAAAATGAAAAACTGCTATTGGGTAAACTATACATAGTTCAATCCCCCATTCTCCTAAAATGAATGTACTAATACGATTATAATTTTTATAGGTCATTGTCCATAACTCAGTTGCATGATTATACGATAACCGTGCCAGCCCTATCTGTAAGTGACTATGGCTGTATCCCAATACCCATGAATGACTTCCATTTGTTGTCTCCTCTCCCTCAAGACTGTTGAAATGGCTTTCACCTATCAACAACCTTACAGAGCAGTGGTAAGATCAGTAAGGGACACAAGGAAGCCTTTCAAGACTATTGGGGCACAGCCTGTATCTGTCAAGCATTCATGAGGGTTCACAGGGTCAGATTTCATCTACCTCAAGCTAGTACAGTTGTTAGTGGTATGTGTGTGTTAACTCACCTTGCTGTGTGAAAGGGGGGGGCTGGGGTAGAGTGTGGGGTGCAGCAGGGGCCGGGGCAGGTGGGAGAGGTTATGCAGGGGCAGGTGGCCGTGGATGTGGGGGTAGAGGTGGAGGGCCGGGTGGCTGGGGTTCTGGTTGTCGCCCCCGGTGAAGAACTGGTGGTGGTGGCCGGAGGGGGGTGTGTGGATCCGGCTGGAGGAGAGGGGGGGGGCTGGGCCCAGGGGGGCAAGGGAGGAGGACAGGTCCTGGTTGCACACGTGGCACTCGCAGGCGTGCTGTTCCACCTGGAATGAGAGAGGAACAAGATGGCTACCGTGAGTTGTCCTTCATGTCCACCAGTGTTGATTGTAATTTTTTCTCCTCCTTTCAGCATTAAGACTACTGTGCAAGTATTTTCAGCTAGATGGCGACATACACAACCGGCTGTGTAGAGGCTGTGTGCCCCATGCATTGGAATCCATTCAAACTGAACAGAATCTTTCTCTAGGTATTCTAGATATAGAATACCTAGAGAAAGATTCTGTTCAGTTTGAATGGATTCCAATGCATGGGGCACACAGGTTAACCTGTGGGGCACACAGGTTAACCTGATTCAAATCCTACCTCAAGCCCTAGTTGTGTAGTGTGGTTGTACCTGATGCTGTGGGTAGTAGGGCGGAGGGCTGTTGTTGCTCTTCCCTGGCGAAAGCTCCCCCCGCTGGCCCGGAGGCTCCCCGCCGCTCTCCTCGTCAGCCTCCTCCTCATCACCCTCCGACGAACTACTGCTGCTGCTGCTCCCTCCAGGAGACTGGATAGAGAGAGAGAAGGGGGGAAGAGCGAGAGAGAGAGAGAGGAAGAGGGGAGAGTGAGGGGAATGGAAAGAGAGAGAGAGAGAGAGAGAGAGAGGGGAGGAGGGGGGCAGAGGATGAGAGGGAGAGAAATTGGAGAGAAAACCGAGGGAGAGAGGAGAGTGAGGAGGATAGAGATGGGAGAGAGAAAGAGAGAAATGCAGCAGGAATGAGTCAGAGTCAAAGTACATTTCCACAATCAAATCTGTCCCAGTACTTCGCACAGAGAAACATGCCAAACTTGCATCAAGGGCACTGTCACACACACGGTGTAGGGTGAAGTTGTCCCAGATGCTGATCTTGGGCCAGTTTAGCATTTCCCCCACTAATGGCTA
The DNA here is from genome assembly GCF_045679555.1 of Salvelinus alpinus. Classification (NCBI taxonomy): domain Eukaryota; kingdom Metazoa; phylum Chordata; class Actinopteri; order Salmoniformes; family Salmonidae; genus Salvelinus; species Salvelinus alpinus. The sequence continues at coordinate 53,082,663 of NC_092091.1, forward strand.
AGGTTAGGATTGGGGAAGCTGATCCTAGATCTGTAACTAGGGTAAACGTCACCCCGCAGCCGTCAACCACCCACACCTCATCTTTGAGCGCCATGTTCTCTCCGCCACCGTTGAGCTCGCTGTGCAGGCCGTTCATCCTGGCCACCACCCCTGGGTCCTCATAGCCCCCCATGGGGTAGATGTCCGCAAACTTGCCCAACAGCGGAGGCACTTCGTCCTCGTCGCTACCACTACGAGGAGAGGAGGAAGAAGAGGTAAATACCAAAACAGGAGTGGCCATGTTTTCATTATAAAAATCATTATAGGAAATGACATTACATGATTGGAGAGCACATACCTGATAAAAGAGTTATAACTACATAAACCACAAGAGTAACCATAACCACAACAAATACAACCATACCCACATCAACTAGATATTGTGATAAATCCTACTGGTAGCATGAACTAGTCCCGGGCGATCTGGACAAAAAAAATCCACACCACGATAAATTGGATGAATCACAAGAATGATAAATTTAACAACATTAATGTACAACAGTTATTTTTTTGTAATATTACCCTTAAAACTACTACTTTGAATGCTGTAGCTATCAATTGTCCCATTAACAATTACCCGTATTAGCAAACTTATTTCACACTTCTCTAGTAGGGCCCTATATATGTTATTAATAGTAATGATCGATAATAGCAAAATGGCCACGATAAGTGGTCAGTGTTGATCATTTCAGTTGATCGTCCCAGCTCTAGCGTGAACTCATAAAGCCATTATTTGTGCATTTTAGTCATGTATATCTTTGATAGATATAAATATTTAAAAAAATAACATTATTGTAATGTATTGCTTTTTTTGTATGTTTTTTTCCTATGATATTTTATTGCTTTACATTATATACTCAGGTCTTGTTTAGAAAATACATTTGCTATGATCTCCTGAATAAATAAATACATATTTTTACAACAAAGAACACGCCACCCCTGGTGGACTTACAAGGTGGTGGCGACCCCTTCTGGCATTATGAGGCGCGAGTGCTGCTGTATGGTGATGGGCGAGCTGGAGGCCGAAGCAGAGGCTGAGCTGCCCCCGGAGGACAGACTGGGGGGGTGCACCTCGGCCAGGTAGTCCCGGTGCTGTGGGGGCTCCGTGGCCTGAAGCGGCAGCTTGATGTGGAGGTCCTCGGCAATGGGAGAGTCCATGATGCCGCACGTCAGGATGTGGGAGAGGCTGCAGTCGTCGCAGGTGCATCTGGGGGAGGAGGGATGGTTGTTCATTAAAAAAGGTGGTTTTGCAAAGGTTGGGTCGCAGGTGGCCAGTGGTGGTGTTCCAGGTCATCGTTTTTGTGGTCGAGCTGAAAATCTCAGAAGGTTGATATATTATATTGATGTGGTTCATGAGATCCTAAACACTTGTATACACCATTTCCTTTCCTGTCACTGAATAACACTGGGTACTGGCTAGAAACATGGGTTTGTTTTACTTTGGGTTGATAAATGAGGATTAAAAACATACCTGCACACAAAGTTTGAATGTCTCATTGGACTTGTGTCATATAATACCCACATAGGTTAAAAAAATAAAAATAGGTAGGATTTTATTTAGACATGCTACAAATAAACAAACACACCATCTGTAAATTGTAAGCAAAATGAATCCTCCAAACTCACCGTCTTCGATAATTGCAATTTGGACAGTCTGGAATGCTGAGACGAGAGGAGAGCATTCTCATCGTGTCTGTAAAGTTACTGTCACCAGCTAAAGATTTCTTACTGTTGGTTAACTGCAAAGACAAAATCAAATTCATGTACAGCAGATTTAAAGGGTACACCGTCAAAATCTGCCTGACCAGTTTCACAAATAAATCAACTATTTCTATAGACTATTTGTCCATCATACCTGTTCTTCTATGAACCTCCTCTGTTTAAAGAATTCCCAATCTTCCTTCAGCATCCGTTGTTTTGTTTTCAAAGTCTGTAAATAGGTAGACTTCAATTATGCGCTTTGACAGATTGAGGTCGAAACATGTCAGCTTTTTAATAAATAACAGTACCTAAATCATCTTTTCTCTGTTGGTCTACAGAAATAATGACATAAATAATAGGGTAAGTGTTAGGGAATGAAAAGATAGACAATGCTGATAACTACAGTAATTGTCTTATATTACTTGAAATTTAGTTGCGTGATAAACCCCTTACATTTTTGCTAATTAAAGACTTATGTGGTTCTGTCCGTTGATTTGTGAGATTCTGGCCCTCCACCTTAAAAAGCAGCTGCCAAAAAGAGAAATTGTTAAGCATCAGAGAGACCAAAAGAAAACCATTCAAAGGAGATGCATTTGTTAAATATGTTATTGACATTTATTTGAGTTCAGGGATATTGTGTGTATGTGATGTGTTTCTCTCGGTCTGTGTGTGTGTGTGCGTGCGTGCGTGTACCTGTTCGTCGACGTAGTCGTCAATCCTCTTCTCACACTCCTGCCACTCGGCAGCCACGGCGGCCATCTCCTGCTCCAGCTGCTGGTAGCTCTCCAGCAGGGTTCTGTACATGTCCTCGCTATACGAGTCGTGGGAGGCCGTGCCGTGCCTAATCAGAAATGGCATTCTTTTTTAAAGAAAACATTGGAAACACACAGCTAGGCCAGTTTATCATACCAATGGCCTATTTAGGTTTGAGGATAGACCAGGTTTAATGATTTTGCTATACTAAGACAAACAAAAAGGGATTATATAGGGAGACTATCAACAAAAAAAAAGATATAATAATCCTCACAGAAGCATACACCTCAATGGCATCAGAGAAATCCTCATCTTAAATGGCTGTTTTACATTTACATTTAAGTCATTTAGCAGACGCTCTTATCCAGAGCGACTTACACATTGGAAAGTTCATACATATTCATCCTGGTCCCCCCGTGGGAATTTTTTGTCATTCGACTCAGTCTTACCTCAGCTGTGCAACCAGTGCAGGTAAACTGCTGTGCAGGATGGGCTCGGAGAACACCAGGTTCTCAAAAAGGTGCTTGTTGTGCAGCTCCCACGTCACCTGGAACTTCTGCAGGTGTTCGTTCTCCTGTGGAACCCAGACAAGAAGAGAGTTACAAACCAAGTTTATGCGGCCTGGCCGGTCTAGCGGTATTGCCGCAGCCTCCGGCACACGTCTACTGTGTTTGCATAGGGTCGAATCCGGCCGTTTGACACAACGTCTCTGTCTTTCCCCACCCTCTGTCTTTCCCCTATCACTGTTAACTAAAGAAATACAAAACTGAAAATCCTTTGACAGTCTGGTCCAAAATTATTGACACCCTTGATAAAGGTAAGAAAAAATAACTATAAAATAATTCAAATACTGTGCTATATTGTATGCTCAAACACACAAAGAAATGCTTAGTTGGTCACAAAATCTACATTTTGCAATTGCCATCTCAGTCTCCGGATTTGAAACCCAGTGGTTTGAATTGAAGAGGACAGTCCATAAGCACAGACAAAGGATATCAAGGATCTGGAAAGATTATGTATGGAGGAATGGTCTAGCATCCCTCACAATGTGTTCGCCAACTCATGAATGTTTTTTTTTTTTTAAGTACTTAAAAAAAAAAAAAAACTCAGTGCAGTTATCCTCAAAAGGTGAAGTATTGAAACATTAATAATTTTGACCCCTACCTTTTTGAGAATGAGAAATTATATTAATTGATAAACAAAATCGCTTTCTCTGAACAGCCCAGTACATCACTGGGGCCAAGCTTCCTGCCATCCAGGACCTATATAATAGGCGTGTCAGAGGAAAGCCCATAAAATTGTCAGAGACTCCAGTCACCCAAGTTATAGACTGTTTTCTCTGCTACCACATGGCAAGCGGTACCGGAGCGCCAAGTCTAGGACCAAAAGGCTCCTCAACAGCTTCTACCCCCAAGCCATTAAACTGCTGAACAATTCATAAAAATTGCCACCGGACAATTTACATTGACCCCCCCACTTGTACACTGCTGCTACTCGCTGTTTGTTTGTTACCTATGCATAGTCACTTCGACCCCACCTACATGTACAGATTACCTCAACTAGCCTGTACCCCTGCACACTGACTCGGTACCGGTGCCCCCTGTATATAGCCTCGTTATTGTGTTACTTTTTATTATACATTTTAATTTTAGCCTACTTGGTAAATATTTTCTTCTTCTTGAACTGCACTGTTGGTTAAGGGCTTGTAAGTAAGCATTTCACGGTAAAGTCTACACTTGTTGTATTCGGCGCATGTGGCAAATAAAGTTTGATTTGATTTGTATTAGTATAAAATAATTTAACATTTCTTTAAGCATAAAATGTAGCTCAGTATGTAAATTATTTATTTTTATACAGTCATTTCTGCACATCTTTATCAAGGGTGTCAATAATCTGGACCCCACTGTGTGTGTGTGTGTGTGTATAGCCACAGCAGTGGCAGCTGTCTAGGCTAAGGTGGCAAATTTCAGACAAACCTCTGTACTGCTTCCAAAAAGTATGAGTCATTCTATGACACCGTCTGTGGCTTGTCCCTGAGTTCTGGGGAAATTCTAAAGCCTATGTTAATCCTGTGAGAGTTACTGAGGCAACGCTACTTTTTAGCCTTCATGTATTGGGGGCAAGTCTGGTTTAGCTCACGTTGTCGCCAAAACTCGGGGTAAACCTCTAAAAGAAACACTGAGCAGCACTAAGCATTGTCCCTCTGTGCTAGTCAGATGCTAACAAAATGCCTAACACAAAGGCAACCGTAAAGGTAACCACTAAGGCTAACGTAAAAGGCTAATGCAAAGCATAATGGAAAGGCCAACAGTAACGCCAACAGTAAGGCTAGCGCAAATGCCAACCCTGAAAGTTATTGCGCAAGACTGTTTGTTAGCCACTGGTCTAAGACTATGCTAATGCTAACATGAGGCTATCTTCAAAGCTATCGCTAACAGAGGAAGACTCACCAGGGTGAGGAGGAAGCTGCTGATGGTGCGGGCAGCCTGGCAGAGGGCACTGTACTCCTCCAGGAGCAGCGAGATGAACTGGTGGGCCTGCGGGGGGCCCTGGGCGGCGGCCGCCGCAGCCTTGGAGCCGGTCGACAGGTGCTTGAGCAGGCGCACCTTCATTTCTAGGACATACTCGCGGGCCTGCTGCTCCAGCCTCTGGTAGAGCTGGTACGGGTCCTTCTCGCACAGCCTGAACAGGTGGGCAAGATGGACATCATAAGACCCAGTGTACAATAGGCTAATACAATAGCAAAATATGCTAATACTTGTAGGGATTATCTATGGTGGTCAGTCCTGGGTCAAATCCAAGAATGGCGTAGCAGTCGGATGTGTCTTTGTCCTGTCTTGTCCCGTGTAAATAGTATTCGTATTTTTCGTATACATTTCGTATTTATTTTAATTTCACTTTCCATCTAGGAACTGAATATACATTCCTACATTCCGCCTCACCCAATGTGGTACGGACCTGCTATTTTTTATATACTTTTGAACCGTAACCCCAATCAGAAGCTAGCCAGATAACTAGCTACTAGCTAGTAGTCAGTTAGCCACTGCTGCGGTCTTCGCCCTTAACTCGGACACAGCCAGCTTCAATACCGGGCCGATACCTGCCAGTCTGCAAGCGCGATATCAACCCAGAGCATATAGGACTGCTTTTTCTCTACCACATCACCGGATTCCTGACGCAAGCTCTGGACAATTACACCGTATTATCACAGCTAGCTAGCTGCAACCGAGTGGCTACTACTGGCTAACACCTCTGTCCCGAAGCAAGCACCAGTTAGCCTTGAGCTAGCCTCGAGCTAGGCCCATCTGCCGGCTAGCTGAAGAGCTAGTGCCACTGCCACGAAGCTAGCACCAGTTAGCAAACACTATTCTACAATTCACAACCTCTCTTTCGCCATCGCCATCTGGCTTGGATTCTCTGTCGACACAACCACGTCTGAGCAGACCCCCTCCGTCTGAGCAGACCACCCCCCGGGCTACTAACTTTACACGCCGCGTGCTAGCTTAGTGGAGGCCTCCTCTGCTCCATCTACGGCTGCCCCCTGGACACTATGATCACTTGGCTACATAGCTGATGCATGCTTGACTGTCCATTAATTCACGGTACTCCATTCTGTTTATTTGTGTCTTATCTGTCGGCTCTGTGCTTTAACTCAGGATCTGTGTGTAGTTAATCCGACCCTCTCTGCCTAGTCATCGCCATTTTTTACCTGTTGTTGCTGTGTCAGACTAGCACCCTGTTATTGCTGCTGTTATCTTACCTGTTGTTTTAGCTAGCTCTCCCAATCAAGACCTGCAATCACTTTATGCCTTATTGTATGTCTCTCTCAAATATCAATATGCCTTGCATACTGTTGTTCAGGCTAGTTTTCATTGTCATTGTTTTGGTTTGCAATGGACCCTGTAGTTCCACTCTCCGTACCTCTGATACCCCCTTTGTCCCACCCCCCACACATGCGGTGACCTCACCCATTGAGACCAGCATGTCCAGAGATACAACCTCTCTTATCATCACCCAGTGCCTGGGCTTGCCTCCGCTGTACCCGCGCCCCTCCATACCCCTGTCTGCACATTATGCCCAAAATCTATTCACCAACGCCCATAAATCTGCTCCTTTTATTCTTTGTCCCCAACGCTCTAGGCGACCAGTTTTGATAGCCTTTAGCCGCACCCTCATCCTACTACTCCTCTGTTCCTCGGGTGATGTGGAGGTAAACCCAGGCCCTGCATGTCCCCAGTCACCCTCATTTGTTGACTTCTGCGATCGAAAAAGCCTTGGCCTCATGCATGTCAACATCAGAAGCCTCCTCCCTAAGTTTGCCTTACTCACCGCTTTAGCACACTCTGCCAATCCTGATGTCCTTGCCGTGTCCGAATCCTGGCTTAGGAAGGCCACCAAAAATTCTGAGATTTCCATACCCAACTATAACACTTTCCGTCAAGATAGAACTGCCAAAGGGGGAGGAGTTGCAATCTACTGCAGAGATAGCCTGCAAAGTTCTGTCATACTTTCCAGGTCTATGCCCAAACAGTTCGAACTTCTAATTTTAAAAATTAATCTCTCCAGAAATAAGTCTCTCACTGTTGCCGCCTGCTACCGACCCCCCTCAGCTCCCAGCTGTGCCCTGGACACCATCTGTGAATTGATCGCTCCCCATCTAGCTTCAGAGTTTGTTCTGTTAGGTGACCTAAACTGGGATATGCTTAACACCCCGGCAGTCCTACAATCCAAGCTTGATGCCCTCAATCTCACACAAATCATCAAGGAACCCACCAGGTACAACCCTAAATCCGTAAACATGGGCACCCTAATAGACATTATCCTGACCAACCTGCCCTCCAAATACACCTCTGCTGTCTTCAATCAAGATCTCAGCGATCACTGCCTCATTGCCTGTATCCGCCACGGGTCTGCGGTCAAACGACCACCCCTCATCACTGTCAAACGCTCCCTAAAACACTTCTGCGAGCAGGCCTTTCTAATCGACCTGGCCCGGGTACCCTGGAAGGATATTGACCTCATCCCGTCAGTTGAGGATGCCTGGTCATTCTTTAAATGTTACTTCCTCACCATATTAGACAAGCATGCTCCGTTCAAAAAATGCAGAACCAAGAACAGATATAGCCCTTGGTTCACTCCAGACCTGACTGCCCTCGACCAGCACAAAAACATCCTGTGGCGAACTGCAATAGCATCGAAGAGCCCCCGCGATATGCAACTGTTCAGGGAAGTCAGGAACCAATACACGCAGTCAGTCAGGAAAGCAAAGGCCAGCTTTTTCAAGCAGAAATTCGCATCCTGTAGCTCTAACTCCAAAAAGTTCTGGGATACTGTAAAGTCCATGGAGAACAAGAGCACCTCCTCCCAGCTGCCCACTGCACTGAGGCTAGGTAACACGGTCACCACCGATAAATCCGTGATAATCGAAGACTTCAACAAGCATTTCTCAATGGCTGGCCATGCCTTCTTCCTGGCGACTCCAACCTTGGCCAACAGCCCCGCCCCCCCCGCTGCTACTCGCCCAAGCCTCCCCAGCTTCTCCTTTACCCAAATCCAGATAGCAGATGTTCTGAAAGAGCTGGAAAACCTGGACCCATACAAATCAGCTGGGCTTGACAATCTGGACCCCCTATTTCTGAAACTGTCCGCCGCCATTGTCGCACCCCCTATTACCAGCCTGTTCAACCTCTCCTTCGTATCATCTGAGATCCCCAAGGATTGGAAAGCTGCCGCGGTCATCCCCCTCTTCAAAGGGGGAGACACCCTGGACCCAAACTGTTACAGACCTATATCCATCCTGCCCTGCCTATCTAAGGTCTTCGAAAGCCAAGTCAACAAACAGATCACTGACCATCTCGAATCCCACCGTACCTTCTCCGCTGTGCAATCCGGTTTCCGAGCCGGTCACGGATGCACCTCAGCCACGCTCAAGGTACTAAACGACATCATAACCGCCATCGATAAAAGACATTACTGTGCAGCCGTCTTCATCGACCTGGCCAAGGCTTTCGACTCTGTCAATCACCATATTCTTATCGGCAGACTCAGTAGCCTCGGTTTTTCTAATGACTGCCTTGCCTGGTTCACCAACTACTTTGCAGACAGAGTTCAGTGTGTCAAATCGGAGGGCATGTTGTCCGGTCCTCTGGCAGTCTCTATGGGGGTACCACAGGGTTCAATTCTCGGGCCGACTCTTTTCTCTGTATACATCAATGATGTTGCTCTTGCTGCGGGCGATTCCCTGATCCACCTCTACGCAGACGACACCATTCTATATACTTCCGGCCCTTCCTTGGACACTGTGCTATCTAACCTCCAAACGAGCTTCAATGCCATACAACACTCCTTCCGTGGCCTCCAACTGCTCTTAAACGCTAGTAAAACCAAATGCATGCTTTTCAACCGTTCGCTGCCTGCACCCGCACGCCCGACTAGCATCACCACCCTGGACGGTTCCGACCTAGAATATGTGGACATCTATAAGTACCTAGGTGTCTGGCTAGACTGCAAACTCTCCTTCCAGACTCATATCAAACATCTCCAATCCAAAATCAAATCAAGAATCGGCTTTCTATTCCGCAACAAAGCCTCCTTCACTCACGCCGCCAAACTTACCCTAGTAAAACTGACTATCCTGCCGATCCTCGACTTCGGCGATGTCATCTACAAAATAGCTTCCAACACTCTACTCAGCAAACTGGATGCAGTTTATCACAGTGCCATTCGTTTTGTTACTAAAGCACCTTATACGACCCACCACTGCGACCTGTATGCCCTAGTCGGCTGGCCCTCGCTACATGTTCGTCGTCAGACCCACTGGCTCCAGGTCATCTACAAGGCTATGCTAGGTAAAGTGCCGCCTTATCTCAGTTCACTGGTCACGATGGCTACACCCACCCGCAGCACGCGCTCCAGCAGGTGTATCTCACTGATCATCCCTAAAGCTAAAACCTCATTTGGACGCCTTTCCTTCCAGTTCTCTGCTGCCTGCGACTGGAACGAATTGCAAAAATCTCTGAAGTTGGAGACTTTTATTTCCCTCAACAACTTTAAAAATCTGCTATCTGAGCAGCTAACCGATCGCTGCAGCTGTACATAGTCCATCTGTAAACTACCCACCCAATTTACCTACCTCACCCCCCATACTGCTTTTATTTATTTACTTTTCTGCTCTTTTGCACACCAGTACCAATATCTCTTCTTGCACATGATCATCTGATGATTTATCACTCCAGTGTTAATCTGCTAAATTGTAATTATTCGATTTATTGCCTACCTCATGCCTTTTGCACACATTGTATATAGATTCTCTTTTTTTCTACCATGTTATTGACTTGTTTATTGTTTACTCCATGTGTAACTCTGTGTTGTCTGTTCACACTGCTATGCTTTATCTTGGCCAGGTCGCAGTTGCAAATGAGAACTTGTTCTCAACTAGCCTACCTGGTTAAATAAAGGTGAAAAAAATAAATAATAATAAAATAAAATAAAATAAAAATGCATCTCAAACACTTTCAAATAACTTGAGTTTGATTTAGTTTTCCTGGTACAACGTAACAGATGGCCTAGCCCCAAGTAGTAGCACAGAGGAAGGTTTAGCCTCTGAAATGGCTAACCATTTTCTGAAGGTAATCTCTTATCTGGCAAATTTGATAAGGGAAAGTGAGGTAACCACTCAATGATTACTCTGGTACTCTTGTCAGATAACTGATCATCTTGAAGATGGAAGTGAAAAGAGGATGGTAGGGATGGGAGAGAGCATGGAGGGCAAATGGAAAGAAAGGAATGAGGCAGGAAGCAGCGAGAGATGGAGGGTAGGAAGGAGAGGATTTAAAGGAATGTAGGAGGGAAGGAAAAATGGAAGGAGGAAGGAATAGAAAGAGGGGGGAAAGGAGGAATGCAGAGGCAGATTGAGGGAAAGAGGGTAGAAGACAAGCTGCCTTTTCTCTAGTTGGGTCTTACCTGTCCACCAGCTCCTTCATGCCCTCCTTGTCGCGGTCAAGGGGCTGGTCGTGGGCCAGCGGCGTGCCTGTCTGGCGGTAGATGCACCGCACTAGGTAGCGTACCTCCGACCAGTGGTTCTGCAGCAACTGGGACTCACGCTCTGACTCGGCCGAAATCTCCCTGGAGGGGGTGAAGGCCAAAATAGGTAATTGTGATGCATCAGTGAGAGGACATTGGGTGCACTTATACAAGGGACCCAGGGTCATGTTCATTAGGGCAAGCAACAAAAAATACTTTAAAACATTGAGACAGAAAACCAAAATGAGCCTTTCCTACTTCATTTACTATATGAATACAACCCATATAGTAGAAGTATTAGTGCGTCTGTGCATCCATGTTCCTCTTTTAAAAAGGGCTGATATCCAGTCCCTCCAGGATTCCAAAATTCTGCGATCGCATAATTCAAAACAAAATCAACGAATCCACAAATTTATGCAAGAGCTCGCAATTTTGACCAATCACTGCACATGTGTCCAATCAAAAGAGGGTTAGCAATTTTGATCCCTGTTACCATGGAAAACAGCCCGATAAAACATCAACAACCCCCCCCCCCCCCCCCTGTCAGCGTGTGAAGCCTATGGTTGATTACTGACAGATTACGACTGACAGGCAGAACAATGAACAGGAATCCATCTCATTTACCAACAAAAATCATAGTTAAAGACAGTGCAAAATGATTTCCAAATGTTTTACATGAAAATGGGGGCAAATTGTTTTGCACTCAGTGCAACACTGTGCAGGAACACAAGAGCCAGCAAAGCATGTGAAAAGAAGGTCCGAATCAGAGCATGTGAGCGGAGCTGAGCGGTTTCCTACCCCTCAGCTAAAAACCTCTCCACAAAAAAGAAAAATAACTGCCACTCAAAATTCGCTCTATTAATTAAAATCACAATTTAACCAACATCCATCTATTTTTTGTGACTACCTGGACCTACCAATTGGTTTTTAAGCATTAAAACCAAACCATATGGATTTGAATGAAAAGTATTTTAATAAACATGAAAATATGAATGTAATAAGCCAAAATAATTTAAAATACAGTGAGGGAAAAAAGTATTTGATCCCCTGCTGATTTTGTACGTTTGCCCACTGACAAAGAAATGATCAGTCTATAATTTTAATGGTAGGTTTATTTGAACAGTGAGAGACAGAATAACAACAAAAATATCCAGAAAAACGCATGTCAAAAATGTTATAAATTGATTTGCATTTTAATGAGGGAAATAAGTATTTGACCCCCTCTCAATCAGAAAGATTTCTGGCTCCCAGGTGTCTTTCATACAGGTAACGAGCTGAGATTAGGAGCACACTCTTAAAGGGAGTGCTCCTAATCTCAGTTTCTTACCTGTATAAAAGACACCTGTCCACAGAAGCAATCAATCAATCAGATTCCAAACTCTCCACCATGGCCAAGACCAAAGAGCTCTCCAAGGATGTCAGGGACAAGATTGTAGATCTACACAAGGCTGGAATGGGCTACAAGACCATTGCCAAGCAGCTTGGTGAGAAGGTGACAACAGTTGGTGCGATTATTCGCAAATGGAAGAAACACAAAATAACTGTCAATCTCCCTTGGCCTAGGGCTCCATGCAAGATCTCACCTCGTGGAGTTGCAATGATCATGAGAATGGTGAGGAATCAGCCCAGAACTACACAGGAGGATCTTGTCAATGATATCAAGGCAGCTGGGACCATAGTCACCAAGAAAACAATTGGTAACACACTACGCCGTGAAGGACTGAAATCCTGCAGCGCCCGCAAGGTCCCCCTGCTCAAGAAAGCACATATACATGCCCGTCTGAAGTTTGCCAATGAACATCTGAATGATTCAGAGGACAACTGGGTGAACGTGTTGTGGTCAGACGAGACCAAAATGGAGTTCTTTGGCATCAACTCAACTTGTCGTGTTTGGAGGAGGAGGAATGCTGCCTATGACCCCAAGAAACCATCCCCACCGTCAAACATGGAGGTGGAAACATTATGCTTTGGGGGTGTTTTTCTGCTAAGGGGACAGGACAACTTCACCGCATCAAAGGGACGATGGACGGGGCCATGTACCGTCAAATCTTGGGTGAAAACCTCCTTCCCTCAGCCAGGGTATTGAAAATGGGTCGTGGATGGGTATTCCAGCATGACAATGACCCAAAACACACGGCCAAGGCAGCAAAGGAGTGGCTCAAGAAAAAGCACATTAAGGTCCTGGAGTGGCCTAGCCAGTCTCCAGACCTTAATCCCATAGAAAATCTGTGGAGGGAGCTGAAGGTTCGAGTTGCCAAACGTCAGCCTCGAAACCTTAATGACTTGAAGAAGATCTGCAAAGAGGAGTGGGACAAAATCCCTCCTGAGATGTGTGCAAACCTGGTGGCCAACTACAAGAAACATCTGACCTCTGTGATTGCCAACAAGGGTTTTGCCACCAAGTACTAAGTCATGTTTTGCAGAGGGGTCAAATACTTATTTCCCTCATTAAAATGCAAATCAATTTATAAAATTTTTGACATGCGTTTTTCTGGATTTTTTTGTTGATATTCTGTCTCTCACTGTTCAAATAAACCTACCATTAAAATTACAGACTGATCATTTCAATGTCAGTGGGCAAACGAACAAAATCAGCAGGGGATCAAATACTTTTTTCCCCTCACTGTAGGTTCATGTCATATTAAAACAGCAAATAGGTCAGGTGCCAGACAGGGAGCCTAAAATGAATTATTCAGGCTATATTATTCCAATTATTTCAAGGCTATAGCCTACAAAGAAATACATTGTGAAGCATTTGCGAGTGCAACACAATAGGCTGGCAGGGACATAAAGCGCTCAGCATTTAGTTGAATTAAATAATTAGTATATAAATTGCACATATAGGATGTGACATACTTAGAATGAAATACAACTAAAACAAGGATGGTCTATTGTATAGCTAGAAGAAAAAGTTTAAGATATCAGATTTTTTGTTTATAAATAATTTGCTACACTGACGCACTTAATTATCTACCCAACTCGTTCCTTTCTTTTAGCATGTACACACTTAAGTAAAAATTTAAGGTAAAGTACTACTTCAGTAGTTTTTTGGTGTATCTGTACTTTACAATTTATATTTTTGACAACTTTTACTTCACTACATTCCTAAAGAAAATTTACTTTTTAATCCATACATTTTCCCTGTCACAAAAAAGTACTCATTACATTCTGAATGCTTAGCAGGACAAGAAATTGGTTCAATTCACACACTTATCAAGAGAACATCCCGGGTCATCCCTACATAATTTACAAACAAAACAGACATGCTTCGTTTGTAAATTTTGTCTGAGTGTTGGGAGTATGCCTCTGGTTAAAAAAACAAGAAAATGGTGCAGTCTGGTGTGCTTTATGTAAGGAATTTGAAAGGATTTATAATTTTACTTTTGATGCTTAAGTATATTTTAGCAATTATATTTACTTTTGATACTTAAGAATATTTAAAACCAAATACTTTGACTTTCACTCAAGTAGTATTTTACTGGGTGACTTTCACTTGAGTCGTTTACTATTAAGGGATCATTACTTTTACTCAAGTATGACATTTGGGTACTTTTTCCACCACTGTGTACAGGTAGTAAGTACACCATCATGCTTTTGTGATTCCACAAAGATTCTTTAGTTGTGGACACTACATCACCGCACTCCCTCTCTTGCTCTTGGTGCGCATCTTTGTAAGTCACCTTGATTTATCAGTTTCTTTATGAAAATATTTAGTGAACTCCATCACAGTAGCTAAAGCAGCACACAAGTAGACTACAAATTCATCCTGGGCCGGCATGCCCTGAGCTGGTGAAGTGAGCGCTACTGGAGCGAAATTGGAGCTGGTGAGAAGGCCGACGCTCCAGCTTTTGGGAATCTCGCACCAGTCAAATTGGGCACGCTCCGCTCCAGCTCCGCTCACATACTCTGGTCCTAACAGCCACCACAGCAGACGCAGTTCACCGTGACCGAAGCAAAAGCAGGGAAATCTGTGGTAGTGATGTGCAGATCGCAAACGAATCATTCTTTTTAAATGACTTGACTGATTTGAGAATCATTATTATTTTGATTGAACTGCTGGCTGGAGTAAAATAAATGAATTGTAGTGAAGGATTGATACACGCTCCTCCGTCTCATAGACGTGTTCAGACCAACAACTGTTTATCATATGAGCGCACAAGAAAATAGATCATGCTGCAGGCTGAGCACATATGACTTTTTATTGCTTCATATTAAAATTAACATGACAAACAACAAAACTCTTCGCCAAATTTAATTGAAAGCCGCTGCAAAAATCAAGAATTGTTGGCCACAGATAACAAAAATACTTTGCAGATCTTGGAGGGACTGGATATCAGTCATGGGTTAAAGTGGAAATATGTAACTTTTTGGGCAACCCAACCAAATTCACATAGAAATCTGAGTTATAGATCTACCATTCTTTGACTTTCGGTTTTGTACACCAGCTTCAAACAGCTAAAACAACATTTTTTGTTTATGGAAGATATATTTCACAGTGGTAGATGGTAGAATGATTCTCTACACGATACTAGCTTATTTTGTCGCATAAACTCAAATTAGGTGAACTATTCGAGTTTTAGCAAACAGGAAATGGCAGAGCGATTTTGTATTGTGCAACTTTAAAATAGTATTTGCATTCATTGAAATGTTGAGCATTTCATTGAGCCTGCCTGGAGTGCTAGATGGGCGGTGTTTGCACTTTTGAGACTATCCCATTGGTTCCATATCACCAGGCAAGCTCAATCTAGTGCAGTTAAAGTATTTGAAAGAAAAAGAAAACAAGATGCTGATGGACTGAGAGATCAGCCAATAAAACCAGCGGTTGTTTAGTCCATCGATTTACAGTCAAGTCCCGTTCTGAGGCGCTGTGAAACCAGACTGTTAGAAAGAAAGATAGAGCCGGCTGGTGGACGAGATTAGTTATTATCTGACAATGCTAAAAAGGATGGTAGCACAGGTGGCGGCTTCTAAAAACTTCCTGAACACATAGCTAATATACTCGGCTAGCTCAATATGTCAAACGATAGACACTTTCGTCCTTTCTAGCGTGGTCGTTTAGTGACCACCACAAATGCGCCCATCCAGCTCACCGTCTCTCGTTGCAGGCCTCACAACTGCACACGGTGTCAGCGGTCATAGGGGTGGTGAGGTCTGGAACGGGGAGAGTGGGGAGGGTTGGGGGTGTGCCACCATTGGTCAGTCTGCCCCCTGCGGCGGGCAGCTCCTGGCCCAAGCCTCCATTACCCACAGGCATGTGCAACAGGAAGTCTTGGCTCTGGGGGAATGAGAAATTACAGGGCATCAGAACGTGCAAAAAAGCAGTGATAATGCGACCATAAAGGTGACTTAACGTTACCAACTGTCGCCTTAGGTCTGTACTCTGAAGTATTTCATTGCAGCAAAGTGCACATTATACTAGACTAGAGACAAAATTCCAGAACAGGAGAGAAATTAGAGAACGTAATCAAGCAAAATAGCAGAAAAAGAAAGGGAAAGAAAAACAAGCGCATTCCAGGCCAGAGGGGCACTACAGGAATTGTCGGGCTCTTCCCAACTTTCTAATTCAATTAGCCTAGAAATTATCTGCTAGATGTCGCCAACACAGAGTGGCTCTTATGAGTGAGGCAAGGCAGTGTATGCGGAACAGCCACTAACATGTCATCAGCAAGAGAGACGTCCAAACACTGGTGTGGCTTTCTGTCTGAGGTTATTATCTCCCGCTGATAGTAAAGGAGGAGCCAATGAGTCATCGGACAGAGGGAAACTAATGTTTTACAATGTGTGTGTTTGGTCAGGACTCAGGTGTTTCTGCTCCTTGTTACACTCCACCTGTAGCTTGCCTGTTTCCTCCGGCTTTCTCTGTGTGGTACGGGTCGGTCTGTCTCTCTTTGGCCGTGTTCGAGAGCATCAAATCGGTGATGAATTGTGGTAAATGGTGACTGACTAATCTACAAATAATGAGTAGTTATTTATGATACAAGGTCATTTGTAGATCAGTCAGTGGGCAGTCACCTACAAGCCCTCTGAACCTCTTTATTCCTTGTTGTAATCTACCTTTAGTATACCTGTCGCCATCTCTCTCTCTTTTGCGCCGACTCTATGGATGTGTTCGAGCAGTAACGCTAACAAAGCCGACTGTAGACGAAAGTTGGCAAGGCTCAGATCAACATGGAAGTGTCGACATAGCTGCTATTGTTTATAAAAAAATGTCTTTATAAAATGTAAAAATAAAAATGTCTATACCCTCATATCACACTCACAAACTGAAAACATAACTTGTGTAAAATGTATTGATTACAGAGGTCTCAAATATCACTTTCGTTTGGATCTCCTGTTTCTTTAGAATCGCAGTTGGTTCCTGTTTCATTCACGTCTTTGGTCATGTTCACGTGGTTCAACCAAAAACACCCTAATGATTGGTTGATAAATAGTGCCTCCCACAACACAGGTGATGGCTGCATGGTGAAGTTGGTGAGAAGCAACTGCAGCGACTTGAAGGCGACTTCATAAAAAAACTGCATGACCTTTGATCACATGGTTTTTGTGAAGTTTATGCAGTCGACCTGGAGGTGCAAGTCAGAAAATGTTTATCCTCATAATGCAACACACGTTGAAAGGCCTAGACAAAATGTTTCTGTTACTTGATATAAGCCATTGTCATTCAGTTCATTGGTCCAGCATCACTTTTTCACGACCATACTTCTCCCTCCCTCCACCCACCCACACCCCTCCACCAGCCTGTGGTGACTCACCACCAGCGACTGCTCCAGGGAGGCGTGGCGGTCCTCCTTCTCCACCGTGCGCCGGCAGTCGGGGCACACCCACAGGGGCAGCTGCAGAGCGCTGGGGGACTTGGGGGGCTGTGCCATACCGTTCGGCCCCGCGCCGGGGAGCATCGCATCAGGATGGAGGGTGCTGTCTGGCTTGCGCTCACTCCGGCACAGGAGGCAGCGGTCGCCGGTGGTGGAATATGGGGCCCTCTGGCTCAGGCCAAATGTGAACGGGGTCTGGTGGTTGGAGACGGAGTGGATGTCAGTTAGATGAGTGTGTGTAGCACTACTGTAGTGGCAGTAACCAGTAGCTACTAACTAGTGCTCCAATATGTAGCCTACCCAGGCAGGTTCTAAAGTTAATTAAGATAGGGTCATGGGCAATAAGCACAAACAGGTGGAAAATGTTTTAAAATTGGAAACTGATTGGTAAAGTTATTATTGGTCATAACGTTTAGGATGGGACTTTCCCATTTCAAAACTTTTTCATACATTTTGTGCCTACTGAATGCCACCCGGGGCTTTTCAGTCCACCCAGTGATACTCACAACAGATAAGCTGATGCTGATCTATATTACCGTAGGCCTAACAGGAGTAGCTGCAGAGACAGTGAGTGATGCATTACCTGAAGGACTCCAGAGAAGTCGGAATTCACCGGCCCCTCCGAAAACTGTGGTGTAACGTTACCGTTCATAGAGACCTGGAGGACACAAAGGGCCCGACATGAACCAACACCTCCGGAGTCACCCCTCTCATTAGCACTGATGCCAAGCGTCTATTACAAGGCTATCTGAAGCATGTTAGCGCTTGACCTGGCTGGGGGCTACTTGGCCACACACAATTTAGGTTTGTCTCCAAATTATGTTATTTGAACATCAAATAAAACACAAAGCAGTTGATGATATGTCCTGGCGATATTGCAAAGAACATATGCAGATATTACTTTTCATATTAATGCTCGGCGCAGCAGTATATTGACGCGTCCAGCAAGTTCACCTGCTGTTTCTGTCTTCAACAGCCAATCTTTACATAAGCAGAGTGTAGTCTCGATTTGTATGCACTATGCAAAGATTTTGTAAACATCTGAAGAATGAATCAAAACACACTGATTAGTTAAACAAAAGGTTATGAGAATATTATATTACTTCTTAGATGGAAATAATAGCCCTGACTAGTGTAAATGCTGAGCAGATCTAGGCAAATTCCTTCCACAATAAGTAGCCTGGCCTAGGCAATAAGTTAAGCTCCTCTTGAGCTTTCAAATTAACAAACATTAAGACCACTATCATAACTCTGATGTTGCTAGGCCTATATTCTGGGGCTTACATCCGTTCTATAGATGGCTCATAGCAATTTGTAAGAATCGGGATCAAGGGTTCACAAAGTAAAAATTTGCCACAATCAGTATTCACAATATGCGTTATTCTCCTGATTTATTTTCTGGAACCTTTGTCTACATCCCAAATGATGGGGAAACTGTCTGGCATATAGGCTAGCTAGGCTAATGAAACTGAGTGAGTGCAATACAATGCGTTGCATTTTGCTCAAATCAGACTTTCCTTGGATTTGCTTAGACAGTGACCAGGTATGCAGGTATTAACAAGTCTGCAATATGGACTTGTTTGGGACTATTGGCTCATCATATGAGGAAGTCCTTCAGCCCTAAAGATGATGAACCTAGTCGCAGCCAATGTGACGTACACATGATAGGTCTAGTCTTTGGTGATTAGTGGATGTTGTTACCCTGGCTACTGTTGTGATATAGAGAAAACTGACAAGGCATAGCTGCAATATATGGAGACGAGACAAGAAACCATGAGTAAAGCAAGACACTCAATATACCATTTCACAGCCAAGTATGTAATGTTGCAATGTTTGCTATACCATTGGTATATTATACCATTGGTATATTTTGCAGGATCGTGGTTGTGGAAGTAATTTGGCTCACTTGTCTGTGTGACAGTAGTCTTGCAGTTGTCTCACACATTATTCTTGTGTCTGTAAACACTGTGGACGACCTAACTAGTAAATGACCTTCCTATTAAATAATTGGTATGAGTAAACAAACTATAGGCCTACTGTTACTTAGCAGGCTAATCCGATGACACTGACAGACTCGACTGAAACGTCATGTTTGTAAACAGTACAGTAACGTTAGTCTGGTGAGCTACTACTCCTGCTAAAATTGTGAATATGAAAACATCAGACAAGAAATGAAAGACCAACTGGCTGTCCAAATTGTTGCGCATTGTTAACAAGCTACCTACTGTACCTAGCTACTAGTCAGGTACAAGAGACACTTCAGTTTAAGGACACAGTGCAGTGGCGATGGTCAGTTTGGTCATAGCTAACGTTAGTTTACACGCTAACGTTAGTATCCATCTAGCAAGTAACAAACATCCACTCCCACAACGTCGCGAACAGTTAGATAATAAGATAACGACTGTCGAGTAAGCAAAATCGTCTATTTTCGGGCTGTCAACATTGTGGTTGTCGACTAGCTAGAACAAGATAGCTAGAAACGTCAGCCGGTCTAGTTTATTTTCAAATTGAGCAAGTAACTAACGTTATAACTAACGCGTTACCGTATATAGAAAGCTTACTAACGTAGTTAGTCAGCTAAACTAACTTGTTGGCTGTTGACGTCAGGTTCCCATTTTCCGAGTTAGCTAACGTTAGCTAACTAACGTTAACTAGCTAGTTTCCTCGGTAGCTGGGCTAGCTACTGAAGAATGTCAGGCCTCAAATGTCTGTCGATTATGTGTAATCAAAATCTCTAACGTTAGTGTTCAACACGTCAACTGTATATTCTCACCTCTCCGTTCAGGCCTGTTATAGAGCCCATGTTCCCATTTCCAGAGCTCCCTGATGTCAGAAAGCCCATGGTAGACACGGGTGTTGCCGTGGCTTGAAGACTCAGGTCCGTGGCTGAAACCCCGGCCTTGCCACTGGTACTGCAGACAGTACTACTGCAGCTACTGCTGCCACCGCCCCGCTTGTTCTTCCTGCGTTTAGCACCTCGTTTAGCATCGGTTGGACTCATTTTCCCACAAAAGTCAGAGACAACTTGCCGTCCAGTACAGGCAGGGTCTCAGGTGGAATGTCTGGCTCAAATCCCTATGGTATAAATAGACGATATTTTAAAGACTTCCAGTTAGACAACCACCCAGTACCTTCAGAGTCCTAATAGACTTGATATTTCAATATGGCCACTGGACAGGAATTGGCTGCTCGAGCTTGCGCTGCAACAGTACGTCCCCCTTCTCTCTTTGAGGATTCATGGGAAATGATGTTTTTCTCATTAGTGCCGGTGAGGTCATGGGTGAGATGGATGATGACGAACTGGTTTTCTGACGCTATCCCCAAAATTGGGAAAAACACCAGAAGTGACCATTCATGATCTCATTCATAACCATTCCTGTTCATGAATGCAAGTGGCCATTTGTAGGCTATTGGTATGTGCAATCACGTGTCTTCAAGGGGGAGTGGGCAAGTATGTATCAAATCAAATGCTATTTGTCACATGCGCGAATACAACCGGTGTAGGTGGACCTTACAGTGAAATGCTTACTTACTAGCCCTTAACCAACAATGCAGTTGTTCATAATTGAGGTAATATCTATATGTAGGTAGAGTTAAAGTGACTATGCATAGATATTAAACAGAGTAGCAGCAGCGTAAAAGAAGGGGACTGGGGCAATGCAAATACTCTGGGTAGCCATTTGATTAGCTGTTCAGGAGTCTTATGGCTTGGGGATAGAAGCTGTTAAGAAGCCTTTTGGACCTAGACTTGAAGCTCCGGTACCGCTTGCCGTGCGGTAGCAGAGAATAGTCTATGATTAGGGTGGCTGGAGTCTGACAATTTTTAGGGCCTTCCTCTGACACCACCTGGTATAGTGGTCCTGGATGGCAGGAAGCTTGGCCCCAGTAATGTACTGGGCCATACGCATTACCCTCTGTAGGGACTTGCGGTCGGAGGCCGAGCAGTTGCCATACCAGGCAGTGATGCAACCAGTCAGAATGCTCTCGATGGTGCAGCTGTAGAACTTTTTGAGGATCTGAGGACCCATGCCAAATAGCATTCTCACGTGAAAGTGGCAGCTCTACTCACGTGATAGCGGCAGCTCCTTGAAAGCGGAAGCTCTACCCTTTAGCTCAGTGCGGATGTTGCCTGTAATCAATGGCTTCTGGTTGGGGTGTGTACGGTCACTGTGGGGATGACGTCATGACTGATGTAGTGTACTCTTCAATGCCAGCGGAAGAATCCCGGAACATATTCCAGTCTATGCTTGCAAAACAGTCCTGTAGCTTAGCATCTGCGTCATCTGACCACTTCTTTATTGACCGAGTCACTGATGCTTCCTGCTTTAGTTTTTGCTTGTAAGTGGGAATTAGGATATAATTATGGTCAGATTTGCCAAGTGGATGGCGAGGTAGAGCTTTGTACGCGTCTCTGTGGAGTAAAGGTGGTCAAGAGTTTTTTTCCCTCTGGTTGCACATTTAACATGCTGGTAGAAATACGGTAAAACGGATTTAAGTTTCCCTGCATTAAAGTCCCCAGACACCAGGAGCACCACTTCTGGATGAGTTTTTTCCTGTTTGCTTATGGCCGTATACAGCTTATTGGTGCGGTCTTAGTGCCAGCATTGGTTTGTGGTGGTAAATAGATAGATATGAAAAATATAGATGAAAACTCTCTTGATAAATAGTGTGGTTGTCACGATCGTCATGAGGTGTGGACCAAAATGCAGCGTGGTATGTTTCCATCCTTTTTATTAGGAAGAGAAAACTCAAATAACAAAAACAATAAAGCAAACAAACGAACCGTGAAGGTCTAAATAATGCTCACAGGCAACTATACATAGACAAGATCCCACAAAGCACAAAGGGGAAATGGCTGCCTAAATATGATCCCCAATCAGAGACAACGATAAACAACTGCCTCTGATTGGGAATCATACCAGGCCAACATAGATATATAATTACCTAGATGACCCACCCTAGTCACACCCCGACCTAACCAACATAGAGAATAACAGGCTCTCTATGGTCAGGGCGTGACAGTGGTCTATAGCTTATCATGAGATACTTTACCTCAGGCGAGCAAAACCTTGAGACTTCCTTAATATTAGATTTCGTGCACCAGCGTTAAAACCCTGCCAGCTGCATGTTATCCCGTGTTGTCGTTCAGCCACAACTCGGTGAAACATAAGTTATTACCATTTTTAATATTCCATTGGTAGGATATTCGTGATCGTAGCTTGTCTATTTTGTTATCCAATGATTGTACATTGGCTAATAGGACTGACGGTAATTACCCGCTCGCCGTTGGATCCTTACAAGGCATCCCGACCTACGTCCCCAATATCTCTGTCTCTTTCTCATGCGAATGACGGGGATTTGGGCCTTGTCGGGTGTCTGGAGTAAATCCTTGGCGTCCGACTCGTTAAAGAAAAAATCTTCATCCAGTACGAGGTGAGTAATCGCTGTCCTGATATCCAGAAGCTCTTTTTGATCATGGTGGCAGAAACATTATGTTCAAAATAAGTTACAAATCATGTTAAAAAAAACACACAATAGCACAATTGGTTAGGAGTCCGTAAAACGGCAGCCATCTCCTCCGGCGCCATTCATTTCAATCGAGTGATCTGTACTAGGTAATGACAGATTCTTCATTTCATTAACTAGGCTTCACCATTTAGATCCTCGTTCATCTTCCTCAAGTGTGTGAATAATTTCCTGGAGGGTAGCTTTCTCCGTCTCTGCCTTTGCATTCTCAGCCTTGGTATGCTTGGAGGTGCGTTTAAGATCTTCTGCATCCTGAAGCTCTTACCCACATCTCAGCTTTCTCTTTCTAAACTTTCTCATGAGTATCCTGGATATCTCTGGTGTTGAGCACTGAGCAGCAGATCTTCCTTGCCATCTCTCCCTGCTCCCTCTTCCAGAGCCTAATCCTGCTGGGCCCACTGGTCTGAGAACCTGGCCTTGTGCTGAGACCAGTCCAGCTCTAAAGATTTGTTCTGCTCCCATTTCACTTTCTGCTCAAACACCAGAATATTGGTTATTAGGTCCTCATGCTTAGGTCTTCATGCTCCTTTCTCCTCTCATCATCCATTGCAGTGCCTTCGGAAAGTATTCAGAGCCATTTACTTTTTCCACATTTTGTTACGTTACAGCCTTAATCTAAAATGTATTAAATAAAACAGATCCTCAGCAAACTACACACAATACCCCATAATTTATACTAAATAAAAACAGAAATACATTTTTTACATAAGTATTCAGACCCTTTGTATGAGACTCAAAATTGAGCATGCAGGTGCATCCATCATTGAGATGAGTCCTCAACTGGCAGTCCTCAACTGGCCCCGGTGCACAACGGAGCAAGAGGACAAGTACATTAGTGTATCTAGTTTGAGAAACAGACGCCTCACAAGTCCTCAACTGGCAGCTTCATTAAATAGTACCCGCAAAACACCAGTCTCAACGTCAACAGTGAAGAGGCGACCCCGGGATGCTGGCCTTCTAGGCAGAGTTGCAAAGAAAAAGCCATATCTCAGACTGGCCAATAAAAATAAAATATTAAGATGGGCAAAAGAACACAGACACTGGACATTAGGAACTCTGCCTTGAAGGCCAGCATCACAGAGTCGCCTCTTCACTGTTGACGTTGAGACTGGTGTTTTGCGGGTACTATTTAATGAAGCTGCCAGTTGAGGACTTGTGAGGCGTCTGTTTCTCATATTATTATTGACCTTCCGTCAGTAGAGGATGCCTGGTTATTCTTTAAAAGTGCGATCTTAAATAAGCATGCCCCATTCAAAAAATGTTGAACCAGGAACAGATATAGCCCTTGGTTCTCTCCAGACCTGACTGCCCTTGACCAACACAAAAATATCCTGTGGCGTACAGCATTAGCATCGAATAGCCCCCCGCGATATGCAACTTTTCAGGGAAGTTAGGAACCAATATACACAGGCAGTTAGGAAAGCAAAGGCTAGCTTTTTCAAACAGAAATTTGCATCCTGTAGCACAAACTCAAAAAAGTTCTGGGACACTGTAAAGTCCATGGAGAATAAGAGCACCTCCTCCCAGCTGCCCACTGCACTGAGGCCAGGAAACACTGGCATCACCGATAAATCCACGATAATTGAGAATTTCAATAAGCATTTTTCTACGGCTGGCCATGCTTTCCACCTGGCTACCCCTACCCCGGTCAACAGCCCTGCACCCCCACAGCAACTTGCCCAAACCTCCCCCATTTCTCCTTCACCCAAATCCAGATAGCTGATGATCTGAAAGAGCTGCAACATCTGGATCCCTACAAATCAGCCGGGCTAGACAATCTGGACCCTCTCTTTCTAAAATTATCAGCCAAAATTGTTGCAACCCCTATTACTAGCTTGTTCAACCTCTCTTTCGTATCGTCTAAGATCCCCAAAGATTGGAAGGCTGCCGCGGTCATCCCCGTCTTCAAAGGGGGAGACACTCTAGACCCATTCTGCTACAGACCTATATCTATCCTACCCTGCCTTCATAAGGTCTCTGAAAGCCAAGTTAACAAACATATCACCTACCATTTCGAATCCGACAGTACCTTCTCCCCTATGCAATCTGGTTTCCGAGCTGGTCATGGGTGCACCTCAGCCACGCTCAAGGTCCAAAACGTTATCATAACCGCCATCGATAAGAGAAAATACTGTGCAGCTGTATTCATCGACCTGGCCAAGGCTTTCGACTCTGTCAATCACCACATTCTTATCGGCAGACTCAACAGCCTTGGTTTCTCAAATGACTGCCTTGTCTGGATCACCAACTACTTCTCAGACAGAGTTCAGTGTGTAAAATCGGAGAGCCTGTTGTCCGGACCTCTGGTAGTCTCTATGGGGGTGCCACAGGGTTCAATTCTCGGGCCGACTCTTTTCTCTGTATACATCAATGATGTCGCTCATGCTGCTGGTGATTCTCTGATCCACTTCTACGTAGATGACACCATTCTGTATACTTCTGGCCCTTCTTTGGGCACTGTGTAAACTAACCTCCAGACGAGCTTTAATCGCAATACAACTCTCCTTCCGTGGCCTCCAACTGCTCTTAAATGCAAGTAAAACTAAATGCATGCTCTTCAACCGATCGCTGCCCGCACCTGCCCGCCCGTCCAGCATCACTACTCTGGACGGTTCTGACTTAGAATATTTGGACAACTACAAATACCTAGGTGTCTGGTTAGACTGTAAACTCTCCTTCCAGACTCACATTAAGCATCTCCAATCCAAAATTAAATCTAGAATCGGCTTCCTATTTCTCAACAAAGCCTCCTTCACTCATGCTGCCAAACATACCCTCGTAAAACTGACTATCCTACCGATCCTTGACATCAGCGATGTAATTTACAAAATAGCCTCCAATACTCTACTCAGCAAATTGGATGCAGTCTATCACAGTGCCATCCGTTTTGTCACCAAAGCCCCATATACTACCCACCACTGCGACCTGTATGCTCTCGTTGGCTGGCACTCACTTCATATTCGTCACCAAACCCACTGGCTCCAGGTCATCTATAAGTCTTTGCTAGGTAAAGTCCCGCCTTATCTCAGCTCACTGGTCACCATAGCAGCAACCACCCGTAACACGCGCTCCAGCAGGTATATTTCACTGGTCACCCTCAAAGCCAATACCTCCTTTGGCCGCCTTTCCTTCCAGTTCTCTGCTGCCAATGACTGGAACGAATTACAAAAATCACTGAAGCTGGAGAGTCATATCTCCCTCACTAACTTTAAGCACCAGCTGTCAGAGCAGCTCACAGATCACTGCACCTGTACATAGCCCATCTGTAAATAGCCCATCCAACTATCTCATCCCCATACTGTTATTTTATTTATTTTTTGCTCCTTTGCACCCCAGTATCTCTACTTGCACATTAATCTTCTGCACCTCTATCACTCCAGTGTTTAATTGCTAAATTGTAATTATTTCACCACTACGGCCTATTTATTGCCTTACGTCCCTTATCTTACCTAATTTGCATACACTGTATATAGACTTTTTATATTGTGTTATTCGACTGTACGTTTATCCTACTGTACGACTGTACGTTTATCCTATTTGATCATCGACTGTGTCCTACCTCATTTGCACACATTGTGTATAGACCTTTTCTACTCTATTATTGACTGTATGTTTGTTTATTCCATGTGTAACTCTGTGTTTTTTGTGTCGCACTGCTTTGCTTTATCTTGGCCAGGTCGCAGTTGTAAATGAGAACCTGTTTTCAACTAGCCTAACCTGGTTAAATAATGTTGAAATAAAAAATAAATTAAAACAAACAGAGCAGAAATTATATACAGTTTAAAGTTTTATTTGTCATATGTCCAGTGAAATGCTGGAAATAAATAAGGGATTTCTGTTTTTTTAATTTGTATAAATTAGCAAACATTTCTAAAAACCTGTTTTTGCTTTGCCTTTATGTAATCCATTTTATGTAATCCATTTTAGAATAAGGCTGTAACGTAACAAAATATGGAAAAAGTCAAAGGGTCTGAATACTTTCCGAATGTGTTGGCAGGGATTAGGAGAAAGTGACTGGTAGCAGGATAAATAATAATAATAATAATAGTAAACAGTATGGCAGCAGCATAAGTCGTGGGTGTGCGTGGTGGTGAGTTTGTGTATGTGCAAGAGTGTCAGTGTAGGCGTGATAGACAGATATACATGTAAACAGGAGTAATCGTGACCAGTAGCAGGATAAATAGATAAATACTAATGGTAATGGTAATGGCAATCAGTAATCATTGAACAGCAGCATAGTGGTAGTAATAAATCAAATAAATAATAATTTTAGCACGAGTGTAGGTGTGAGGGAGTGTGCAATTGTGTGAGTATCTGGGTGTGCGTGTGAGTAAGAATGACAGTAAAGGTGTGTGTGTCTGAGTGGGTAGAGACCTGTGGATGGGCATAGAGTCAGTGTGGATAGTTTTGTGGGAGAGGGAGAGCAGTAGTTGTTGGCCATTTAAGGGGGGATAGAAGCTGTTTAGGAGTCTGTTGGTCTGAGCCATGATGCACTGGTACCGCATGCCGCACAGGATCTTGGAGAACGGTTCGTGGCTCAGGTGGCTAGAGTCTTTAGCAATTATTTGGGCCTTTCTCAGACACCGCCTGGCATGTACGTCCTGGATGTCTGGGAGCTTACCCCCAGTGATGCACTGGGCCATCCGCACCACCCTCTGTTGTGCCCTCCGATCAAGGGCCCTAGATAATCAATTTATGTGACGTTGAGTTAGGCACTTATAACACTAGTTACTCTGGATTAGAGCCAAATCTCATGGTCTTTGGAAAATGTAATCAATTAGCTTAGAAAATTGTATATTGGCAACAAAATAATTTTACTGTATCAGCAGGGTGTGTTCTGCAATCCAACAGTAGGAGGAGCCTTGCACAAGTGTAGAGCATGCATGCTCAATAGTATCCAGAGGAAGCCTGTGAATAAAACCAATACTATCGCCATCTACTGGCTGTGGTTAATCCCTACCACATACATGTGAACTCTTCCTTTATTTCCTGTATTCCTTTCTGCGCTCTCTTTCCTTTCCTTCTACCCTAGCTTCATTTTCTTTGCTCCTTTCCTAACTTCCTTTTCTTCTTCATTTCCTTTCCTCTCTCCTGGCTGTGGTTAATCCCTAACACATACATTTTCTCTCCTACATTCTTTTTCTCCTTTCCTCTCTCCCTTTCCTTTCCACCTTTCCTAGATCCCTTTCCTTTTCTCCTCTTCTAGCTTATTTTCCATCTTTTCTAGCTTCCTTAACTCCTTTCCTAGCTTATTTTCCTTCCCTACCTCAATTTATCCTCTTTCACTATCTACCTTTCCTTATCTCCTTAAATTTCCAAGCTCCCTTTTCCTAACTTCCTTTCCTTCTTCCTTTCATTTCCTACTTTTCTTTCCATCCCTATCACCCTTTCCCTAACCCCTTTTCTTTCCTAGCTTTCACCTCCCTTTCTTTGCTTCCTTTCCTCACTTCCTTTCATCACCTCCTTCCCTAGCTCCTTTCCTTTCTCACTTTTCCTAGGGAAGGGAGCTAAGAAATAGAGAAGGTGGAGAGGAAAGGGAGGAAAATAAGCTAGGCAAGGAGGAAAGGAAAGGGAGCAAGGAAAGGAATCTAGGAAATAAAATGTGTAAAGGAAAGGAAGAAGGAAAGGAAGCTAGGGAAGCGAGCTGGGAAAGGCGGAAAAGAGGTGAGGGTAGGAGGAGAGGAAAGGGAGGTATGAAAGAAAATTAGGATAGTAAAGGAGGAACGGAAAGGAAGCTAGGGTAGTAAGTTTGGTTAGTAAGTTAGTGGTAGTAAGTAGTAAATTAGGGGTAAGTTAGTAGTCTGTTGTTATCCCTTTGGCTTGCTGTGCTTTGGCGAAGTGGGTGGGGTTATGTCCTGCCTGGTTGGCCCTATCCAGTGGTAACTTTGGACGGGGCCACAGTGTCCTTTTCTGCATCTGGTTAGAGCTCAAACAGGGATTCCACTAGCTTCTTTAGCCACAAAGTCATAAAACCCGCCCATTTCGACAATTTCTCTTCTTAAAATGTGATTTTAACCCTAATAATAACCACAACCTTAACCACACTGCTAACCTTAAGCCTTAACCATAAAATAAGACCAAAAAGCAAATTTTTGTTGCCAATTTTGACATTGTGACTGTGGAATCTGACTTTGTGGCTATATAAAAGCTACTGTAGAAACCCTGAAGCAGGGTTGACACCTGTGTGAAACTAGTAGTGATGGGTCGTTCGAGAACGAGTCGGCTCTAAGAGCCGGCTCTTGTAGGTGAACGTTGGGAGCCGGCTTGCATATCAGAAGAGCTGAATCTATTTATAAAAATACATTTTAAAATTAAGATATGAATAATCAAAGATTTAAATGAATAGAATTAACTAATTCAAAGAACGAAAATAGAAATTAAATAATATAGGCCTAAATGCTCAAGCGCACACCCATTCGTTCTGACTGTCTGCTCAGACTGATTGACAGGAACATCCTCACCTGTTCCTGTCAATCAGACACACAGTGTCAACCAATGAACCAAAGATGCGTGAGGGAGGGCCAAGCCAACTCACACAGTCACACACTTGGCAGGCGAGGAGAGAGAGGAAGGACAGCTGTGAAAACAACAGCTGGAAAATGAGTTGGAAGCACAGTAGCATTTGAATGCATTTTAATAATGAGTAAACAATGTTAGAGCACAGTGTAGAATTTTCCAAAACAAAATCTCATATAAAGCCGGTTCTACGAACAACCTACACCGGCATATGCGAACTGTGCACCCAACTGTGAAGCTAGCTGTAGCCGAGCTTCGAGAAACTAGCGGGCCTGCTAGTGATAGTGGTGGAGCCAGCACCTCCACACGTGGAGATGTATCCACACAGTTAACTCCCTCACGACGCCAGGTCAGCGGAGTCAATCACCACCTTCCGGAGACACCTGAAACCCCACCTCTTTAAGGAATACCTAGGATAGGATAAAGTAATCCTTCTAGCCCCCCCCCCCCCTTAAAAGAGTTAGATGCACTATTGTAAAGTGGTTGTTCCACTGGATATCATAAGGTGAATGCACCAATTTGTAAGTCGCTCTGGATAAGAGCGTCTGCTAAATGACTTAAATGTAAATGTAAATGTAAATGTTAAAATAACCACTTCTTACATGTCGGTTACATGTCACTTCATTGTAGATTTTTCGATGTCTAGCTGTCTTCTGGACTGCTTTGAGTTCAGCGACAGACACACCTCAGATAATTTGGCAGAGGAACTGGCCAGAGAATGGCAAGTAGATGGAAAAGTGGTCTGTTGTGTTAGCGACAATGCAGCTAACATAACCAAAGCCATGAAAATGTTTAAATGGACCCATCATCCATGTCTTGTCCACACAATCAACCTGATTGTAAGAGATGCTCTGAACGTGATGAAGCCCACTGTGGACAAAGTGAAAGCAGTAGGTGCTGAAAAACGGAAGTCTACACAACGCCAGATGGGGATGCCTGAGCTGAGGCCTAAACAAGACTGCACTACAAGGTGGAATTCAACATTTTATATGTTGAAGCGGTTTCTTGAGTCAAAGGATGCCATCATCTCTACCCTGGCCATTGTCACTGCACCTGTTGATGCTCTGACGCTAGAGGAATGGAAGGTGGTCGAGGAGGTGTTCAGAGTCCTGGAACCCTTTGAGCAGGTCACTGTGGAGATCAGTGGAGAAAGGTACAGTAAGCAGTTATTACTACATCATTATTTAATCCAGTATTATATATGTATATGAGCAGTAGATGAGAATGTAGTATCAGTAGACAAAACATGAACCTGAACTAATAAGTTAGTGTTCTCTCTTTTCAGCTATGTGACAGCCTCAAAAATTATACTCCCGTGGGTCTGCAGCGAATCACAGCCAGCCGCCAGAGAGAAGCAAATGTAACCACTGGACATGTGACAGAGAAGGTTCCACAGAATGGAATATAATCACGTGCTATCAGAAACCGCTGCACTTGACCCCAGGTTTAAGAAGTTAGCCTTCAGTGATGCCAGAGCGATTGATGAGGCTCTTCAAAGAACAACCTCAGCAGCAGGAAGGGACATCCCCAGCAGTCAGCTGGCTCAGGCACCAGGGCAACAGGAAGAAGAGGGATCAAATGGAGCAGAAGCACCAGCAGTAGTGCCACAAATGTCTGCTGTTTGGATGCTGTTTAACGAGAGAGCAACTGGGGATGCAGCACGAAGGAATCCCTCAGCAGATGTCATAATGGAGGTCCGATCCTATTTAGAGGAGCCCCTCCTACAAAGATCAGCAGATCCTCTGAGCTGGTGGAAGAACAAGGCCTCTGTCTACCCACGGCTTACTAAAGTCATGACAAGGAGACTGCATAGTGGCCACATCTGTTCCCTCTGAGAGGGTCTTCTGGAAAACGGGACAAATAATTACTGAGAGAAGAAACCGCATCAGCCCCTCGAAAGTGAGGCAGCTTGCATTTCTGAATGCAAATCTCTCATAAAAGCAAAATATGGTCAGCATTGCTGCTGGCTATAACATGGCAGTGAAGAAGAGAGGGACCAGTTTAATGTTATAAGTGGGATGAGCAGTTTCCCACATTGTTATTTATTTTGTTAACCATTATTTAACTAGGCAAGTCAGTTAAGAACAAATTCTTATTTTCAATGATGGCCTAGGAACAGTGGGTTAACTGCCTTGTTCAGGGGCAGAACAACAGATTTTTTATCTTGTCTGTTTGGGGATTTGATCTTGCAACCTTTCAGTTACTAGTCTAACGCTCTACCCACTAGGCTACCTGCCACCCCAGTGCAATATTCTATTATTATTTTGTTCAGATTGTATTAGTTTTGAATTGTTACATTTATATGCACTTTGTTTATATACATTTAAAAATGTATACTTTAAATGCACATGTGTAATAGCATCCTTCCTTTTTACATTTATTTCAATTTGTGGGATGCTGCAGTTTTTCAAATTGTTATTTATTTTTCTTTGATATGGTGCACTATTCTATTATGCTGTTCAGATTGTATTTGTTTTGAATGGCTAGATTTATATGCACTTTGTTTATATACATTAAAAAGTTCTACTTTAAATGCAAATGTTTAATAGCATTATTTTTCATAACAAACCAATGCATTTTTAAATACATTGTGGTTAAGGTAGGGTATGATTTCATTTAATAATTTAATTAGAATTGTTTTATCACCAATCATAGTCAAACTGTCGCAAACTGTTTGACTTGAAAAAATACAAAACATATATTTTTTAAAGAGCCGTTTGGGAACTTAAAGAGCCGGCTCTTTTTGTCGAGCTGAGCCGAACGAGCCGGCTCACTGAAAAGAGCCGGAATGCCCATCACTAGAAACTTGCCACAACAAGGATGAGCCACGATATTGGAATTTGCTGTTCAACTTCACAATAAAAGTTGCTCATTGAAACTAATCCAAACGGATACAAAGGGTGGAATAATGCCATATTTGGACTAGATAATGCCAAACAAAATTGGAATGTTGAAATGTAACTTATAAATAAATACAATAATTAATTCACTAAGAAAAAAAATTCCAATTCCACTGTGGATGTATTAGACTGCATAATTGCATTGGGAACATAAATATCCAGCGCATTCGGAAAGTATTCAGATCCCTTCACTTTTTCCAAAAACAGGTTTAGACATTTTTGCACAGGTATTTATAAAAAAAAATGAAATATCACATAACGATCCTGATTAGTCTCCCAGTCCCTGCCGCTGAAAACCATCGCCACAGCATAATGCTTCCACCACCATGCTTCACCGTAGGGATGGTATTGGCCAGGTGATGAGCGGTGCCTGGTTTCCTCCAGACGTGAGGCTTGGCATTCAGGCCAAAGAGCTCAATCTCTAGACCAGGGAATCTTGTTTCTCATGGTCTGAGAGTCTTTAGGTGCCTTTTGGCAAACACTGTCATGTGCCTTTTACTGAGGAGTGGCTTCCATTTGGCCACTCTACCAATAAATGCCTGATTGATGGAATGCCGCAGAGATGGTTGTCCTTCTGGAAGGTTATCCCATTTCCACAGAGGAACTCTGGAGCTCTTTCAGAGTGACCATTGGGTTCTTGGTCACCTCTCTGACAAAGGCTCTTCTCCCCCGATTGCTCAGTTTGGCCGGGCGGCCAGCTCTAGGAAGAGTCTTGGTGGTTCCAAACTTCTTCCATTTAAGAATGATGGAGGCCACTGTGTTTTTGGGGACTTTCAATGCTGCAGATATGTTTTGGTACCGTTCCCCAGATCTGTGCCTCGACAAAATCCTGTCTCGGAGCTCTACGGACAATTCCTTCAACCTCATGTCTTGGTTTTTGCTCTGACATGCACTGTCAACTGTGGGACCTTATAAAAACAGGTGTGTGCCTTTCCTAATCATGTACAATCAATTGAATTTACCACAGGTGGACTCCAATCAAGTTGTTGAAACATCTCAAGGATGATCAATGGAAACAGGACGCACCTGAGCCCAATTTTGAGTATCATAGCAAAAGGTCTGAATACTTACAGTTGAAGTCGGAAGTTTACATACACCTTAGCCAAATACATTTAAACTCAGTTTTTCACAATACCTGACATTTAATAAGAGAAAAAAATTCCTGTCTTACGTCAGTTAGGATCACCACTCTATTTTAAGAATGTGAAATGTCAGAATAATAATAGAGAGAATGATTTATTTCAGATCTTATTTCTTTCATCACATTCCCAGTGGGTCAGAAGTTTACATACACTCAATTAGTATTTGGTAGCATTGCCTTTAAATGTTTTCACTTGTGTCAAATGCATTGGGGAGCCTTCCACAAGCTTCCCACAATAAGTTGGGTGAATTTTGGCCCATTCCTCCTGACAGAGCTGGTGTAACTGAGTCGGGTTTGTAGGCCTCCCTGCTCGCACACACTTTTTCAGTTCTTCCCACAAATTTTCTATAGGATTGAGGTCAGGGCTTTGTGATGGCCACTCCAATAACTTGAGTTTGTTGTCCTTAAGCCCTTTTGCCACAACTTTGGAAGTATGCTTGGGGTCATTGTTCATTTAGAAGACCCATTTGCGACCATGCTTTAACTTCCTGACTGATGTCTTGAGATGTTGCTTCAATATATCCACCTAATTTTCCTATTTCTATTTTGTGAAGTGCACCAGTTCCTCCTGCAGCAAAGCACCCGCACAACATGATGCTGCCACCCCCGTGTTTCACGGTTGGGATGGTGTTCTTTGGCTTGCAAGCTTCCCCCTTTTTCCTCCAAACATAACGATGGTCATTATGGCCAAACAGTTCTCTTTTTGTTTCATCAGACCAGAGGACATTTCTCCAAAAAGTACGATCTTTGTCCCCATGTGCAGTTGCAAACCGTAGTCTGGCTTTTTTAAGGCGATTTTGGAGCAGTGGCTTCTTGCTTGCTGAGCGGCCTTTCGGGTTATGTTGATATAGGACTCGTTTTACTCTGGATATAGATACTTTTGTACCTGTTTCCTCCAGCATCTTCACATGGTCCTTTGCTGTTTTTCTGGGATTGATTTGCACTTTTCACACCAAAGTACATTCATCTCTAGGAGACAGAACGCGTCTCCTTCCTGAGCGGTATGATGGCTGCATGGTCCCATGGTGTTTATACTTGCGTACTATTGTTTGTACAGATAAACATGGTACCTTCAGGCGTTTGGAAATTGCTCCCAGACTTGTGGAGGTCTACAATGTTTTTTCTGAGGTCTTAGCTGATCTCTTTTGATTTTCCCTTGATGTCAAGCAAAGAGGGACTGAGTTTGAAGGTAGACCTTGAAATACATTCACAGGTACACCTCCAATTGACTCAAATTATGTCAATTAACCTGTCAGAAGCTTCTAAAGCCATGACATCATTTTCTGGAATTTTCCATGCTGTTTAAAGGCACCTTAGTGTATGTAAACTTCTGACCCACTGGGATTGTAATACAGTGAATTTTAAGTGAAATAATCTGTCTGTAAACAATTGTTGGAAAAATGTTTTGTGTCATGCACAAATGTAGATGTCCTAACCGACTTGCAAAAACTATAGTTTGTTATTAACAAGAAATTTGTGGAGTGGTTGAAAAACGAGTTTTAATGACTCCAACCTAAGTGTATGTAAACTTCCGACTTCAACTGTATGTACTGTAAATAAGGATGGTATGTTTTCTACTTCTAATACATTTGCAAAAATGTCTAAAAACCTGATTTAGCTTTGTCATTATGGGGTATTGTTTCTCAGTTGATTAGGAAAAAAAATATTTAATACATTTTAGAATAAGGCTTTAGTGTAATTTTTTTTGTGGAAAAAGTCAAGGGGTTTGAATACTGTCCGAATGCACTGTATAAGCCTACTCAGTTACACCCACAGATTACATTTCCAAAGAATTTACACAAATATTAGCATCATAGCTCTTATTGCAGGACTTTGACTGTGGGAAATCACCTCGCCAGTCATTCTATTGTGTGTTTTGGATAACAATTGAGACATGGATTGTGTATGTGTACCATTCAGAGGGGGGAATGGAAAATACAACATTTTTAAGGGCCTTTGAACGGTGTATGGTAGTAGGTGCCAAGTTCTGCTAGGTTTTTCTGGCTCAACAGTTTCCCGTGTGTTTCAAGAATTGTCTACCACCAAAAGGACACCCAGACAACTTGACACAACTGTGGGAAGCATTGGAATCAACATGGGCCAGCATCCCAATGGAACACTTTTGACACATTGTAGAGTCCATGCCTCGACGAATTGAAGCTGTTCTAAGAGCAAAAGGAGATGCAACTCAATATTAGGAAGGTGTTCCGAATGTTTTGTTTACTCAGTGTATGTATGCCCCTAATGTAAATATGCAGTCTAATACATACACAGTGCTATTTTAATAGTTTGTTTTACTGTTTATTGTCAAATGAATTATGTATTGTATTTATTTTTAAGTTATATAACAACATTCCAAACTTGTTTAGCATTATCTAGTAATATTCCACTATTTGTATCCGTTTGGATCAGTTTCAATGGGGAACTTTTATTTTGAATGCGAACCGCAAATTCCACTGTTGTCCTTATTGTGGGTAGCTTCACACAGGCCAGGGACACCGAGACCCAATGGGCGCTGAATTACATTTTATACTGTGAGTAGCAAGCTGGCTGTATTTTCTTCCCAAATCCCAGGAGTGGAACCGTTTGCACCAAGAAACACAGAGAGATAAAGGTCCGGACAAAAGCTGCAGGTGCATTTTCTGACCATTATCAGTTGCATATATAAGTGTTTCAGCACAACAACAAGCAGTCAAGCTAATAGCTAACTTTAGCTAAATAGGCAAGTTTAGTTAGCTAGCCAGTGACGGTCTATGACAGTGTCTCGTGAATCTGTGGTGCCTTGTGACTTAGCTAGCTGTTTTTGTTCTTATGTAACCTTTATTTAATTAGGCAAGTCATTTAAGAGCACATTATTATTTACAATGACGGCCTACCCGGCCAAACTCTCCCCTAAACTGGACGACGCTGGGCCGCCCTATGGGACTCGCGATCTCATTTGTATGTAGAAAAAGTTAGCGCTCGTGTCATCGCTGGTTTCCGCGTTTGGTGATTGTACTCAGCTGGACAAATGCAGAAAGTGGCACAGCCAAGGTTAAGCAACATGTTACGACGTTCTTCTGACTGACTGTCGACATTGTCATTCATAGTTAACAGTCACGTTACAGCTAGCAGGCAACTGTTACTGTACCTGCTAGTTAGCCAGCTACGTTTCAATGTTGTCTAAGTTAATGTTTCTAACTAGCTGGTTAACTAAGAAATATTTTAACGTTAGCTAGGTAGCGGTTAGGTACTATTTAAATCAAAAGTTAGTGTTGCTTTGTAAGAGTGGAATGCTAGCAGCGAAGCCATGCAACTTTTTAGGGTTTAGTTACAAACAGTTAAAAGTTAGCCAATAGTTTTATTTTCATTCAATAAATGAGAGGAGAACCACATATGAATGGGAACTTTATAAATGGCTACAAATTAGCATGTCCTCTTTTTTAAGATTGCAAACTAGTGAACTCACTACCGTTTACGTGTCCATTATGACATTTAGTCCGGTTGGTGAGTTCGTTTTGCGTTTGGATATATTTATTTATACACTCCATTGGCGATTCCAAATAATATCCACCCGCCCGGGGCACCGTGCCATGCAAAACGATCTTCCCTAGTTTCTTTCATTATTCTCTACTATATAAGTCAGACATTTAGGTCACCAACGCCCTCTGTTATAGAATCAAGTGTTAAACTTTTAAATCTAATTTGCATGCTTAAATTCTGTCACGCTTGAATTGGTTGATAATAACAACCATAGTCAACATTATCAGCTTTCCTTCTGTTTACAACAGTTTCATTAGTCCTCGGATAGATTTTTTATATTTGGTTCAAGACATCATGCCAATCGTGTCCTTAACTGAACAGGATGCATCAGCACCCTCATTTTAAAGTAAAACGTGACTTTAATGTTATAATGAGTAAAATGTTGAGGAAGAGTATAATGTTCTCTGTTCAGAGGTCTAAATGGTCATATTTTTTGCCTCCTTACATCTGTTTTTTAAAATTCCTTTTCCCATGACGTATACAGTCTAATATCTGGTAATCTACAGGAAGGACTGTTTTGCAGTTGGAGCCACAGTCTTGTGGTATTACCAGGAGATAAACATGCATACCACCCTGCATCCCACTGCTGGCTTGCTTCTGAAGCTAAGCAGGGTTGGTTCCTGGATGGGAGACCAGATGCTGCTGGAAGTGGTGTTGTAGGCACCCTTTCCTCTGGTCTTAAAAAAATATCCCAATTCCCCAGGGCAGTGATTGGGGACATTGCCCTGTGTCTTTTGGATGGGACGTTAAACGGGTGTCCTGACTCTCTGTGGTCACTAAAGATCCCATGGCACTTATTGTAAGAGTAGGGGTGTTAACCCCGGCGTCCTGGCTAAATTCCCAAACTGGCCCTCATACCATCACCGTGACCTAATAATTTTGTATTGACTTATGCCATGTTTTGATATCTGAGTGATAATGACTAACAAAATCAATCGGGCCCCCTGGGGGCCCTAAGCGACCACTTATGTCGCTTATGCCTGGAATCGCGTTTGCAGACATGTGTCAAGATCCCTGCACAAACAATGATTGTGTGGTGATGAACTAGCCTATTCAGCAGCATAGCTGTCCAACCTAATTTGTCAGTTCCCATTGTATGCAAGAATGTGCATTGACATTTGTCTCTGGAATAGTGGCCCAGGTGCTTTATGCCACCCCACCCTATGGAGTTGCATTTAAAATAGGCCTAGTATTTCTTCTTAACAATATTCAGCATGTGTAATATCATTACACTTTTTTACTCCTTGTTAAGTCTTAGTAAAACAGAATCACCAGACGAACACGCGTGCCATGAGTTTAGGCTACATTCTGTCCCCCCAGCAAATCAATAACTTGAAAGGACTGCTATCTTGTGTCTTGAGGTGTTGACCACCAATGTAGCTGCCTGGATCGATGCCCTCTACGTTATTAAATGTGGTGGCTGGTAGGGACCTATTCATGCCCTCCTATCTGTTTGTTTTCAGGAATGTCCGAAGTTAGTGTTGAGGCTGAGTCCCCAGCCCAGGACCTGCAAATGGATTCAGCTAAGAAGGCTCAGAATACTGAGGACTTTCAAAGAGAGAGCGAGGAGGATGCTCACAGCTTTGATAGTACTGAATATGTACTGAACAATGATGAAGTGCCTCATGGTGACAGAGCTGAAAACGACAGTGATGTTCAAAATGACAACGATAATGCTGAGAACAGCAATGGCGCTCAAATTGATGATGTTCAGAGCGATAATGAGAATACGCAAAACAGTGCGAATGCTGAGCACGATGATGATGTTCCAAGCACTAGTGGCAATGCACATTCCGACAATGCCGGTGATAAAAGGGAAAATTGCCATACAGTGACTACTGATAATGATACACCAAAGAAAAACGAAGATTCTCATACAAAGGTGACATATTTATCTTCAATGCAGACAACAGCTCTGGGAATCATTCATTCCAGCTCTCTGGTTCATGTTGCTATATGTCACAAAAACATGGATAGCGTTACACCATAGTTCAGGATATCGTTATTATTATGATATCCAATGCTGATGCAGTTTATGAACCATTTCTTAATACAACATGAACTTGAGTTAAAGCTCTGAATCAATAATTATACATTTTTGATTTACTTTAATCGTTGATCCCTTTTGGTTGTTGGTGCCTTCCCCTTACGTTTCAAATTTGTCTGCTTGGTGCAACTCTAGTAGGAGTACGGGCTAGTGCATTTGTGTTGTTGGTGTAACTTTTGCATAACTGTCTTTTACGGGGTGTACTTCCTGATTAGTTGTACTGTGATGTCTGGTAGCGCCAGTGAAAATGCTGGTGATGGCCTATGCTTCCTGTGAATTCCCCTGCATGCATTCTCCGCCTAATGCCAATACAATTGTTTAATTGAATTTGTATTTTTATTGATTAACTTTAATTGAGTTGTGTTTACAGGTACATGCCATGATGTTATGTTTGCCTTTGAGTCTCAGCATACCAGCCTGTAGCCACCTTTGTGCAGTAGTGACACTATTGTCCCCATCCTAGCCATGGTGTGGCCTGTATGTGTGACTGTTCCCTGCAATTATAAGAATCCAACCCAGTGTTTCCTGTGTGTGTGGATACAGCACCCTGAATTGAATAGGCCTGTCACATGGCTGGGTCATCGCTGTAGGCGGAAGGATTTGGACTGCTTCCTCCGTTTCCAGTCAATGTCAGATCCATTGCTGTTGTGTTCGACCACTCCAAGCTGTTAGTTCGATGCAGATTCCCTTAGGTCGTTCCCAACGTCGAATGAGTAATTGTGCTTCAGGTGGTGATGCTATGTTGGAGTGTTGTTGCTTCATTCCAACTGCCTCTTTTTATTTTATAGAAAGGCTGCATGAAGTAGTCACATACTATGCAATCACTGTACCCGTCTTGCTAGTAAGCCCCGTTTGCTTTACATTCTGCCCTGCTCTTTAAGAAGCGAGACTTGGTTTCCTCCCTCAGCTCAGCTGATCAGGAGGCTGCTGTTGTTATCCTTCCCTCCCCCCACTTGTTAGCTAGTTTCCAGGCTACTGAACTCCAGGGGCCTGAGCTCTGTCTCTCTGTTATGCCAAACATTGCCCCCATGTTCACCCTTTCAGTACCTTAGAACCATTTCTGTGTCTTGTAACCAGTCTGTTTGATCTTCAGGAATTGGTAGTGCTATTGGCTTTTGCCAACAAATGTATTTAATCTAGGTCTAGATATACCGGTAGTTGTTGAGGTTGTCAGGTGTCTATCAATACAGTTGTGTGAACACTGGTATACCCAACAACTCCCCGATGACTTGTTACAACTCATACTCTGGGAGGACAGATAGACGGGAGTCTGTCTTATCTACCTCAACAGTTAGACAAGCCTACCTGTGGATGTCTCTGTTGCCTGCCTGCATGTGGGTGTCTTGTGGCCTTTTTAAATATTCATGTTGTGTGTTATCTGATACCTGGTGCTCTCTGCACCGTTGACACACTCCGCTGCCAAAGCAGTCCAAATAATTTTATGAAGCTTGTTGTTGCTTATGGAGCTGGTTTCTGGGCAATGTTTAAAACAAGTTGAAAATACAGAGAATATCTTCATACACTGAATCCTATTGAACTATTGCAAATGCATTAGGACCTATGCTTTGTCCTAATGCAACGGAATAAGGAGAAAGTATACGGGCCTACTTCTTCCCTGGATGAGCCTCCAAAATATATTGAGGCCAAAACTCCAACACAACAGTCATTTATTAGGTTTTGTTGTCTGGAGTGGTTCATGTACTCATGCTCATACCAAATGACACACACACATAAACAAAGCGGTGCTGTGTGTTTGCACTTGTTTATAGTGTATTTTCCCATTTGCGTGAAGTGTGAAATAATAGTAATATTTAGGCAGCCACAAATTAATGTGTAGCCTCCAGGTTTGAACAAGCAGATAGCCTACTCTTGGTTCATGAACTTGATCCCACCTGGTTCCCATGAAGCAGACCTGTCCCATTCTCTGGTTGATTTTTGGCTCACTCTGTGATGCCATTTTATAAATCTTAAGGGCGTGGCTCATCCTCTCATTTTGATGTTAGCATTAGCACTGCTTGATCTCGTTAGCATGGTCTGAATGGAGCAGTTGAAGCTTACCTGCACCTCATACATGCATTTATGCTAGCGCTAGCCTATCTGCATTATTTAGACATCAGTCCAAGGCCACTGAGGAACGGAGTTCATGCTCGACTTTGGTATTTCCAAATAGTAATAAACCCTTGACAATTGCAGGGGACCACAGTGGTTTTAGAAACACCGATAATAAAGCTTCATACTATAAAAGTGCTATAAAAGTGCTAGCCTTTCACCGTAGCTACGCCAAGTTGGGTATCCTGGCCCAGAAAATGCAAAGCTTTTGTCATTCAGGCTTTTGTTTAAGTGTGATGTGTGAACAGCATTCTACTGTGTCCAACTTCCAAGAGGAAGTTATGGTGGTGTTGTAAGCCAATGTGTCGAAGCCTGACTTAATGATGTAATACAGCTTTCTATGTCCATTACATTTTATAGCAGGCATCAAAAGGCAAATTATTAACCACTGTTACAGTAATTCCACATGGGTCTTGTCAATGATAATGTCATGAGGTTTTCTACCGACAGACTATAGCCTAATAATAACTTTTCATTTCCTATAGAGAATTTGGAATTGTTTCACTGAATACTTTTTAAATTAAAATTGTAGCTCTTCTTGACCCATGGTTTAAGCAAAGCCTTTAGACAAAAACAGATTCATGCTTAATTGCCCGACACAATTCATTCTGCATGAACAGGGTTGGTGTTGCTGCTTTAGCAAGTACGCCCATTTGTATTTTTAGCCTCTTCTGACAGTGACTCAGACAGTCAGTGTGGTTCTGTGGGAGAAGGTGTAAATGTGCTCGTCACACTTCTCACAGTCCTACATATTCTCCCTATAGGTGACTGAAGTGTGTAAATGGCTTGAAGGGTTGCCCTTTGACTCTCTTCTTAACAATATCATACCAGACATTTAGCCCTATCTGTTTTGACAACTGGAACTTTTGTTTGG
Source organism: Salvelinus alpinus (assembly GCF_045679555.1). Taxonomy (NCBI): domain Eukaryota; kingdom Metazoa; phylum Chordata; class Actinopteri; order Salmoniformes; family Salmonidae; genus Salvelinus; species Salvelinus alpinus. The sequence continues at coordinate 53,124,625 of NC_092091.1, forward strand.
TCTGGTGTGGACAATTTTTTTGTATGTTGACTGACAGCGGCTTCACCCTCGTGTTTGTTGTATTTTCCTTGCCCAGATTCCTTGGAGGAGTCCTAGTTTATAAATATGAAACAGTACAAGAACTCTGCTTGACCCAGATAGTTCTGCTTTGTCTGAGGTAATGAGAGGCAATTTGAAAATCTATGTTACTCCGTCACAGCACAGCATCTCAATCCTAAAGGACTAAAGAGATGGTTGGATTTTTTTGCCCTGATAACTGTGGCAGACCTGGAATGGCCTGGGAGAGGCCCTCATAAAAGCATTGCCATGGAGACCGGGTGGATCTTTGGAACAACCGAAGGACCATGCGTTGATTCCAGTTATTTTTATGTAGAGTAGAAATTGTTAATTTGGTTGCAAGAAATATTTGATACTGCTCAATCAGGGCAGTGATGGCTAGCTCCAAGGCTCTAAAAACCATTTGAAGATTTCCAATTATTCTTGCTGTGTGAAGAGGTCAGGTGAGCTTGCATGTGAGGTATCTTGTGTAATTCTCTGAAGGTTGACTGATCTCCTTTTATGCAATAACTCAGCTTGAGCTTAATACACTGTTTAAAAACCACCCTTTTACTGCAGGATGTTATCTCAATTAATTGTTCATCACTTCTGGTGGCAGTGACCACAAGATGGCAGCCCATAGTCATCAAATTCTGTTGATAGAGTCCCCTCTGCTTACTCTTCCAGACAAACGTTAGGTTAAAAGCATAGGCCTACAGCTTCACTCATGCACAGAGCACACTTGGAAGAGGAAATTGAGGTAAGTCTCATGCAATGTATGAAACACTGTGTTAATCTCTTACCGTAGCTGTTTGTGATTGCAGGACAGCACTATGGATGAGGAGGTCCACAGGAGCCCTGCGGCAGAGATATCGGTCACCAGCAATGGAGACCAGGAGGAGAGCCACGAGGATGTATTCAGGGTAAGGGCTGGACAGGGCCGCCTTTTTGGCACTGCATTCACTCACTACATATAATTACATGCACGCACTGCTTCGCAAAACTGAGTTTGCACTTGAATTTTTTACTTGAAAGGGAACCACATTATTGCGACAATAATGAAGACAGAATGAATTGGTAGGTTTAAGCAACTTTGCAATCGGAGCCAGTGGAATAATGCACTGATCGATTGGGCAATTGGATACACAACGGTGCTTGAGCTTACAGCCAAGCTTTACAAAAGGAGTTTATTTTATTTCCGGGAACATGTCGAAATCAGCAGTTTGCCCAAGTCAGATCCACACCAGCCTCCATATAATGAATAGCCCTGCACTGACTGGCATTTCTATGGTCATTCATAAGGCACAGATGGCTTCCATTGCTGTTGTTAAAAATATTTTTTTAAATCACAAATGTGATGATGGATAAATTGGCCAAGAAATACCTTGACACCCAGCGTCATTGTCAACCTGTTTATAATATGGTCATAGTGCATATATTTAGACCTGTTGTGACATACAGTATGTTGCTTTATTTTATGGCTGGTTATGACACCTACATGAGTGTCAAAAGCTACCATACAAGGCAAAATTATTACATTGCACCATAGTGTACTGTCAACAGTATGTTTATGTTATGTTATTTTTTGGGAAATTGACCATATAAAATTATCATTGTTATTGTGCACACATTGATGTCAGACATGCTCCTACCCCAATGTTCAGTTGCTGATGAATACAGGAGCAGATTTCAGGAGCAGGACAAGACACCCTCTTTGTGACTGATGACTGATTTAAGGACATTTACGTGATAGGCCTATCTGGTGTTTATGATTGATGGTCATAATGATTTTTGACATTGTCAAGGTGTATGTTCTTAGTCCAAGTAAAGTGACACAGGATGGTCATAATGCTTCATGACGGTGTCATAAAGTGTATTTCCTACAAGTTCTTTAAAATATGATGAAAAAACATTACTGTAAAGAGTTCATTACAACAACAAAGGATTTAAGAAACAAACATTCAAGCGAAAGGAAACTTCGTGGCTGAAAATTATAATTAAAAAAATAAATGTGGGGTTTGACACATTTATGTAGGTGTCATAACCAGCTGTACAATAACGCAATATATGTCAAAACACTTGTAAATATATGGGTTATGGCAAGTTGTCAGCTGTTATGACATTATGACATGGTTATGACCATGTCATAACTTGTTGACACTGGGTGTCAAGTAAAGCGTTACCAAATTATCTCCCCAGCAATGATAGTCTAACCATATTCCTAGTGCTATACAATTATTCAATAAAGGATTACATTTCATATAGCTTGCCACTGTAGCTACATGGTTGTAGTTGTAATCAGTAGGATCAGGCAGCAGGTATTCTCCTCCACTCTCTGAGGAGGATAATTGGTTGTCAGTGAAATTCCGTTTCAACCTTAGTTTGTCGCAGTGCGATAAGACATCTAGACTGCGATCCTTGGCATGGCTTTTAACAGGCAAGCAGTGTCCGGCTTTGTTTATTGTCGCATCAATTTACGAGACATACAATGACGTTTGGAAAGATGTGTCTTTGTAAGGATTACATCGCTGCAAGACATACTATGGATGGACCTAGGCTCCACTACATACTGGTAACTGACAAAATAAAGGAAAAGCCAACGTAGTGTCTTAACTCATTACAGTCGAAGTCCTGTCTACGCCGGGGAAGGGAGGGGGGTTCTACTAAGCTGTATGGAATTGTTTTAAGAAGGTCATACCAAGGATCATTTTGCTATTTGATTTTGAGACCCCTTGAAGTATATAATAAAAAATAAAATATATATATATATGTAACAATTATTAGATGAAAATGTGTATTTGGCCTTGCTACGTATTAGCCCATACGAATAAATTGAATAACAGATTCACTACATGGAACAAATATCAAAATTAAGTTAGTTCTATAGTGTCTCTCCTATATCTGAGAGATATATGTTTTACATGTATTTAACTCCTTATTTTTGGCACTAAATCTCCACATATACACAAAATTATGTGGACACCTCTTCAAATTAGTGGATTTGGCTATTTGAGGCACACCCGTTGATGATAGGTGTATAATATCAAGCACACAGCCAAGCAATCTCCATAGACAAACATTGGCAGTAGAATGGCCTTACTGAAGAGCTCAGTGACTTTCAACTTGGCACCGTCATAGGATGCCACCTTTTCAAAAAGTCAGTTTGTCAAATTTCTGCCCTGCTTGAACTGCCCCGGTCAATTGTAATTGCTGTGTTTGTGAAGTGGAAACGTCTAGTGACAACAACGGCTCAGCCGCGAAATTGCAGGGCACACAACCTCACAGAAAGGGACAGCTCAGTGGTGAAGCACGTAGTGTGTAAGAAGTCGTCTGTCCTTAGTTGCTACGCTCAGTACTGAGTTCCAAACTGCCTCTGAAAGCAACGTCAGCACGAGCTGTTTCGTCAGAAGCTTCATGAAATGGGTTTCCATGGCCGAACAGCCACACACAAGCCCAAGATCACCATGCGCAATGCCAAGCGTCAGCTGGAGTGATTTAAAGCTTGCCGCCATTAAACTCTGGAGCAGTGGAAACGCTTTTTCTGGAGCGATGAATTACGCTTCACCATCCGGCAGTTCGAAGGACAAATCTGGGTATCTCGGAAGCTAGGAGAACGCTACCTGCCGCAATGCATGGTGCCAACTGTGCAGTTTGGTGGAGGAGGAATAATGGTCTGGGGCTGTTTTCATGGTTCGGGCTAAGCCCCTTGGTTCCAGTGACGGAAAATGCCCCTTGGTTCCAGTGAAGGAAAATCTTAATGCTACAGCGTACAATGACGTTCTTGAAAATTCTGTTCTTCCAAATTTGTGGACTGTTTGGGGAAGCCCCTTTCCTGTTTCAGCATGACAATGTACCCTTGCACAAAGCGAGGTCCATGCAGAAATGGTTTGTCGAGATCGGTGTGGAAGAACTTGACTGGCCTCCACAGAGCCCCATCGAATCCCTTTGGGATGAATTGGAATGCCGTCTGCGAGCCAGGCCTAATCGCTCAACATCAGTGTCCGACCTCACTAATGATCTTGTGGCTGAATGGAAGCAAGTCCCCGCCGCAATGTTCCAACATCTACTGGAAAGCCTTCCCAGAACAGTGGAGTCTGTTATAGCAGCAAAGGGGGGACCAACTCTATATTAATGCCCATGATTTTTGGAATGAGATGTTAAACGAGCAGGTGTCCACATGTCGTGTACTTACATACATTTTTTCAAACTGGTACCAGTTGACCATTAGACAAGTCTTTTGAGGCCTGTGGGCGTCCTAGAGCAAACAACCAACATGTATGTGTTCGTGAGAGTCTCACCGTTTAGTGTGTAGCACAAACTGTTCGGACGCTACAGCTTGTGGAGGCCATAGAGCAAAACGGAGAACACCATTTTGTTCATGAGTCATCTTTCCATAGCGGTGTCATAATATTTTGTAGGCAAAAATGTTCGGACTCTACAGATAATTTTGTGAGAAGACCGATTTTTGGGATGTCTCAAAGCTGTGTTTGTCAGACCATAACTCTATCACCTTTCACCGCAGATGCGGAAGTGCTACATAGTTGGATTGAGAAGCATCTAATGCATTTCTCTAGGTTAAAAAAATATTTTTATTTGGATTTTTATATTATGCTTATTAGATTTCCACAGGTTCGCAGACATTACTCTAGGGGTTAATAGGGTGTTGGGCCACCGCAAGCCGCCAGAACAGCATTAATGCGCCTTGGCATAGATTCTACAAGTGTCTGGAACTTTATTGGATAGATGTGACACCATTTTTCCACAAGAAATGCAATCATTTTGTGTTTTGTTGCTGGTGGTGGAAAATGCTTTGTCAGTCGCCATTCCAGAATCTCCCATAAGTGTTCAATTGGGTCAAGATCTGGTGACTGCCATGCATATGGATTACATAGTTTTCAAGCTCGTTAAACCATTCGGTGGCCACTCGTGCCCTGGGGATGTGGGCATTGTCATCCTATGGGGTATAGCCATGGTAGCCAAAACAATGAGCAACTGGGCCTGCCAAGCATTTTTATGACCCTAAGCATCAATTGTTTAGGAATTGCTCAGGAACCACACCTGCTTTCAATATACTTGGTCTCCCACATTTAAAGTAATTTGATGCCCCAGCTGTGCATTTGAAACAGTAGCAGCAGTAGCAGCAGCTCTTTTTGTGGCTTCACATCATGGGATTTAATTATGTTTTTGTTTTTTTCAATTTAAAGTTTTATTAAGTTTTCAAACAACCAACCAAACACATTCCACATTCACAGATGTGACAGACTTAAAAAAACTAACTAATAATAATAATAATAATAATAAAAATAAAAATAAATGTTATATATATATATATATATATATACATATATACATATCTACATACATACACACATACACACATACACACAAATAATAATTATAACAAAATTTAAAATGTAGAACTTGCAGCAGCACTATCAAGGTTCTTATTTGCTATTTCCAGCCTTAGCTGAGATGAGATGACGAGCCAATGATTAGTTTTTAGATTTTACAGCACCTTACACAACACGCATCTGCTCACCTCCCCGATCCCCCCATTCACTCTGTCCAATTTGAGATATAGTGGAGTAGTGGAGACCAGAGTCTATCAAACTTGGGCTGTCTCTTGTGGAGGTCATAAGTGAGCTTTTCAAGAGGGAGAAAGTCAACAATCTGGTCAATCCACATTTTAAATGTAGGAGAGGTACTAGAGGCCCACAATAGAAGGATACATTTCTTAGCAAAGTATGTAATGGTCATGAGCAAATTTTCTCTGTCAGGATCAAGAACAAAGTCCTGCTGGGCATTAAGAAGATAGAGACACGGGGTCATATCAAACTGTACATCTAGTATTTTCTGTGCAGCAGTATGTATAGATTGCCAAAATCTGGCAATCTCTCTACAGCTCCAAAATACATGCATATAGGTTCCACTTTCAGAGGTACATCTTTTACAGTTAGGAGAAATGTCTGTTTTCATTTTATGGAGTCTCAAGGGAGTGTAATAAAATTTGTACAAAAATTTGTAATTCGATTCTTTCATTTTTACATTAGTAGAGGAGCAGTATACCCTGTCGCAAACCTCCGCCCATAACTCATCACTGATAGTCAGACCAAGGTCCTTTTCCCAGATTATTTTCAAAGGAGTAAAGGAGGAGCCTCCTTTCTCAGAAAGGAGTCTATAGATATAGGATATTTTGCCTTTAATGGATTGTGCTGTGACAAGAAGGGTTTCAACTTCGTTCAACTGAGTTCTAAACCTCCTCTTGGAAGTAAATGAGGAGATGACATGTCTAATTTGAAGATATTTTTAAAAAAAAAATGGGATCTTGGCACATTGAATTCACTGCAGAGCTCTTGAAAGGATTTCAGTGTAGTGGTCTTCTGATGAAATAGGTCTGAAAAGGTCCTGATTCCTAGAGTATGCCAAAGATTAAAGTTGGCATCCCTCAGGGCTTTTGGCAAGTCTGGGTTGCCTACTATAGGCGAGTGAGAGCATATTTGGGAGGAGATGCCCAGGTATTTCTTACAGTCCCTCCACGCTAGTAGGGTGCTGTAAATCACAAATGTTTTGGCTATGTTGCCCACTTCACTAAAGTTATTAATGAATATAGTTGAGCTTAGTGGCAATGAACCACAGGATTGGGCTTCTATCTGGATCCACGTTGACTCTTGTCTGTTTGTGATCCATGTTAGCATGTTGCGGATTTGGGCGGACCAGTAGTACAATTGAAGGGAGGGAAGGGCAAGACCGCCCTTAGATTCAGGTTTCGATAGAGTGGAGAGCTTGATCCTAGGTTTTTTATTGCCCCATATAAATTTGGTGATGCTTTGGTTAATTGTTTTGAAAAAGGAAGCTGGGAGATAGCATGGGAGCATCTGAAATAAATAGTTCAGTCTAGGGAGGATGTTCATACGGATTACATTAATTCTTCCTACTAAGCTAATTGGGAGGGAGATCCAGGTTTGGAGGTTGTTTTTGATTCGATCCAGGAGTGGAAGATAATTCTCCTTGAAAAGCCTATTCAGATCTGGTGTTATGAATATCCCAAGGTATTGAAACCCCTGTGTCTTCCATTGGAATGGGCATAGTGTCTTCATAGAACTGGTGAGTGTAATATTGAGAGGGCAGACAGTGGATTTGTTAAAATTTATCTTATAACCTGAAAACGTGCCATACTGAGCAATTGTGTCTAAAATGGGAGGAAGGGATTTCTCAGGGTTGGATATGTAGAGCAAGACATCATCCGCGTAAAGCGAAATCTTGTGCTGCAGGCCGCCTGCAGGAACACCTGTAATACTTGAATTGCTCCTTATCAACTCTGCCAGAGGCTCCGCCCCCAACAAGTAGAGCAGGGGGGATAGCGAGCACCCTTGTCTTGTGCCCCGTCCCAAAGAGAATCTGTCAGAGTTCAGTCCGTTAGTAGTCACCATGGCATTTGGATGAGAGTATAGTGATTTGATCCATTTAATAAAGTTTGGGCCCATATTGAACTTTTCTAAGACTGAGAACAAAAAGCTCCACTCCATCCTGTCGAACGCCTTCTCAGCATCCAGTGAAGCCAGCAGGACAGGGGTCTTCTGTGCGTTTACTTGATCAATAATATCAAAAAGACGGCGAATGTTATCAGAAGAGTATCTGTCTCTAATAAATCCAGTTTGGTCCGCTTTTATTATTTTGGGAAGAAGAGTGTTTAGTCTTTTGGCCAGCAATTTGGTAATTATTTTGTAGTCGAAATCCAACAAGCTTATGGGCCGGAAGGAGGAGCAGGATAGGGGGTCCTTGTCTTTTTTGAGCAACACTGTAATGCGAGCTGTGCGCATTGAGTCTGGGAGAACTCCGTTTTTGCAAAAATCCTCCAGCATTGGCATGAAAATAGGGCTAAGCTGGGGCCAAAAAGCTTTGTAGAACTCTCTGGGGAATCCATCTGGGCCTGGGGACTTGTTAGGTGGCATGGAGGTAATTGCCTCCAGGATCTCCTCAGGAGTGAAGGGGGAGTTGAGATCTTCTTGGTCAGTCTCTGATAGTTTAGGTAGCGAGATTCCCTCTAGGAAGGAGTGGAGTTCTGCTTCCGTGTGTTTTCTCTCAGAGGTATATAGTTTGCAGTAAAAATCATGAAAAGTTAAATTGATCTTTTTTGGGTCATATGTGACCTCGTCCTCTGCTGTTCGGATAGCCATAATTGTACGCTCTGACTGCTCTTTTTTTAATTGATAAGCAAGCAATCTACTAGGCCTATTGCTATACTCATGGTATTTCTGTTTAGTAAAGAAAACTTTTTTTTTAATCTCCCGAGTATAGTCCAAATTCAGTTTGGCTTTGGCTGCTTTAAGTTGACTCCAGGAGGTGCTGTCTGTGGATTGTTTATGTACTTTTTCACAGCGTTCCAGCTCCCTCTCCAGATCTAGCCTGTGTGCTTCCATTGCTTTTTTCTTAGAGGAAGCATATGCAATTAGATGACCTCTTAGTGTGGCTTTAGCAGCGTCCCACATTGTGGCCGGAGAAACAGGAGAATCTTTGTTGTCTTGTGTGTAGTTGTCTATCCATGTAGTTACCAATGTATGGAATGCTTCGTTTGATAGCATGGAGGTGTTGAATTTCCAGCTCTTTGACCTCGGGATGTTTTTGCAGAGGTCAAAGCGGAGGTGGACAAAGGCGTGATCCGAAAGCGCTATGGGTACGATTCTACACGTGGCTGAATTTATGAAACTCTTTGGGATAAAAATGTAATCTATACGGGAGTAGGTGTTATGGACATTAGAGTAGTATGTATAGTCCATAGATGAGCTATTAGTCTCTCTCCAGATATCTATCAGTCCCATCTCTTTAGTAAGAGAGTTCAACATCTTTGCAGATCTAGGATTTGTGGTGGGGACTTGAGATGATTTGTCTAGGGTTGGGTTCAGGGTACAATTAAAATCTCCGGCCAACACTCCAAAGGAAACACAATGCTCATTGAACAGGGTTATCATTTTCGACATAAAAGCAGGAGTATCTGTGTTAGGGGCGTATATGTTTAAGAGAGTAATTGGTTGCCCATACAGTGACCCAGTTATCAAAATAAATCTCCCCTCCGGATCAGATATGTTTTTGTCAATTATGAATGGAACATTCTTATGGATAAGTATGGCTGTGCCTCTACTGTTGGATTTGAAAGATGAGAAATACACCTGTCCCACCCAAGCTCTGCGGAGTTTGGCATGTTCAGCATCACAGAGGTGTGTCTCTTGCAATAGCGCGATGTCTGCTTTTTCCTTTTTTAGAGCACATAGTATCTTTTTCCGTTTTATTGCATGACCTAGACCATGGCAGTTCCATGTCAATAGATTTAAGGTACTAGTCATCGTCATCGAACAGTAATCGAACTTTAGTGCAAGTCATCTCTGGGTAAATGTGGATAGTAGTTACAGCTGCGTTCACATAAAAGGAAAATAAATGGTTTACATAAAATAACAGTCTCTGAACACCCCAGCCGAGTTCCCAAACAACTCGACATATCCCGTTGGATCTATTACCTCCCCGCTCAGTCACAATTCTGTGTTCCCACAACAACAACAAAAAAACCGGGAACAGTTAGCAACGCACAACGTCTCCCCCTCCCCACCAAAGAAATGCCTCATCCTCTCCGCCCCGCATTGGGTAAATGACAACGTAGCCCCCGTCCAGACCACATTAAAAATGGGAGAAAATAAAATCAATAGCCCAGCCTACATATAGTAGGCCTAGGTTATAATATGGAGCCTATCCCTCTCAGCTAAAGGAACATAAATATAGATTAGACGGCTATAATGACATTTAGCAGGGCGGGTGGGTCTTTGGATATCGGCTATATGTTGTCTTACCTCCTTTAGTAATAATAGTAATCGCATTTAGTCATTGGTCCATTTCTCATTGACCGGGGTTGTCTTTCAAAAAACGTTTTGCCTCTTCGGGAGTTTTGAAGTGTCGCAGGGCTCCTTGGTAAAGAATCCTGAGCTCGTTTGGGTATTTGAATCCCCTAAAGATGCCTCGGTCAATGGAGCATTTCTTCACCTCGTCAAACTCTCGGCGCTTTCGGCGTATTCCAGCTGACAGGTCCTGGAGCAAGATGAGTTTGGCGTTTCCCACTGTAATGGTGTTGGTTTTCGCCGCCTGTAGGACTCGTTCCTTGTCGGTGAATCTCAAGAAACGTATGGTGATTGGGCGCGGTGGTTGTCTGGCTGCTGGTGGGGGCCTCAGTGCTCGGTGAGCTCTCTCGAGTTCTATGGGTCTGTCGGTGGACAGGTGGAGCCACTCGGGAAGTTTGTCTTGCAGGTAGCGGATCAGTGGCATGTTTCCCTCTTCTTTTTCGCCCAGATTTAATAGAACACAATTATTCCTTCGCCCCCTGTTTTCCAGGTCCTCTGTTTTCTCTTCCAGCTGCTCTATTTTTTTTTTAGCATATGCTATTGTTTCCATGGCGTCTGTCTAAGTTTTCCGTGGATAGGATTCGCCTCTCTGCCTCGTCCAGGCGCCCCGCGTTTATGGTTATCTTGTTGTTTATGTCAGGCAAAGCATTTTCCAGGATTGTCACCTTGCCCCCTATCGCACTGAGCTGAGCGTTAATGGCATCTAGTTTAGTGTTGAGTTCTGTACGTTGGGATCTCAGCTCAGAAAAGATGTCTTCGACAGAGTGCGAGGTTGGCCTTCGTTGGGCCTCGGGGGGGAACGGGTCCTCTTGCTCCTGGCTAATGGCGCTAGCTTTTTCTGAAGCTAGCTGCTTCTTGGAGGCTTTTTCCGTCGCTAGTGCTCGAGTCCGGGTAAAAATGTCACCTGTAGTGTCGCCTTTTGTAGCCGCCATGACTTTTTGACTAAAGCTAAATGAGTTTAAACTTGAAGTGGAGGTAAGATTAGGAATTGGAAACTACTTGTGCGGAGCTCCTAGTTCATGCGGCCATCTCGTTCAGGGGTCACGTGATCCCTCTTAATTATGTTTTGATAAGATGGATAGGCCTATACTTTACATATGCATAGCCTCTACACTAACTCCCCATAATGACAAAATGAAAACACGTTTTTTGACATTTTTGCTAATTTTATTGAAAATGAGATACAGAAATGTCTCTTGCATAAGTATTCACACCCATGAGTCAATACTTTGTAGAAACACCTTTGGTGGAAATTACAGCTTTGAGTCATCTTGGCTATGTCAGTATCAGCTTTGCACATCAGGATTTGGGGATTTTCTCCCATTTTTCATTGCAATTTTTCTCATGCTCTGTTAAGTTAGTTTGGGAGCTATGGTGAACAGCAATCTTCATGTCTTTCCACAGATTTTCAATGGGATTCAAGTCTGGACTTTGGCTTGACTGCTGAAGGACTTTCATATTCTTGTTCTGAAGCCATTCCAGCGTGGCTTTGGCTGTATGCTTGGGGTCATTGTCCTGTTGGAATGTAAATCTTTGCCCCAGTCTAAGGTCGTTTGCACTCTGAAGCAGGTTCTCATCAAGGATTTGCCTGCATTTGACTCTATTTCATTATTCCTCTATCCTTACCAGTCTCCGAGTCCCTGCTGCTAAAAAGCATCCCCATAGCATGATGCTGCCACCACCATGCTTCACGGTAGGGATGGTGTTAGACGAGTGATGAGCTGTGCCTGGGTTTCTCCAGACATAGCACTTTGCATTCAGGTCTCATTAAACCACATAATCTTTTGCCTTATGATCTGAGACTTTCACATGCCTTTTTGCAAACTCCAGGCGTGCTGTCATGTTCCTTTTTCTCAGGAGTGGCTTCCGTCTAGCCACTCTCCCATAAAGCCCAGATTGGTGAAGTGCTGTGGAGACTGTTGTCCTTCTGGCAGGTTTTCTGATCTCAGCAGAGGAACTCTAGTTCTGGTCATCAGGTTCATTACAAACAAACATGTTCTGGGGAAATATGGTCATCTATGTAAAATAATGTTCATAGGTGAAAGGAAGAATGCGATATGCTTAATCTCCTAATGTATTGCACATGTTGACTGCAGGTATTTTCTTAAAGTAGCTACAAATATTAAAATGTATTGTAAAACAAAATTTCAACGGCATTGAATAAGCATCCCGTGGCTAGTTCCTAATACCCCAGTACATACGTTATACCACCTAAGCCTAACCGGTATACATGTAATCCTACGTATGTAATGGATCAAACCATAGGCCTATTCTTGTCCGTTGTCCATGTGGTTTTGTTGCTGCTCTCTATCTATGCCCATGTTTATCATGTATTGATTGATGAATATATCATACTTATCCACGTTAGAAAATGCAGACCGATGGTACATGGTATTAACATGAATGTCAAGACAGACATTGTGAAAATTGGTCGCATGCAGTTCAAATCCTGTCGATCCTCTGTTTATGTCACTGACGGTAAGGCTTTTGTGACCATTGTAAGCACACAGGACATCGCCCCATTGGGGTCTTGCTGTCTAATTTGTTTAGGGATCGTGCCGTGCTTTGTTAGGCTATATGGTGTAATAAGGGGAAAGCAATAATGCTATATTTCCCTTAAGAACAGTTACAAATCTCTGACATATATACCTATTTTATGATGGAATAAATTGTAATACATAGTGCCGGAGTCTGGCGCAGCAGTAACGCTCCCGACTTGGGACCGTATGCCCCCAAGGCAATGTGTCTCTGCTCACCTAACTGTTTGTGCCCTTCCTTATACTGTACCTCCTCCTTGGTTTGAGGTTACTTAGGTGTTTGGGCCAAACATTCTGAACATGTGGATCTTACCCCTATCACTCAGTTTTTTTTCTGTTAGCATTGGCTATAGTTAAGTTGGCAGTGGCTTTTGAAACGCATCCGAATCACTCCCGTAAGTGATAAACTAGAGCTAAATATAAATGAACATGTCCTTTAATGTCATACGAATCATGTTATTTACAGAACATTGTCATGATGTGTCATCTCCCTTTAAAGTAAATTCCAATGTGTTGCCCGATGGTGGCAACTTGATCTCTTACGCTGGACGTCAGCCAATAGCTTTGAGGCCGCTGGTGTGATTCATGGTGATTTGAGAGGAAGCAAGCGGAATGTACTTAAAGGGAAAATCTATTCTCATAAAACCCGTGCAGGACACTTGTTTCTTGAAGTCCTTCAGTTGTCAGAAGTATTATTTTTTTTTATCTTGGTGAAGATTGTAGTTCCATTTCATGACAGTCTAACGCTTTCGATGTCTGTGTATGGGCACATTTTTGATAGTTTAAATTCTGCGATTGTTCAGTTTCTGTAAACCGTGAGAATGCATCAACTTAGGTCAAACTCATTGGTGGTGGTGGAAAAAGTACTCAATGTTCATACTTGAGTAAAAGTAAAGATACCTTAATAGAAAATGACTCGAGTACAAGTGAAAGTTACCCAGTAAAATACTACTTGAGTAAAAGTATTCGTTTTTAAATATACTTAAGTATCAAAAGTACAGGTAGTTGCTAAAATATAATTACGTTTCAAAAGTAAAAGTATGAATAATTAAAAATTCCTTATTAAGCAAACCAGACGGCACAATTATCTTTTTTTAATTTTTTTATTACGGATAGACAGGGTCACACCAACACTCAGACATCATTTAAAAAAACGAAGCATTTGTGTTTTGTGAGTCCGCCAGATCAGAGGCAGTAGGGATGACCAGGAATGTTCTCTTGATAAGTGTGCGAATTGGACCATTTTCTGTCCTGCAAAGCATTCAAAATGTAACGAATACTTTTGAGTGTCAGGGAAAACATATGGAGTAAAAAGTAAAGAATTTTCTTTAGTAATGTATTGAAGTAAAAGTTATAATATATAAATAGCAAGGTTAAGTACAGATACACCCAAAAAAGGACTTTAGTACTTTAAAGTATTTTTACTTAAGTACTTTACACCAGTGTCGTATTATTCAATGTGAACCTCTATCCTCTGACCGTTGCAATTGTTCCTCCCTGACTTTAGGACCCTTCTTACGGTGACCTGAACCTGTCAGGAAGCCACATCAGCTCTGGCAGCTTTGCCTCGATGACAGAGGGCATCATTGCATCAGGACCATACAGAGGTACAGTAACCAGACTATCAAGAAATTGCGTGCAGCAGCAAATTGAATGTAAAGACCGTTTCCAGTGAGTGCAGGTTTTTCCTTTTCTACTGTAACCAGAGTACCAAGTACATTTTCTTTAAATGTTTTTTTGGGGGGGGTGGAGTGTAGGTCAGCTTTAATATTGCAGATTGTGGCTTCCATCAGTGTAATTGTCTGCATCATTTCCAATCCCCCAGATGTATTTTTTTGTATATATATTTATTTATTATTATTTTCCCCTAACCCTATCATCCCTCCCCTAATTGGGGTAAATGTATGGACAACAATATTTAGGCTTCTACTTCCAGCTTATACATACTATATACATTTTACTGACACGGTATATCTTACAATAGTTAACTTTTGGTTTTAATTCCATCTTTCAGCTACCCTCAACGCCTTCTATCTATCTCTGAAGACCATCTAGTTTTGATTTCTATTTGCCATATATTTTTCAACTGTGCTGTTTCACAAAAGTTCTTAACCTACATACAGTTGAAGTCGGAAGTTTACATACACTTAGGTTGGAGTCATTAACTTGTTTTTCAACCACTCCACAAATTTCTTGTGAACAAACTATAGTTTTGGTAAGTCGGTTAGGACATCTACTTTGTATTTGACACAAGTAATTTTTCCAACAATTGTTTACAGACAGATTATTTCACTTATAATTCACTATCACAATTCCAGTGGGTCAGAAGTTTACATACAGTAAGTTGACTGTGCCTTTAAACAGCTTGGAAAGTTCCAGAAAATTGTGTCATGGCTTTAGCAGCATCTGATAGGCTAATTGACATAATTTGAGTCAATTGGAGGTGTACCTGTGGATGTATTTCAAGGCCTACCTTCAAACTCAATGCCTCTTTGCTTGACATCATGGGAAAATCAAAAGAAATTAGCCAAGACCTCAGCAAATAAATTGTAGCCCTCTACAAGTCTGGTTCATCCTTGGGAGCAATTCCCAAAACCTTGAAGGTACCACTTTAATCTGTACAAACAATAGTACGCAAGTATAAACACCATGGGACCACGCAGCCATCATACCGCCCAGGAATGAGACACGTTCTATCTCCTAGAGATTAATGTACTTTGGAGCGAAAAGTGCAAATCAATCCCAGAACAACAGCAAAGGACCTTGTGAAGATGCCAGAGGAAACGGGTACAAAAGTATCTATATCCACAGTAAAACGAGTCCTATATTGACATAACCTGAAAGGCCGCTCAGCAAGGAAGAAGCCACTAATCCAAAACCGCCATAAAAAAGCAAGACTATGGTTTGCAACTGCACATGGGGACAAAGATCATACTTTTTTGGAGAAATGTCCTCTGGTCTGATGAAACAAAAATAGAACTGTTTGGCCAAAATGACCGTCGTTATGTTTGGAGGAAAAAGGGGGAGGCTTGCAAGCCGAAGAACACCATCCCAACCTTGAAGCACGGGGGTGACAGCATCATGTTATGGGGGTGTTAAAGCTCTGTCGTACCTGTCCTGTGTCCCATAATGTGCCTGCAGTCCATACAGAACCAGGCTTATAATGATTTGCCATCTTTTAAATTAGCATGCCGTTGTGTTCTTACATTGATTTGGATAGATTTACAGTAACAGCATAGAAAAGAGACTTAAAATAAAGTGCAAAATGTATTTAAGTGCCATGTGTTCTTTCTTGCTAAATCCTCTAGAGGGCAGAATTTGAAGAAACAATGCTTGATAACACAACGTCAACAAAAAAAACAGGGGAAGGACTTTGATTTCCCATTTTGTCCCCCAGGTTTTCGCTTTCAAAATAAAACTTTTTAAATAGGATGTTCTATGTTCTTCTAAGTCCACATCAATGCTTAAACCACATTAGGGGACAATATTATTATTGTGTAATTACACTTTAGTTTAGATGGGCACCACCCAGAGTGTTGTGTTTGGCTAGCTGTGTTTCTGTAGCCATAGGCGGCGCTTTATAATAATGCTTTATAATAAAGCATTCCATGCATCATCACATTTGCAGGAATAGTAGGTTAATGTGATGAGTAGATTGGATAGTCATAATAGGTAGGCTAATATACCTCAGTGTTAGCAAAAAGTACTTCAATGCATGGTTGAGTGCGTAGTGGCGTAGAGTAGCCTAGGCTATATCAGATACGTTTCTTGGCCTTTTTTATGAATCCATTTCATGCAATTCTACTACAATTTATATGACTGGAGACGTTAGCAGAATCTTTTTTAATATGACAATTACTTGGTAGCCTACTCTGCTGACACTGAAAAACAGATCAATTAAAACAGCGTCTGATCCATATAATCGGCCTACGAGAAGGGGAGACACACTAATAGCCTACAATCAAGCCCCACAATGGTGTCCTAATCCCCATAAAACCAAGCAGTCAAACAGGGAAATGGTTCCAATTGTTTTTCCACCATTCATTTTTCCCATAGGGAATTTTAGAAACACTTACACTAAGGGCCGTGTTTTGTGTAGGCTTACCCTGGTGTAAAATTTTGAAAAAATTGATAACCATGTAAATCCCTCTCGGACAATATATATCGGCGAATATATTGTCACCTTGTACTAGAGAGATTTATACAGTATTCAAAATGTCAGAGGCAAAGGTCGAGAGTCATATGTCCTCCAAAACACAACCCTGCTTCTTGACACACTGCTCGCTTAATCCAGAAGCCAGCCGCACCTGCTACAACTGGTGACCGTGTCAGCGCGCATGTGCCCGACCTGCCAAAGGAGTCACTAGAACGCGATGGGACAAGCACATCCGGCCAAACCCTCCAGTAACCCGGACGATGCTGGGCCAGTTGTACGTCGCCTCATGGGTCTCCCGGTTGTGGCCGGATGCGACACAGCTCGGAATCGAACCCGGATCTGTAGTGCGCCTCTCGGGAGGCCCATCGTCAGCAAACTTAATGATGGTATTGGAGTCGTGCTTGGCCACACAGTCGTGGGTAAACAGGGAGTACAGGAGGCGACTAAGCACGCACCCCTGAGGGGCCCCCGTATTGAGGATCAGCGTGGCAGATGTGGTGTTGCCTACCCTTACCTCCTGGGGGTGGCCCGTCAGGAAGTCCAGGATCCAGTTGCAGATGGAGGTGTTTAGTCCCAGGGTCCTAAGCTTAGTGTTGAGCTTTGTGGATATTATGGTGTTGAACGCTGAGCTGTAGTCAATGAACAGCGTTCTCACAAAAGTGTTCCTTTTGTCCAGGTGGGAAAGGGCAGTGTGGAGTGCGAATGAGATTGCTTGTGGATCTGTTCGGGCGCTATTCATATTGGAGTGGGTCTAGGGTATCCTGGAGGATGCTGTTGTGAGCCATGACCAGCCTTTCAAAGCACTTCATGGCTACCGACATGAGTGCTACGTGGCGGTAGTCATATAGGCAGGTTACCTTCGCTTTGTTGGGCACAGGGACTATGGTGGTCTGCTTGAAACATTGTAGGTATTACGGACTCAGTCAAGGAGAGGTTGAAATGTCAGTGAAGACACTTGCCAGTTGGGCCGCGCATGCTCTGAGTACACGTCCTGGTAATCCGTCTGGCCCTTGACCTGTTTTAAAGGTCTAGCTCACATCGGCTACGGAGAGCGTGATCACACAGTCGTCTGGAACAGCTGGTGCTCTCACGCATGCTTCGGAGTTGCTGGCCTCGGAAGTGAGCATAAAAGGCATTTAGCCCGTCTGGTAGGCTCGCGTCACTGGGCAGCTTCGCAGCTGGGCTTCCCTTTAGTCTGTAATAGTTTGTAAGCTCTTGCACACCTGAAGAGCGTAAGAGCCGGTGTAGTAGGACTCAATCTTAGTCCTGTATTGACGCTTTGCCTGTTTGATCGTTCGTCTGAGGGCATAGCGGGATTTCCTATAAGCGTCCGGATTAGTATCCCGCTCATTGAAAGCGGTAGCTCTAGTCTTTAGCTCAGTGCGAATGTTGCATGTAATCCATGGCTTCTGATTTGGATATGTACAGTTGAAGTCGGAAGTTTACATACACCTTAGCCAAATACATTTAAACTCAGTTTTTCACAATTCCTGACATTTAATCCTAGTAGTAACTTCCCTGTCTTAGGTCTGTTAGGATCACCACTTGATTTTAACAATGTGAAATGTCAGAATAATAGTAGAGAGAATGATTTATTTCAGCTTTTATTTCTTTCACACATTCCCAGTGGGTCAGAAGTTTACATACACTCAATTAGTATTTGGTAGCATTGCCTTTTAAATTGTTTAACTTGGGTCAAGCGGTTTGGGTTGCCTTACACAATAAGTTGGGTGAATTTTGTCCCATTCCTCCTGACAGAGCTGGTGTAATTGAGTCAGGTTTGTAGGCCTCCTTGCTCGCACACGCTTTTTCAGTTCTGCCCACAAATTTTCTATAGGATTGAGGTCAGGGCTTTGTGATGGCCACTCCAATACCTTGACTTTGTTGTCCTTAAGCCATTTTTTCACAACTTGGAAGTATGCTTGGGGTCATTGTCCAATTGGAAGACCGATTTGCGACCAAGCATTAATTTCCTGACTGATGTCTTGAGATGTTGCTTCAATATATCCACAACATTTTCCTCACGATGCCATCTATTTTGTGAAGCGCACCAGTCCCTCCTGCAGCAAATCACCCCCACAACATGATGCTGCCACCCCTGTGCTTCACGGTTTGAATCAGCTTGCAAGCTTCCCCCTTTTTGCTCCAAACATAATGATGATCATTATGGCCAAACAGTTCTATTTTGTTTCATCAGACCAGAGGACATTTCTCCAAAAAGTACGATCTTTGTCCCCATGTGCAGTTGCAAACCGTAGCCTGGCTTTTTTATGGCTTTTTTGGAGCAGTGGCTTCTTCCTTGCTGAGCGGCCTTTCATGCTGGTAGAAATTAGGTATAACCAATTTAAGTTTGCCTGCATTAAAGCCCCCGGCCACTAGGAGTGCCGCTTCTAGATTAGCATTTTCTTGTTTGCTTATGTCCTTATACAGCTCATTGAGTGCGGTCTTAATGCCAGCATCGGGTTGTGGGGGTAAAAAGACGGCTACAAAAAATATAGATTGAAAATCTCTTGCTAGATAGTGTGGTCTGCAGCTTATCATGAGGTACTCTACTTCAGGCGTGCAATACCTCGAGACTAATATTAGACATCACGCACCAGCTGTTATAGACAAATAGACCCACACCACCACCCCTTGTCTTACCGGACGTAGCTGTTCTGTCCTGCCGATGCACGGAAACCCAAGATATTACCGTTTTTAATGTCCTGTTGGTATGATGGTCTCGAGCGGAGCTCATCCAGTTTATTCTCCAGTGATTGCACGTTGGCCAATAGAACGGATGGTCGAAGCGGGTTACCAACTCGACGACAAATTATCACAAGGCACCTGGATCTGCGCCCCCAGACATTTGCACATTACTGTTTTGAATAAATCATGATGATAAAACATAAAATCTGCTAGTGAACTTGAAACTAAAAATGAAATATCAAATATCATTTTTCACTGACAATATGTCGCACTGCCAAGTCAGACTGTCACAAATTCAACTTTTTGGGATGCACTATCGAATCCTGGTATTGTTGTCTTTGTGACTGAATTGGAGAGTCTAGTTTTTAATTTATTAGACTTTTTAATTCAAATGCATCCTGTCTATTGTGGATTTTTTGGTAGTTTGCGTTACAATTGGGTGGTATCCAGATTTTGTAATATACAGTACCAGTCAAAAGTTTGGACACCTACTCATTCAAGGGTTTTTCTTTATTTGAACTATTATCTACATTGTAGAATAAAAGTGAAGACATCAAAACTATGAAATAACACACATGGTATCATGTAACAAAAAAGTGTTAAACACATCAAAATCTATTTTATATTTGAGGTTCTTCAAAGTATCCACCCTTTGCCTTGATGACAACTTCGCACATGCTTGGCGTTCTCTCAACCAGCTTCACCTGGAATGCTTCTCCAACAGTCTTGAAGGAGTTCCCACACATGCTGAGCACTTGTTGGCTGCTTTTCCTTTACTTTGTGGTCCAACTCATCCCAAACCATCTGAATTGGGTTGAGGTTGGGTGATTGTGGAGGCCAAGTCATCTGATGCAGCACTCCATCACTCTCCTTCTTGGTCAAATAACTCTTACACAGCCTGGAGGTGTGTTGGGTCATTGTCCTGTTGAAAAACAAATGATAGTCCCACTAAGCGCAAACCAGATGGTGTATCGCTGCAAAATGCTGTGGTAGCCATGCTGGTTAAGTGTGCCTTGAATTCTAAATAAATCACGGACAGTGTCAACAGCAAAGCACCCCCACACAATCACACCTCCTCCTCCATGCTTCACGGTGGGAACCACACATGTGGAGATCATCCGTTCACCTATTCTGTGTATCACAAATTTTGACTCATCAGACCAAAGGACAGATTTCCCCCGGTCTAATGTCCATTGCTCATGTTTCTTGGCCCAAGCAAGTCTCTTTTTCTTATTGGTGTCCTTTAGTAGTGGTTTCTTTGCAGCAATATGACCAAGAAGGCCTGATTTCAAGCAGTCTCCTCTGAACAGTTGATTTTGAGATGTGTCTGTTACTTGAACTCTGAAACATTTATTTGGGTTGCAATTTCTGAGGCTGGTACTCCGATGAATTTATCCACTGCAGCAGAGGTAACTCTGGGTCTTCCTTTCCTGTGGTGGGCCTCATGAGAGGCAGTTTCATCATGGCCGTTGATGGTTTTTGCGACTGCGCTTGAAGAAACTTTCTAAGTTCTGAAAAGTTACGTATTGACTGACCTTGTCTTAAAACCTCTTATGGATTGGACCCTTTTTTTCAATTTCTGCCTAAAATGACATACTCATATCTAACTTCCTGTAGCTCAGGACATTAAGCAAGGATATGCATATTTTTGATACCATTTGAAAGGAAACACTTTGAAGTTTGTGGAAATGTAGAATAAAACACATTAGATCTAGAAAAAGATAATACAAACAAAAAAACATGTTTTAATTGTTGTTGCATCTTTGAAATGCAAGACAGTGATGTAGAATTCTAGGTGTAATTTAGATCTTGTCCAGATGGCAGCAGTGTGTGCAAGGTTTCCTACTGATTCAGTGAAGAATTACATCACAACACTATATTTTGTATTAAGTCTGCCAGGAGTTTGCCCAAATGTGCCGAATTGGTCCATTTATACTTTCCAAGTATAGAGAACATACAAAAATGCTATGGTAATAAAAAAAAAAAAAACCCTGGAATGCGTAGGTGTCCAAACTTTTGACTGGTACTGTGTGTGTTTGTGAGTATTGATTAAATTAAATAAAAATGTATATTTTTTGGACTGTATTGAAAATCATACTGTCAGTATTTCAAAATATCCCAGTATGATATACTGCCCAAGCCTAGTTTGCGTTATTCCCATATTTCGACCCGCCACACTCGCCCTCCTCATTCAACCCCGGTGTTCAGGTTGCAAAATGCAAGGTACTTTGTTTGTCGCCCTAACAAGCTGCCCCTCTGTCCAGCGCCAGAGATATGGATAGATGAGGACGACATTTGAATTTATAAAGGAGGAGTCCAATTGAGTTTTAATGAATTGCCTCTGATCTCCGTTTGTTTTCCTCCTGGCTCCCCTTTCTTTCATTATCACATCCTCGTTATACATGCAAATAAATTAACTCTCTCCCCCTTGGCAACGGTTTGGAGGCGCTGGCGTCCGGAGGTTGCTGCGGACTCTGAGTGTCCGCCGTCCCCTCTCAAGTCATGTAGATATCGTTTATCATTCGGAATTTATCAAGACCTATTGGAAAGTTATTAACACAAGCTGTATAGATTTCAGGCTGTGGTGGGAACTGAAAAATTCATACCTTTTGCATGCCCATTCAAGGGAGGGAGGTGAAGTCACTGAACACAGAGACTTGACGTTTGTATCAATTGACTCTTGTGACTGTAATTAATGGAACCAAAGTTTCACTTCA
Organism: Salvelinus alpinus; assembly: GCF_045679555.1. Taxonomy (NCBI): domain Eukaryota; kingdom Metazoa; phylum Chordata; class Actinopteri; order Salmoniformes; family Salmonidae; genus Salvelinus; species Salvelinus alpinus. Next base: position 53,146,643 of record NC_092091.1, read on the forward strand.
ATGATACCGTATTTATGCAACAATATTCAACACGACTGCCCTTTTTTCAGAAGTTGTCTAGGTCCACATAATGTCTTTATATAAGTAATACATTTTTCTCTTTTCTTTTCAGTGTAAATTATTATGTAACATTCTTACAACCTGTTGTCTTACGTATGTATGTATGTATGTGTGTGTGTGTGTATGGGATACAACCATCCCAGCTCTGCAGATTTTGCTGTGCAGAGTCAATCATTTGATCACTTGTTTTGGTACTGCCCATTTGTAGCTTGTTTTTGGTCGCAGGTTCAGGAATGGCAGAAGAATCACAACATTTACTTGGAGCTAACTCTGCAAATAGCACTGCTGGAGGATTTGAAAAGTCATAGTAAATCGATCAATAATAATTTTAACAAAACATTTTCTTTAATTACAATCTGTAGAAACTATGAGAAAGGTTCAGGACTTTTGTGAAACATCACAGTACGGTTGAAAAATATGGTTAATTGAAACCAAATCTGGTTGGGGGGAGCTGAAGGGTGTAACACAAAAATTACACAAAAAACAAGGTGACTAATATACTGTGTCTGTAATATGTATCTTGTATGTATAAGCAGGAAGTAGAAGCCTAAGTATTGTTGTCCATTAGGTTACTCCAATTAGAGGAGGGATGATTGGGTTCGGGGGGAAATAATAAAGGAAAATATACACTACCATTCAAAAGTTTGGGGTCACTTAGAAATGTCCTTGTTTTTGAAAGAAAAGCAACACTTTTTTTGTCCATTTTAAAATAACATCAAATCAGAAATAGTGTAGACATGGTTTACGTTGTAAATGACTATTGTAGCTGGAAACTGATGATTTTGAATAGAATATCTACATACAGTGGGGCAAAAAAGTATTTTAGTCAGCCACCAATTGTGCAAGTTCTCCCACTTAAAAAGATGAGAGAGGCCTGTAATTTTCATCATAGGTACACTTCAACTATGACAGACAAAATTAGAAAAAAAATCCAGAAAATCACATTGTAGGATTTTTAATGAAGTTATTTACAAATTATGGTGGAAAATAAGTATTCTCAATACTCAATACTTTGTTATATACCCTTTGTTGGCAATGAGAGAGGTCAAACGTTTTCTGTAAGTCTTCACAAGGTTTTCACACACTGTTGCTGGTATTTTGGCCCATTCCTCCATGCAGATTTCCTCTAGAGCAGTGATGTTTTGGGGCTGTTGCTGGGCAACACGGACTTTCAACTCCCTCCAAATATTTTCTATGGGGTTGAGATCTGGAGACTGGCTAGGCCACTCCAGGACCTTGAAATGCTTCTTACGAAGCCACTCCTTCGTTGCCCAGGCGGTGTGTTTGGGATCATTGTCATGCTGAAAGACCCAGCCACGTTTCATCTTCAATGCCCTTGCTGATGGAAGGAGGTTTTCACTCAAAATCTCACGATACATGGCGCCATTCATTCTTTCCTTTACACGGCTCAGTCGTCCTGGTCCCTTTGCAGAAAAACAGCCCCAAAGCATGATGCTTCCACCCCCATGCTTCACAGTAGGTATGGTGTTCTTTGGATGCAACTCAGCATTCTTTGTCCTCCAAACACGACGAGTTGAGTTTTTACCAAAAAGTTATATTTTGGTTTCAACTGACCATATGACATTCTCCCAATCTTCTTCTGGATCATCCAAATGCTCTCTAGCAAACTTCAGACGGGCCTGGACATGTACTGGCTTAAGCAGGGGGACACATCTGGCACTGCAGGATTTGAGTCCCTGGTGGCGTAGTGTGTTACTGATGGTAGGCTTTGTTACTTTGGTCCCAGCTCTCTGCAGGTCATTCACTAGGTCCCCCCCCGTGTGGTTCTGGGATTTTTGCTCACCGTTCTTGTGATCATTTTGACCCCACGGGGTGAGATCTTGCGTGGAGCCCCAGATCGAGGGAGATTATCAGTGGTCTTGTATGTCTTCCATTTCCTAATAATTGCTCCCACAGTTGATTTCTTCAAACCAAGCTGCTTACCTATTGCAGATTCAGTCTTCCCAGCCTGGTGCAGGTCTACAATTTTGTTTCTGGTGTCCTTTGACAGCTCTTTGGTCTTGGCCATAGTGGAGTTTGGAGTGTGACTGTTTGAGGTTGTGGACAGGTGTCTTTTATACTGATAACAAGTTCAAACAGGTGCCATTAATACAGGTAACGAGTGGAGGACAGAGGAGCCTCTTAAAGAAGAAGTTACAGGTCTGTGAGAGCCAGAAATCTTGCTTGATTGTAGGTGACCAAATACTTATTTTCCACCATAATTTGCAAATAAATTAATTTAAAATCCTACAATGGGATTTTCTGGAGAAAAAAAAATCTCATTTTGTCTGTCATAGTTGAAGTGTACCTATGATGATTACAGGCCTCTCATCTTTTTAAGTGGGAGAACTTGCACAATTGGTGGCTGACTAAATACTTTTTTGCCCCACTGTAGGTGTATAGAGGCCCATTATCAGCAACCATCACTCCTGTGTTCCAATGGCACATTGTGTTAGCTAATCCAAGTTGATCATTTTAATAGGCTAATTGATTTAGTTTGGGAAACAGAAACCTCAAGTCCTCAACTGGCAGCTTCATTAAATAGTACCAGCAAAACACCAGTCTCAACGTCAACAGTGAAAAGGCGACTGGGATGCTGGCCTTCTATGCAGAGTTAATTTGTCCAGTGTCTGTTCTTTTGCTCATCTTAATCTTTTATTTTTATTGGCCAGTCTGATATATGGCTTTTTCTTTGTAACTCTGCCATTGGAACACAGGAGTGATGGTTGCTGATAATGGTCCCCTGTACGCCTATGTAGATATTCTATTCAAAATCTGCCGTTTGCAGCTACAATCGTCATTAACAATGTCTACACTATCTTTCTGATCAGTTTGATGTTATTTTAATGGACAGAAAATTTGCTTTTTCAAAAACAAGGACATTTCTAAGTGACCACAAACTTTTGAACAAAATATACATGGGCATTAATGATAATGAAGTGGGTACACTTTGAAAGTTGTAGTCCTTTACGACATAGCTAGCATACAGTAGTATTGGTTGATAGTAGCCAAGTAGCATCAGAGGCTTTGCGTAATGTGCTGAAATGCCCAGTCATCACCAGCAAGGCGGCGGTGGGTCGAACCGTGTCCCAGGCAACAACTTTGAACTCTGTTTGTTGTGTATCTTCCTGTCTGTGTGTTTGTGGGTATGTGGTGTTTATAAGAACACATCAACACACTGAGAAGGTTCCTGACCTGACCTGGGCCAGTATTCAGTATTCAGTATTCATAAAGCGTCTGATCTAGGATCTGTTCATATGATATTTCATAAAAGTCTCAACTTATCTTAGATCAGCACTCCTACTCTGAGACACTTTATGAATACAGACTCAGACCTGATATGTCACTTCTCAACTGGCTAACCCATAAAAGCATCCAAAGGCAAGTCTACAAAGACAGTAAGGCCGTAATGATAGAACCCTGTCATTTTACAGCGACATCTGTGCTTTTCATTAAAGGTCGAGCTAGGCTTAAATGGCAAGTACAAAAAGGTTATCCCATGGAGGTTTCACTGAGAATTAACATCAAACCAAAAGCAAGGTGCAGGCACAGTACATTGTGTCTAATGTGGTGTCAGGTAGTCCAATTGCTGTAGGAGTTTTTACTTGGTACAATATGAAACTAGTTGTGCCACTGATCCCATTTTAGTCCAGTGGTACTGTTCTGTGCCTGTCATCTCAAGATTACACCTCTTATTCGGTCTTAGTGGTGGGCCGCCCCATCTATAGTGCCATTTAGACCCAAAGGAACACCCAAGGAGGACCTGTGGGATATTCCATTTGACAGCGCTAGATAGGGGGGTGTTGTTGAATTGACTCACTAATCAATCGCCACTGTTGCCTGCTGTTTCCAGTGTCAGCAAGCCAGCCCACGTCTCCCGTGGCACCTGTAGCTCCCAGCTCAGCCGCGGCTAGCCGTCTGGCGCGACCCATCAGCGATAGTCAGACTGAGATACAGAAAGGTACCTGCAGCAACAGAGACGATATATATATATATACGGACTTGCTTTCTGCTCCCTCTCTTATTTCTGGTTGGGCTTCTCTCCCTTGCACCCTCCTTTGTATCAAGGCTCTGTGTCATTCCTTCAAAATCCATCGTCCACGTCCTACATCGACTACTACTGCCGTTTCTCTTCTGTCTTCGCGTCCTTCCCCTCTCTCTCTTCGTTCAATTTCACCTTTGGCTTTTAGCTGCGAAGGATGCAATTACCTGAAAGCTTGACGATGGTCTCTGGTTTGTAACAGCTGAGGTTAGGCTACTGGAAACTAATTCTGTCGGTTGTTTGCATTTCTCCCATAGCTGGTAATAGGGGTCCTCATCTTGTTTCAACATTTCACAAACACACACTTGCTACGACCAACCAAGCCTTACACAGCTTCACCTGAGTTTTAATCAGCATCCCTGCTTAACTCCTGTATCCCTCTTGCATCACTGGGCTCCCATAGTTCCTTGCAGGTTGTCTCTCCCTCAAACAGAAAAACCTCCCTTCTACTCTAAATGAAACTCCTTGCTGTTGCTTGTTACTAATTTATTTTCCCTGCAGGTAAATGTATATACTTTGTAGTATTTCACCTGTAGATGATAATCGTCAAAGTATCATAGTCAGCATCTAACTTTTACTCAGTGTTTCCATGTTCCAGTCTGACACGACTGGAAATTATATATCAATCCTATGATTGATTCACCATAGTCTCACATCTACATTTTATATTCTCTAACACTTTATCTTACCAGAGCCCCAAGCTAACAGATACAGCCTCTCTCGACCATTCATGACAGTCGCCTTTCTCTTCAGGCACTATGCAAGGGCAGACACAGAGCGGGCCGGTGGTTCTGGCAGACGACCTGAAGAACCCGGCCATGGAAAAACTGGACCTAGTGAGGAAGTGGAGCATCAACACGTACAAAGTAATATTTGCCACCAGCACTTACTGCCCCTCTTTTTTTTCTCTAACTCCCACTCAAACATTCTCAACCTTGCTTTTTCACACCTCTATCTCCTTAGTACCTCTCTCCTCTCACAATCCGGTTCCCACTTAGCAGGTAGACTAGCCCTTTTTTCCTGGCATCGTAACACACACACACACACACACACACACACACACACACACACACACAGCTTTTCATAGCCAGAGTTGGATTGGTGAGCTACCTATGATCTCATCTGTCCATAATTCCCCGGTGTGCTGTGAAGGTTTACTTATGGCTCCCCTGCTTTATTGTACAGTCGTGGCCAAAAGTTTTGAGAATGATACAAATATAAATTTTCGCAAAGTTTGCTGCTTCAGTGTCTTCAGATATTTTTGCCAGATGTTACTATGGAATACTGAAGTATAATTACAAGCATTTCATAAGTGTCAAAGGCTTTTATTGACAATTACATGAAGTTGATGCAAAGAGTCAATATTTGCAGCATTGACCCTTCTTTTTCAAGACCTCTGCAATCCGCCCTGGCATGCTGTCAATTAACTTCTGGGCCACATCCTGACTGATGGCAGCCCATTCTTGCATAATCAATGCTTGGAGCTTGTCAGAAATTGTGAGTTTTTGTTTGTACACCCGCCTCTTTTTGAGGATTGACCACAAGTTCTCAATGGGATTAAGGTCTGGGGATGTTCCTGGCCATGGACCCAAAATATTGATGTTTTGTTCCCCGAGCCACTTAGTTATCACTTTTGCCTAATGGCAAGGTGCTCCATCATGCTGGAAAAAGCATTGTTTGTCACCAAACTGTTCCTGGATGGTTGGGAGAAGTTGCTATCAGAGGATGTGTTGGTACCATTCTTTATTCATGGTTGTGTTCTTAGGCAAAATTGTGAGTGAGCCCACTCCCTTGGCTGAGAAGCAACCACACACATGAATGGTACCAGGATGCTTTACAGTTGGCATGACACAAGACTGATGGTAGCGCTCACCTTGTCTTCTCCGGACAAGCTTTTTTCCAGATGCCCCAAACAATCGGAAAGGGGATTCATCAGAGAAAATGACTTTACCCCAGTCCTCAGCAGTCCAATCCCTGTACCTTTTGCAGAATATCAGTCTGTCCCTGATGTTTTTCCCGGAGAGAAGTGGCTTCTTTGCTGCCCTTCTTGACACCAGGCCATCCTCAAAGTCTTCGCCTCACTGTGCGTGCAAATGCACTCACACCTGCCTGCTGCCATACCTGAGCAAGCTCTGTACTGGTGGTGCCCCGATCCCGCAGCTGATTCAACTTTAGGAGACGGTTCTGGTGCCTGCTGAACTTTCTTGGGTGCGCTGAAGCCTTCTTCACAACAATTGAACCACTCTCCTTGAAGTTCTTGATGATCCGATAAATGGTTGGCCAACCATAAATGGCCATTTTTGTGCAAAGCAATGATGACGGCACGTGTTTCCTTGCAGGTAACCATGGCTGACAGAGGAAGAACAATGATTCCAAGCACCACCCTCCTTTTGAAGCTTCCAGTCTGTTATTTGAACTCAATCAGCGTGATCTCCAGCCTTGTCCTCGTCAACACTCACACCTGTGTTAACGAGAGAATCACTGACATGTCAGCTGGTCCTTTTGTGGCAGGGCTGAAATGCAGTGGAAATGTTTTTTGAGGTTTCAGTTCATTTGCATGGCAAAGAGGGACTTTTCAATTAACTGCAATTCATCTGATCACTCTTCATAACATTCTGGAGTATATGCAAATTGCCATCATACAAACTGAGGCAGCAGACTTTGAAAATGTATATTTGTGTCATTCTCAAAACTTTTGGCAACGACTGTACACTCACAAAAGAACGAGACAAAAGGGTTGCTGTAGAACATCTGATTTTAGCCAAACTTCTCAGTGATAATACACGACACTACATACTTTTAATATCCATTAAAGATATTGCTTTGAATGTGATCACAGCTTTAGATAAACTTTAAATAAAATCTGTCTGCTCCCAGAGCCAACGTACAGCCTTTAGCTTGGAGGGCTAACATGGTATTGAGACATGTCGATGACCTGGGTTTGATACCTGGGGATGGTTACACTAGGATCCTAACTATGTATCTGATATAGTTAGGATCTGTTAAGAACCCAACATCAGATTCACTAGAATGCTAATGATGTTGGCGCTATCTCATTTGAAACCCCAGGTCAGTTACACTGGGATAATATATGTTAGCGCTAACTTGTTTGAAACGCAAGGTCTGTTATTCTCGAATGCTAACAATGCTAATGCTAAATCGTTCCATTTCTTTGGTCAGTTACACTAGGAATGCTAACACTTCTCTCCCCGCAGTGCACCAGGCAGATCTTGTCGGAGAAGCTGGGCCGCGGCTCACGGACGGTGGACCTGGAGCTGGAGGGGCAGATCGAAGTGCTGCGCGACAACAAGCGCAAGTACGAGCACGTGGTCAAGCTGACCCAGACTCTGGCCAACCAGCTCACCCAGATGATGCAGACTCAGCGGCAGCTTGGCGACGCCTTCGCTGACCTCGGCCTCAAGTCGCCAGAGCTCCATGTGAGTCAGTCACTCTTTTTTAACTTTGACCTAAACGAGCAACCTGAAGCTGGAGTAGGTTGAAGAAGTTGAAAACGAACCACTGATACAGGATCAGTTTTTTTCTTCGTGCCTGTAATGTTAATGTGAGGATTGGGTGTAAAGTAACCTCATCCTAGATCTGTGGTTTGGGACATACCTTTTAATAATGGCCATTTCTGGCTCTGGTTTGTTATCAGTACTCTGAAATTACTTCTTACATATAGTTTTTCTTAACCACTGATAGCTAGGTGAAAGGACTGGGTAGGTTAACACTATTCTGCTTTCACCTGTCAGATCAGTCAGTGATTTTCTCCCTTTTTTTACTTGAGCTGCTTCAGGTTGCCTCAGTGCGGATGATGCTGAGTGGGTTCACGTGTGTTGAATTCTCAAACGCACTAAAAGCCTTTGATAAATTGGTTTCATTTTTCTCTATATAAAATGGATTTAAAAGACAGACCGCTTAATGCTAAGCCGGACCTATTTTATGTGTCTTAGCTGTTTCATACATGATGCATCATTTATTATTTGTAGTAAATGCATTATTGATGTACCCTGAAATAATAAACAAGTGTCCCACGCACTGACTCTCTTGCACTGGCTCTATGCACACTCACACATACTACACTGGCTCTCCAACACACACACACACTGCATACGCTCACACACACAAAACACGCCTACATGCATATTGACGCTAAACACACACACACAGACACACTTTCACGATCTTCACATACGCTGCTGCCACTCTGTTTCCTGACAAGGGGTTGGAACAAGTGATTTCCCAATCGTTTCGTTTTGAACAGAACCGTAATTTTTTCCCCCACTGTTCCAACCATCAAAATGAAGGTCTGAACCGGTTCGAACCCCCAAAAAGTAATGGTTTATATAGTTTCTTTCTGTTACTTTTTAAACCTCAAATCATTTTATAATATTTTTTTTACATTTAGCTCTACATTTAAATTACTTCACCAATGGATAGAGCAGCTTGCTATGGAGTGGGCAAGATATGTGCATGCATTGGACAGACAAGTGTAGGGTGCGGCAGAAATTTTCCGGGTGAGGAGAGCGCTGGGAATGAAGGCATGGGCATGTTGTTGTTATGACATGCATGATCTGAATTAGGCACACATAATTATATCTATGAAGGAGCGGCTTCGATGAAGACACTTTTGAATGTCTTTGAACTTCGGAGTTTGCTTAACTAACATTGGATCAGGGATAGCCCTTGATCATGACTCTGTTCCATTACATTACACATAATGAGGCCTATAGTTTTAAGAGCTAGACCAGAGCTAGCTAGTATGTGTAGAGCGACACCAGAATTAAAATAAAGACTTTTGTAGTTAATAAATCCAATGTGAAACGTGATATCGATAGTATCATTAACCAGAATTGAACAAGTTCATCCATTGTTCTCTAATTTAAAAAAATCCCTCTTGCTAATTTTAAATCACGCTTGTAACATCAGTAGTTACAGTAGTCTGCATGCTTTGGAGGGAGGGGAAGGTAGCCTACATACACACTGGCAAAGATTTTCAGTTGGTGGGCAGCCAGACACTGGAAGTTTGAGTGACAGTGAGGGCTTTGCATAGGCGCTTTTTACTTTTTTTGTGGGACTGGAACAAATAATGTTATTAACCGGTTCCTATGCTTTTAAAATAACGGCTCTGTTGCGGCTCTGTTCCTCTCAAAAAATGTTATTTTCCGGTTTTGTTATTTTCGCTGAACCGGTTCCAACCCCTGATCCTGATTGCCTAGTCCCTTTTTATCCCTACCTACATGTACATATTACCTACCTTGCACCCCTGCAAATTGACTCGGTACCTGTACTCTTTGTATATAGCCTCGTTATTTTGTGTTACTATTTCCTTATTTTTTGGGGGCACATTTTTCTTTTTAACTCTGTATGGTTGGGAAAGGGCTCATTAGTAAGCATTTCACGGTGAAGTCTACACCTGTTTTTATTCTGCGCATTTATTTGAAATACATGTTTTTAAGTATTTGCTTATGCGTAAATGATAGCTAGTATTTATAGCCACCTAAAACCCATGTCAGATCTAAAGGCAATTATGAACAGTAAACTGGGTGGGACCCGTACTTCATGTTCTTTCTTTATTGTAATGGGATTTATGCACATCCCCACCTGCTGCCTAATGAAAGGGTTGTGTGTGTACATGTTTGTGTTTCAATGTTCTGTTTATAAGATGGTAGCACTGCCATGTTTCATGTTAGATTCTTTTTTTTTTTTTTACAGCCTTCTGTTGTATGATGAATAAGCCCGTACAAAATTGTTTGTTTTCTGTGACATTTAGGCCTAGACGTTCATGGTTAAGACTTCCATTTTGTATAAAAGGTTTAAATAAACATGTATCTAGATTTAAGAAAGCACAACTCATGGTTGGAAGTTAAATGTGACTGTCTGAATTGTCATTGGATTACCATGGATTCAAGTGGTTATGTCAAAATGATCTATGAGCTCTCAATTGGAAACCCTTTAAGGGAATTCTATAATGATTCAATATATGTAATTAAGTCCTCACTCTAAAAGCAATTTTCCCATGACATTGATGGGTCATTCAATATCCATTAATCTCTTTAGGAAATAAAGACCTTTTGCCTCAGATTTTAGGGAAGTAGTATTTTGATCATATTCAACGATACTATGCTTGCTCAGATAATACAATTGTTCTATGGTAGTCGTTTATCTTATTGAATTGTACCAAAAAATTGTGATGCAATCTTGTCTTTCAGGAGGAGTTTGGCTACAATGCTGACACTCAAAAACTTTTGTCCAAAAATGGGGAGACCCTGCTGGGAGCAATCAACTTCTTCATTGCCAGTGTGAACACACTGGTGGACAAAACAATTGAGGACACTATGATTAACATCAAACAGTATGAAACTGCCAGGTAATATGAGAATATCAGTTTAAATTGGTTCACTGTTACTTGTTGACTGACTTGCATCCTCTTATTTAACATTTTGAGGGCATACGTTATTCCTAGTCATTTTCTGAAATAGACTAAGTTTAGGAAATTGCCATGGCCAATTAAGTGTTTTGTAGGATTTTGTTTGACTCTTGGTCGTGTTACTAACCCTAGCTTGGTCCCAGATCTGTTTGTGCTGTATAACCAACTCCTCTGGTCGTTGACTGGCAAGACGATGACCGTTGGAGTTCTCAAGACGGCTATAGTACCCGAAAAATGTAAGTGAAAAAAATTGTATGTATTTGACCTCCGTCTGCTTTTTGACACCCCCTGTAGGGTTGAGTTCGACGCGTACCGCACAGACCTGGAGGAATTGAACCTGGGGCCGCGGGATACCACCACTCTGCCCAAGATAGAATACTCCCAGCAGGAGTTCCAGATCCACCGCGAGAAGTACGAGAAGATGCGCAACGACGTCTCCATCAAGCTCAAATTCCTGGAAGAGAACAAGGTACTTCAGAAGCTAGTTTTAGGCTACTCCTGATATGGCAGCTAAGTCTTTTTTTCAGCATCAAGGGCTAGTACAGGGGCTAGTACATGTGACCAGATTTTGCGTCTAACCAGCATCCCGGGACTGTCCCGGGAACACTTCACATTTCCTGAAATAATAACCTGGGAAATTACAAAAATTTTCCCCAATGTTGCACTAATGCAATTCCAAAAATACACAACATGCGCAGCGGCAGATTAGCCAAAAATAAAATAGCACATTATCCAAACAGGTTGTCACATGGAAGCCTTCTTTAGCCTAGCGTATTTACTTCACACAAAGTAGCCATAAATTCAAAGCACACGCCTAATTGACACTGCCGGACTGCACATGCGACCCGAATGCAGTTAAACACTACACCAGGGGTGGGCAATTCCAGTCCTCGAGGGCCTGATTGGTGTCACAGTTTTGCCCCAGCTAACACACCTGACTCCAATAATCACCTAATCATGATCTTCAGTTTAGAATGCAATTTGATTAATCAGCTGTGTTTGCTAGGGATGGAGAAAAAGTGTGACACCAATCAGGCCCCAGAGGACTGGAGTTGCCCACCCCTGCCGTACACTATAGCCTATAAAATGTGTGCTTCTTTGAGCTGTCATTGTGACTCTTCAGACAGTCACAAATTGTATAGGCCTATACCCAATTCACTGTTCAGGAGTCTTATGGCTTGGGGGTAGAAGCTGTTGAGAAGCCTTTTGGACCTACACATGGCGCTCCGGTACCGCTTGCCATGGTAGCAGAGAGAACAGTCTATTACTAGTGTAGCTGGAGTCTTTGACAATTTTTTGTGCCTTCCTCTGACACCGCCTGGTATGGAGGTCCTGGATGGCAGGAAGCTTGGTCCCCGTGATGTACTGGGCCGTACGCACTACCATCTGTAGTGCCTTGCGGTCGGAGCCCGAGCAGTTGCCATACCAGGCAGTGATGCAACCAGTCAGGATGCTCTCGATGGTGCAGCTGTAGAACTTTTTGAGGATCTGAGTACCCATGCCAAATCTTTTCAGTCTCCTGAGGGAGAATAGGTTTTGACGTGCCCTCTTCACGACTGTCTTGGTGTGCTTGTATATGGACTTGGTCTTTTACCCAAATAGGGCTATCTTCTGTATACTAAAATGCTCTGAGACCAGATTGGCCAAATCTAAGACTGACCAGTGTTGCTGTTTGGAAAGTCTGCTGGGATATTTGCAAAAAAAAAAGAAAAAAAAAAGGTCTTTTACACAGTTCTTCAAAAGGCATTAAATGCAAGTATGTGTTTGTTGACTCTGGTGTGAGTGCTTATGTCTTTCTGTTCTTTCTCCTCCTTCCTCTCCCAGGTGAAAGTGTTGCACAACCAGCTGATCCTCTTCCACAATGCCATCGCTGCATACTATGCAGGAAACCAGCAGCAGCTGGATCAGACACTCAAGCAGTTCCACATCAAGTTGAAAATGCCCGGCGGGGATACGCCATCTTGGCTGGAGGAGCACTAATCAACCGATCCACCCCTCCCAAAAAATCCAGTGGTTTGGTCTGGAGAGGCACCAGGAAACGCTCTCCCCTCCCTGTCTGCCTCTGTTCCTCCCACTTTTCTTCAGGATTGTAAAAGTTGTTAGGCAAAGCAACACTAAGACAAATAAATAATAAAAAACAAATATTTATCAATCTCTTGGTTGAAGAACTGTACGTTCTGTTTTCTACTATGCTCTTGTTCTTCCTGTACAAGGAAATCCATTGATCGTTCTAATCGTGAAGTGGCCATCTCTTTTTCTCTCGTTCTCTTATTTTTTACATGGAACTGATGCAGTTCTTTTCGAATCATGGGAAATTCACTTTTTGGGGTTGATTTGACAAATCTAGTGAGAAGCACAGAGATGCTAAATACATTTTGGAAAGTGTAAACGGACTTTTTACTCCAGTTAATGAATGTTGTATCTCGACACTGCAGAGACGTTTTGGGACAAAATGGCCGTCGTCTTCTTGGCTCTGCATCCACTTGGTTAACTTATCTCCACTTTTTTGTAAAAGTCTGGCCACTTATTGATGAAGTAAAACTAATGATAGGCATCATTAAATTTACATGATGCATCATAAGCTTGATGTGACACCTGTTTATACCCAGTGTATGACTGTAGGAAATGGATTACCATCTTCTTGGAATTGAATACAGTAGATTAGATGGTTGGTTTTCACTGTTTGGGTCATTGCATTGTACTGTAATGAATAACCATTTTATAACAAGTGTCAATGTCATGTTTAAGGTGCTATTATGTTGCAATAATGATGTTCATTAGTGTTAACCATTTGTGTTTGTCTTTGACTTTAATCATGGGCATATGATGGACAATATTAATTATTGAATTGAACATTTTGTAATTCCAGAGAAATTGAAGGACCAGCCTTACCACGTGAACTTGATGTGCCTTGTTTTATGTCTGTACAAATCTCTCGCTCTGTCTGATGTTTCAACTGAACACAGACCCCTCACACTGCCAGCTTCAGGACCACATAGCGGTAGATGGATAGATAAAGAATGGACCAAACATACCTACATCACATACACTCCATACCAACATAAACCACTCAATTATCCTATTTCACGATTACCTCTCCGTGTGAATATAATCCTTTTTGCTGCATTTGAGGGGTAAATACGAGTTAACAGCGATTTAGCTGCTAATTAGAGATATTTATCTGCTTTAAAACTAACCTATATGCTAAACGTGAACGTAAATGTTTGCATTTTAGAATCAGAGCAACAAAAGTTCAGTCTTAGCATTGGATAAAGACAATCTCTATGCTAGTTAATGGCACAAAAAGCATGTTGATTCCCTTGACTTTCCAATTGCAGTCAATTTTTAAAATGTTATCTTCCTCTCAAATATATATAATACTGCACATTTATGTACTATGAGACAAAAAAAAACACTTGTAAGAACTGTGTATATGAGATGAAACTTAAATGAAAGTGGACTTGAAAAGCTTTTGTACATAGGAAAGACCAGCATCCTCTGCCTGAGCTTATTTTCTGAATACTATGGTTATTTCCTTCGATAGGACCACAGGTATTCTAGCCAGCTGTCTCATCCCACGGGCAAAATATGGCATGGGATGTCATAATGATGTTATATTCTGGTTGTTGAAATGTTATCCAGATGACAACAAGGTGAAGAAATCTTTTTCATGACGGCATATTTTGGATATCTGGTAAAATGACATCTAAACACCGTCCCTCTAGAACCTGACCATAATGTTCACAAAATAATGATATCATTGCAACTTTTGCCCACGGGCTCCTCTGTCTTCTATTTGTACCTACAGTACCATTCCTGCTGTACAACAGCGTGTGTGTATTGTACATCAATCTGTTGTTCAATGAAATGATGTAAGCATAGATAAATATATATTTGTAATTTCCTCTATTTTACCTTAGATATTTTATAGGGTATATGAATGAAGCGATGGGGCATTTTTCTCATGCTGATTAACAGATGTTGAGTTCAAAAACAGGTTTCTGAATGATGTGTAATGTCTTTTGGGGGGAAATAAAGTGTTTTCTTCATGAATGGTTCATTTGGTGTTTGGGTATGTTTCCAATAATTGAGTGAAGGCGTTTTTATATTTTCACAATTTCTTTGCATTTGCTGCTTTTGTTGTATGATTTGTGTGTGTACATTTGGATGATTTAGCCTAATTTTGTGCTGCCACCAGGGCCTGGTATGCGAAAGCTTAGCTACAGTATATAAATAAAGATATTTTCTGGTGTCCCCTTTTTTTAGAAAACCTAAAATGCACATTGATGTAGCCTGTTTTCTATTTATAAAGAGGTTAATTCATTATGGAATCCTATTTTATATGACTAAAGCACATCCTAAAACTGAGTGGAATATATATATATATTTTTTTAAACAATTCTAGTGCATCATCCATCTCCTTTGATTTGAGGCTTTTCCAAGTATTTTATAGTCACCTACCTGCAACATCCAAAAGTCTTACGCGTCACAGGATCTAGCGGATTAGTTAAAAACCAGAATGGATGTGAAGTTTAATGTCGGTCTTCTCAAAGCCATAACAACATAAAAGCAAGTGTTTGTGGAACTGATTTGTCAGTGCTTAATAAATTGTTGTCGCTCTGAAATTGGTCAACAATTCAACTTTGCCTGCTCCTGGTCAGTTTTCAACTATTTAAGTCCTCAGATTCTTTTGTTTGTCATTTTTCTGATTGTACAATTTCAGAACGTCAAAGCCTATCAGTTTTAACAGTCCATTTGTGGTCATCAGACATTAACAGTGTAAGTGCTCACTCACGGGATATATTATTCATAAGCATAGACTCTGTATGGATTATGTTATTTATGTTTGCCTGGATCGCTGTTACTGTAATATAGAATGTTTTGTGTACATGTTTGGCATGGAAAACACCTGCATAAAGTCATGTGTGCCTCGAGGTGTGACACATAAAACATGGAACTGTATCCTAGCTCATCCCAGGCCTAAACACACTAATAACAACAGTAACCATAAAATCTAGGCATCATAAAACAAACCTTGACACCAACAAATCTGTCACCATAGTGAGGGTGACAAAGTGGCGCCCCCACCCTTTCCCTCTCTGTCACCCCAGACCACACTCACGGCCCTCCGTTGAGCGAGTGTTGAATTCTGGAAGGGCTCTAAGTTGTTTATGTGCCCCACTCCTCCCACCACCCTTGGGAAGTAAAAGAAGCTTGTAGAAACCGATTGGATTAGCCATTTACACAACAGCCACCGTCCTCAGAGCATGCGCAGACCAGCTGGCTGGTGTGTTTACGGACATGTTCAATTGCTCCCTATCCCAGTCTGCTGTCAACACATGCTTCAAGCTGGCCACCATTGTTCCTGTACCCAAGAAGGTAAAGATAACTGAACTAAATGACTATCGCCCCTGTAGCACTCATTTCTGTCATGTAGTCGTGAAGTGAGAGACTAGTCAAGGATCATATCACCAGCTTACCTTCCACCCTAGACCCACTTCAGTTTGCATACAGGCCCACAGACAATGTCATCGCCATCATGAATGGCTAATTTGCCCTATCCTATCTGGACAAGAGGAATACCTATGTAAGAATGCTGTTCATTGACTTCAGCTCAGCATTCAACACCATAGTACCCTCCAAGCTCATCATTAAGCTTTCAACCCCGCCCTGTGCAATTGAGTCCTGGACGGGCCGCCCCCAGGTCGTGAAGGTAGGAAACAACATCTCCACTTCGCTGATCCTCAACACTGGGGCCCACAAGGGTGCATGCTCAGCCCCCTCCTGTACTCCCTGGTCACCCATGACTACGTGGCCATGCACGCCTTCACCTCAATCATCAAGTTTGCAGAAGACACAACAGTAGTGGGCTTGATTACCAACAACGACGAGACAGCCTACAGGGAGGAGGTAAGGGCACTCGGAGTGTGGTGTCAGGAAAACAACCTCTCACTCAATGGTCCACCCACACAGACAGTGTGGTGAAGAAGGCGCAACAATGCCTCTTCAACCTCAGGAGGCTGAAGAAATTTGGTTGTGACCTAAAACACTCAAAAACTTTTACAGATGCACAGTTGAGAGCATCTTGTCGGGCTGTATCACAGCCTGGTACGGAAACTGCACCGCCATCAACCGCAAGGCTCTCCAGAGGGTGGTGCGGTCTACACAACGCATCACCAGGGGCAAACTACCTGCCCTCCAGGACAACTACAGCACCCGATGTCACAGGAAGGCCAAAAATATCATCAAGAACAACAACCACCCGAGCCACTGCCTGTTCACCCAGCTACCATCCAGAAGGCAATGTCAGTACAGGTGCATCAAAGCTGGGACCGAGAAACTGAAAAACAGCTTCTATCTCAAGGCCATCAGACTGTTATACAGCCATCACTAACTCAGTGAGGCTGCTGCCTATATACAGACTCAAATCGTTGGCCGCTTTAATAAATGGATCA
This sequence comes from Salvelinus alpinus, assembly GCF_045679555.1. NCBI lineage: Eukaryota > Metazoa > Chordata > Actinopteri > Salmoniformes > Salmonidae > Salvelinus > Salvelinus alpinus. The sequence goes on from NC_092091.1 coordinate 53,163,630, forward strand.
CTAGTCACTTTAAACAATGCCACTTTAATAATGTTTACATATCTTACATTACTCATCTCATGTGTACAGTATATACTGTATTTTATACCATCTATTGCATCTTGCCTATGCTGCTCGGCCATCGCTCATCCATATGTTTACATGTACATATTCCTATTCCATCCCTTTACATTTGTGTGTATTAGGTAGTTGTTGTGGAACTGTTAGATTACTTGTTAGATATTACTGCACTGTCGGAACTAGAAGATCAAGCATTTCGCTACACTCGCATTAACATCTGCTAACCATGTGTATGTAACCAATAACATGTCATTTTATTTGATCATCAGCTAGCCTAGCCAGGCACATTAATGAATTAGCATAGAGTCCAGTACCGCATTGGCATGATGGCTAGGCTAAGTATCCCCAAGTCTATATTGGGGGACTTACGTGAACGGTAGGCTCAAAATAGGATTTTGCATGAATGTAATCATGAGTCTGAGGTGGGTAGTATGGAGAGGAACCTGAAGGTATAGGCCCTGAGAGAGATGCCTGCTTGTGCTTGAGAGGATGTGGCTGTCAATGTCACTTATGTACAGGCGGTTGACTGAGCATATGTTTTAGCATACACACACACACACACTTCAGGTGCTTCTACACCTGCATTGCTTGCTGTTTGGGGTTTTAGACTGGGTTTCTGTACAGCACTTTGTGACATCAGCTGATGTAAAAAGGGCTTTATAAATACATTTGATTGATTGATTTGATTGACTTCAGGGAAAGGTGTGTGTGTATGTGATCTTAAACTTGTTAAATCGACATTACGTGTGTGTGTGTATGTGTTCACATTTTGTGCTGCTATAACACATGGGTCCAAGGCCCATGTAGCAAAGGGCTCACTTAACAATTACACAGCACACTCACAATATGTCTGCCTCCCAGAGGGTGTCATAGAAATTGATTGATATTTGACTAACCAGCAGCTGATGTGCATCTGGTGTTTTTGGTCACCTTTGATTTGTTATGTTTGCTAAGTCTAGATTTAAAAAAATGAGCACTGAGTAAAGGTGAAATGGTGTCACTATGACATGTATAAGCCTACTGCATAACAGTTTAGTTTCATTGTTATTATATTACATTTATGTCCGGTTTCCCAGATACATTTAAAGCCTATTCCAGGACTAAATGCACTTTCAATGGGGATTCTCCACTGAGCAAGGTTTCTAGTCCAAGACTGGGCTTAATCAGTGTATGGGAAACCGGCCCTTAGTGCCATGCTATGACACCCCTGACATAGCACGGCTGGAAAGCAACCTCCCTATGTCAGTACAGTCATCATAATGCAAACTGCTACTACATCTGTCAAGACAATTGGAATTATCATGACAGATGTAGTAGCAGTTGACATTATGATGACTGTATTGTAGTAGCAGTTGGCATTATGATGACTGTATTGTAGTAGAAGTTGGCATTATGATGACTGTATTGTAGTAGCAGTTGGCATTATGATGACTGTATTGTAGTAGCAGTTGGCATTATGATGACTGTATTGTAGTAGCAGTTGGCATTATGATGACTGTATTGTAGTAGCAGTTGTCATTATGATGACTGTATTGTAGTAGCAGTTGGCATTATGATGACTGTATTGTAGTAGAAGTTGGTATTATGATGACTGTATTGTAGTAGCAGTTGGCATTATGATGACTGTATTGTAGTAGCAGTTGGCATTATGATGACTGTATTGTAGTAGCAGTTTGCATTATGATGACTGTATTGTAGTAGCAGTTGGCATTATGATGACTGCATTGTAGTAGCAGTTGGCATTATGATGACTGCATTGTAGTAGCAGTTGGCATTATGATGACTGCATTGTAGTAGCAGTTGGCATTATGATGACTGCATTGTAGTAGCAGTTGGCATTATGATGACTGTATTGTAGTAGCAGTTGGCATTATGATGACTGTATTGTAGTAGCAGTTGTCATTATGATGACTGTATTGTAGTAGCAGTTGGCATTATGATGACTGTATTGTAGTAGCAGTTTGCATTATGATGACTGTATTGTAGTAGCAGTTGGCATTATGATGACTGTATTGTAGTAGCAGTTGGTATTATGATGACTGTATTGTAGTAGCAGTTTGCATTATGATGACTGTATTGTAGTAGCAGTTTGCATTATGATGACTGTATTGTAGTAGCAGTTGGCATTATGATGACTGCATTGTAGTAGCAGTTGGCATTATGATGACTGCATTGTAGTAGCAGTTGGCATTATGATGACTGCATTGTAGTAGCAGTTGGAATTATGATGACTGTATTGTAGTAGCAGTTGGAATTATGATGACTGTATTGTAGTAGCAGTTGGCATTATGATGACTGTATTGTAGTAGCAGTTGGCATTATGATGACTGTATTGTAGTTGCAGTTTGCATTATGATGACTGTATTGTAGTTGCAGTTTGCATTATGATGACTGTATTGTAGTAGCAGTTGGAATTATGATGACTGTATTGTAGTAGCAATTGGAATTATGATGACTGTATTGTAGTAGCAGTTTGTAACGAACGTTGTTTGAAGGATTGGACCAAGGTGCAGCGTGGAAGGCGTTCATAATTTTTATTAATGTGAACCAGCAACAAAACGAAACGTACAGCTTTGTAGGGCTAACAAGCAACAATACAAAATCAAGATCCCACAAACAACAAGTGGGAAAAGTCTGCCTAAATATGATCCCCAATCAGAGACAACGAAAGACAGCTGCCTCTGATTGGGAACCATACCAGGCCAACATAGAAATATACAAACTAGAGTACCCACCGTAGTCACACCCTGACTGTCAGGTTTTGGCCAGGACTGTTCTGGTTTTTTGTCACTAGATGTCCCCATTGCACCTTTTTTGTACCTTTTGTTTTTCCCTTGCTCTAATTATTGTTTGCACCTGTATGTCGTTCCCTTGTTAGTATTTAATCCCTGTGTGTTCCTCAGTTCCTTGCTCAGTGTTTGTATGTTAGCACCCAGCCCCAGCCCAAGCCTTGTTGTGAACATATATTTTTCTCTTGTTGGATTTTCCAGAGGTTCTCTGGTTTTGTTCTTTTGTATTTTGGATTAGTCTTTTAAGGTTTGTTTTTCCCTTGCTGTTTTTACCACTTTGTGGATTTCTTTGTATTTTGGAAGATATCTATTTTTTATTAAACCACCATCTCTAGTACTGCTGTGTCTGCCTCATCTTCTGGGTTCTGCCGATTTAGTGACTGTTTCTCGCACCGGGTCCTGACAGAAACACTGAGCCCTTAAAATGAACCCAGAGGCAGCCAGTACCCAGGACTTTTTTCCCATGCTGTCCCACCACGAGGGGACTGTCCAACGTCACGAAGCTGCTCTGGTTCAGCAAGAGGCCTTAATGGCTGGACATTCTCAACTTCTGTCGGAGATGATGACTTCCATAAAGCAGATTTCTGATCAACTTTCTCCTGCAACCGCTTCTGCTCCAGTTCATCAGATTCAAGTGCCCGTGGCAGTTAACCCCCTGGCTGAACCTCGTCTGCCGCCTCCCCAACGGTTCTCAGGTGATCCGAGTGGTTGTAAGGGGTTTTTCACCCAATGTTCTCTCTCCTTCGAGCTGCAACCCTCGTCATTTCCCACCGACCGGTCCAAGATAGCATATATCATCACCCTGCTGTCGGAAAAAGCCCTAGCCTGGGCTACTGCTGTGTGGGATGCCCAAAGTCCCTGCTGTGCCAGCTACTCTACCTTTGCTGAAGAATTCAAGCGAGTGTTTCAAGGTCCTACCAGCGGTCCTGACTCAGCCAAACAGCTCCTGACTCTCCGCCAAGGTCGGCGCAGCGTGACGGACTATGCCATCCAGTTCCGCACGGTGGCAGCAGCGAGTGGCTGGAATGACGAGGCGCTCACAGTGTGCTTTTTAAAAGGTCTTTCCGACACCATCCAAGATGAACTGGCCACTCGGGAACCACCGGACAACCTCGAGTCCCTGATCAAGTTGGCTTCACGCATAGACCAGCGTCTGAGAGAGAGAGAGCTCAACCGTAGATCTCTCACCCTAGCTCCTATCGGTCCCAGCTCCGAGTCTCCACCTTTATCCCCGCTGACTCCACCGGAACCCATGCAGGTTGGACGCATCTCCCAGGCTGAGAGAGACCGCCGGATGAGGGAGCGATGCTGTCTATATTGCGGCAAACCGGGCCATTTCCTCTCCACGTGTCCCGGGCTCCAGGGAAAACGCACTCTCCCGTGCAGGCCTGGGAGGACGGTAACGGGAAACATAACCTCCTCTCATCCATCCAACTCCCGCCTGCTCATTCCAGTTACCCTTTCCTGGGACAACCACGAGCTTCCCCTTCAAGCCTTGGTAGACTCTGGAGCCGCAGGTAACTTCATGGATGGTGTCTGGGCGAAGGAGAATGGCGTTCCCTCTGAACCTCTAAGTGACCCCATAAGGGTTACTACGTTGGATGGAAGCCCTTTGGGATCTGGACTTGTCACTTGTGTCACTACCCCCTTGCGACTTTCAGTTTCCCAACACCAGGAAGTGATGAACTTTCATCTGACCTCGTGTTCCGAGTTCCCTCTCGTCCTTGGATACCCCTGGCTTCACAGCCATAACCCTCACATCGACTGGTCTGTGGGCACTATCAAGCAGTGGGGTCCTACGTGCCAAGCCACTTGTATCTTCCCAAGTTCCCCGAGTTCCCCTCCCGAGTCTCTAGAATCCATCGACCTGTCCCGAGTTCCCGAGTGTTACCATGACCTCAAACCGGTATTTAGCAAACAGAGGGCCACCAAACTACCACCCCATAGACCTTACGATTGCCCCATCGACCTGTTTCCGGGCACCTGCCCTCCCAGGGGTCGGATCTTTTCCCTATCTCCTCCCGAACGAGCTGCTATGGATACCTACATCAAGGACGCTCTGGCAGCAGGCCTCATGCGTCCATCCACCTCGCCGGCGGGAGCAGGGTTTTTCTTTGTGGCCAAAAAAGACGGGGGATTACGTCCTTGCATCGACTACCGGGTACTTAATGCCATAACCGTCCGTAACCGCTACCCCTTATGGCCACAGCCTTTGAGCTGCTCCAGGAAGCAGTGGTCTTCACTAAGCTTGACCTGCGGAACGCATACCATCTTGTGCGGATCAAACCCGGTGACGAGTGGAAGACCGCTTTCAACACGCCTACTGGTCACTACGAATACTTGGTGATGCCCTTCGGCCTGACCAACGCCCCGGCTGTGTTCCAAGCGCTCATAAACGATGTGCTTAGGGATATGCTTAACATTTTCGTGTTTGTTTACTTGGATGACATCCTCATCTTTTCGAGCTCCCTTCAAGAACACACTAAGCATGTCAGACAAGTGCTCAAACGCCTCCTAGACAGCCATTTGTACGTTAAGCCGGAAAAGTGTGAATTCCATTCCTCTCGAGTACAGTTCCTGGGATTTGTAGTGGAACCCGGTCGAGTCCAGATGGACCCCAAGAAGGTAGGGGCGGTAGCAGATTGGCCCACCCCCAAGTCCGTTAAGGAAGTTCAGCGTTTCCTGGGCTTCACTAACTTCTACCGCAAGTTCATCAAGAACTTCAGCTCGGTGGCAGCCCCTCTCTCAGCTTTAACCAAGGGTGGCAACACAAGGTTTCTGTGGGGAAGAGAAGCTGAGACGGCCTTCCAAGGACTCAAGCAGCGCATCCTCTCTGCTCCCATCCTGACACTACCGACGGCGGATGAACCTTTTGTGGTGGAGGTAGACGCATCAGAGGTTGGTGTTGGAGCTGTCCTGTCTCAGAGGGGTGAAGACAAGAGGCTTCATCCTTGCGCCTTCTTCTCTCACCGGCTTACCCCGGCCGAGAGGAATTACGATGTGGGGGATCGTGAACTCCTAGCGGTTAAGATGGCATTGAAGGAATGGAGACACTGGCTCGAGGGGGCTTCTCAACCGTTTCAAGTGCTTACGGACCACAAAAATCTGGAGTATATCCAGCAGGCGAAGCGGTTGAACTCCAGACAAGCTCGATGGTCTCTTTTCTTCAGCCGATTCCAGTTTATTCTCACCTATAGACCCGGGTCGAAGAATCTCAAACCGGATGCCTTGTCACGAGTCTACTCTCCTGCCATTCGAGAAGATACTGACATGACTGTTCTTCCTGCCGCTAAGATCGTGGCTCCGATCTCGTGGCAAGTGGAGGATACCGTGAAACAAGCTCAAGCCATCGAACCGGGCCCTGGAGGAGGTCCTGCTAATCGGTTGTTTGTTCCCAAGGCAGCAAGGTCCCAAGTCCTTCTGTGGGGGCACTCCTCTCGCCTCACCTGTCACCCGGGCGTAGGTCGCACCTTGGAGTTCATCCAGCGTAAGTTCTGGTGGCCCACCATAAAAGAAGACGTTGCCACTTTCGTCAAGGCCTGTTCCGTGTGCTGCCAGGGCAAATCTTCTCACCTCCGCCCTCAAGGACTCCTTCACCCCTTATCTATTCCCCACCGACCCTGGTCCCATATCTCGCTGGACTTTATTACTGGCCTTCCTCCGTCCCATGGTAATACTACGATCCTAGTCATCATTGACAGGTTTTCTAAGGCGGCCAGGTTTGTTCCCTTGACCAAATTACCTTCTGCCAAGGAAACAGCTGAGTTGGTGATTAACCATGTGTTCCGAGTCTTTGGCATCCCGCAAGATATGGTTTCCGACAGAGGTCCCCAGTTCGCCTCAAGGTTTTGGAAGGCCTTCTGCCAACTCATAGGGGCCACGGCCAGTTTATCTTCAGGGTACCATCCGGAGTCCAACGGCCAAACTGAGAGGATGAATCAGGAGCTGGAAACCACCCTCAGATGTATGGTTTCCAACAACCCATCCACATGGTCAACATTCATTGTTTGGGCCGAGTACGCGCACAACACCTTGTGCTCCTCCTCCACTGGTATATCCCCGCACGAGTGTCAGTTTGGCTATGCTCCTCTATTGTTCCCGGACCAGGAGGCAGAAGTCAGAGTGCCTTCAGCCTCGAGGTTCATCAGACGCTGTCGGCTTACGTGGAAGAAGGCCCGTCTTAATCTTCTGCGTTCCTCACAGCAGTACCAACGACAAGCCAACAGACGTCGCCGTCCCGGTCCTACCCTGTACCCCGGCCAGAGAGTATGGCTCTCAACAAAAAACTTACCGCTACGGGTGGAGTCTCGCAAGCTGTCCCAGAGATTCATCGGACCCTTTAAGATTGCCAGGAGAGTCAATCCCGTTACTTTTCGCCTGCACTTACCCAGATCCCTTAAAATCAATCCCACATTTCACATTTCTTTATTAAAACCTGTTGTTTTTTCTCCCCTTATTCCGGCAGGCAGACCTCCCCCTCCGCCCCGTGTCATCGGAGGCCAGTCGGCTTATACCGTCCACCGGATACTGGACTCCCGCCGGGTGCAGCGGTCCTGGCAGTATCTGGTGGACTGGGAAGGCTACGGTCCCGAGGAGCGCTCCTGGGTTCCTGCCAAGGACATACTGGACCCTGACCTCATTCGTCAGTTCAGGGCCCTCCACCCTGAGAAGGCTGGTAGGAACGTCAGGAGCCGTTCCTAGGAGGGGGATTCTGTCAGGTTTTGGCCAGGACTGTTCTGGTTTTTTGTCACTAGATGTCCCCATTGCACCTTTTTTGTACCTTTTGTTTTTCCCTTGCTCTAATTATTGTTTGCACCTGTATGTCGTTCCCTTGTTAGTATTTAATCCCTGTGTGTTCCTTGCTCAGTGTTTGTATGTTAGCACCCAGCCCCAGCCCAAGCCTTGTTGTGAACATATATTTTTCTCTTGTTGGATTTTCCAGAGGTTCTCTGGTTTTGTTCTTTTGTATTTTGGATTAGTCTTTTAAGGTTTGTTTTTCCCTTGCTGTTTTTACCACTTTGTGGATTTCTTTGTATTTTGGAAGATATCTATTTTTTATTAAACCACCATCTCTAGTACTGCTGTGTCTGCCTCATCTTCTGGGTTCTGCCGATTTAGTGACTGTTTCTCGCACCGGGTCCTGACACTGACCTAACCAAAATAGAGAATAAAAAGGCTCTCTAAGGTCAGGGCATGATACAGTTTGCGTTATGATGACTGTATTGTAATAGCAGTTGGCATTATGATGACTGTATTGTAGTAGCAGTTTGCAATATGATAGCTGTAGTGACTTAGCACACTGCCCACCAATGAGAAGTCTTATAACACCATGTCCCTGTCATAGTGACAATGTCAAATAGAATTTAACCACACAAAAAACATAAATCAGTGAGGTTTTTGATTACTTTTGTACCAAGTATACTGTAGATCCCTGTGTATACTTGTTGCAAATCACAGCTTCAACACGTGTGCCCAATTTCTAAGGGTAATTGAATTAAGAAATCCGCAACAGGTAGACTTTTCATCAACTAATGCCTGTATCAATGTCATCCAGTTCTGTCACAGGACAATTCAAGTTTATGCTCCGCTTTGCATAATTGGTCCAAATCTCTAGTTGAGTAAAATTATTATATGCTCAAACTAGTTGAGCCGCCACCTCAGCAAGAGACATTTAGCTTGAGAAAAGAGGGAGAAGAGAGTGAAAGTATTTCATTGGGTCCTTGTATGGAAGGACTGTGGACTAATTCATGTGTTTATTAATTAATCCCCTTGACTGTAGGTTTTCATTTATTCATCAACCTCTGTCTAGGCTATGAGATTTCGATAATTGTCTGTCACTGCGGGAAAAATATGGCAGATATGAAGATTTGAGCCAGTTTGCTACAGCTGGAAAATAATCTTGGAGCAACAGGACATGGTAATTATTATGTGGATTATAATTCATGGACATTTTTGTAAGTGTTGATACATTTTTCATTAGGGAAAATCAAGTCTGAAATTTTAGCACCTTATACTGTAGTAGCAGTTAATTTGATCAAAGATGGTTACAGTATAAGCAGACAGCTTACTATCACATCAATAATTCAGCATTAATGGCTTTCAAACTGATGGCTGGTCAGTGCCGTTAGATATGGGATCAGTAGCGTTGCATGGCATTCATCTTGAAGTAGCAAAAAGGTGTAAATGTTCACCATCGCATAGGAGCTCCTTTGCAGCAAAGGCTGTGGCACTTTAATAATACATATAAGGCTGGTTTCCCGGACACAAATTAAGTCCTGGACTATTAAACTCTCTCAAAACTCTCTCAAGTCCTGGACTAGGCTTAATCTGTGTCTGGGAAACCGGTCCATACAGTATAACAACCTATTACCTACCTTCCTATCAGTTGGAATCTCTTTTCTTCACACACACACACACGCACCCACCCACCCACCCACCCACCCACGCACACACACACACACACACACACACACACACACACACACACACACACACACACACACACACACACACACACACACACACACACACACACACACACACACACACACACACACACACACACTCTCTCTCTCTCTATAATTGGATGTAAGATGTATGGTGTAGCCTACCTTTTGCCTGTGAATTTAAATTGGGGGTCCAGCCTTCAAGGTGGGTTACATTTAGGGACCAAACAGAGGTCCAGTGACAGCCCATTGTTATTGAGAAGAATAAAAAAAAACAGGAGATACATTAGGGGAGATAGGGTTAATCTTCGAGTCAAAGGTGAGGGATCTAAAGGGAATTTCCAGGTGAACAAAAAGGAGAGCTGTCAAATCAATCAGAATCATCTCGGTTTAATTACAAGTTGCAACAGGGAGACACCCCCAGCACAGAAGCAGAGAACATGTCTAACTTGACCTTAGCAGAGAAGGCCCTTATATCCTAATTACACAGCACCAAATGTTCTGCAAACAACAGCCTGGGAGGCTTGTAGGAAGTCAAAACAACTTTGTCAGCTGCTACAGAAACACACAGTGTTTCACAGAATACAACAACAATCAGTATCCTTGGTCCTTGGAACTCCAGTCTGGCGTCAATCACTATCAACAGATACAGTTTAATCCATAACATACAGCATGGAGTCCATCAACCTACGTGTATTATAGAAAGGGAAAACATATAAATAAATATTCATGTTAAATATTCCCCATTACAAGGGGTCAGGGTCAGAATTTAACTATTAATAGTTATATAAATGTTGTACTCCCAACCTTAAATGCTACCAAGCATCTATCACCTTTCGTTATTATTCAATACCATTTTACTCACCATCATCTTTCTCTTCAGGTCCTCTCTCTTTCTATCTATATCCGATGCACTCCCTTCATCTTCGTGGCCTCCACCAAAATAGTCACCTTCAAAGACATCAGTAGCTAGCCTATAATATGTTTGCCCTACAGGTGGTGATTTTCTACTTCTTCAAGAAATGCTGACTAATACTATTGCAGAGGCCTATTTGCGAACTACATATACGTAGTTTGCTAAACGAAAGCGTATAGCTAACAAACATGGTGTTAAAATGTTGACATTCATAATAAGACATCAATAACCGCAACAAGACGCGTTGCACCAAATTGTAACAACATTTGACACCGGCTGTGTCGCGCGCCTCACCGCAAGATATGGGTGGACACACCGCGTTCACCTGAGCCAATCACGTTTGAGATTGTGCACGCGATCGCTTTGCTGCCTGGCGGCTGCTGCTGCTGCTGTCGCCTCTGCCGCCCTTCAATCGATTCTCGCCCCTCAAAGCAGCCGCAACGAACAGAGGACACCGTCGCTGCTCTAACAACCAAATAATAACAATATACACCTTTTCTTTCTCTGAAAAGTACACCTACTAACTAAAACGTTATCCGTGCGGATTACCTAGTATGTATTTTACCATCCTATCTCTCTCGGTAAGTGATTCATCAGTCTATTATTTGCTTATTTAGAATCTGCAATTAAGTGTAGTAGCTAACTCATTGTAACTGTGAAGATGTGTGAAATGACATCATGCAATTCAGTGCTTCTAAACAGTTATTCTTATATGAAGTTGATTTGCTCTTTGTATGGATGTCTGTGCATAAGGTTGTTTTAACCTTCATGTATTTGCCAGCCTGAATTCCTTAGTTTTTAGGGTTGTTTTACAAAATGTTGTAGCCTACTATGGGAATGGTACAGTATAGGACATTACATCCAACAATGATTCCTAATTCTATTGATAGGACAATGTCACAGGAGAGAGATATTGTAGCTTAGTATCTTTGATAACAACACACATGTCATGTCATGTGTGAGCATACCATATTGTATGTTAATCTATTCTGGCTTTACAGATATGTTATGTATTTGTAGTCAGAAAATGTACAAGTGGTCACAGTTTTGCCAAATATCTATCTGTTAAAATAATCAATATGCTTGTATTTGGCTTTAACATTTTAACATGACAGAATTCATTCACACGTCCTTAATTGAATACAATTAACAGTGATTATTAAATGTTTTATTTAACTAGGCAAGTCAGTTAAGAACAAACTCTTATTTACAATGATAGTCTAGGAACAGTGGGTTAATTGCCTTGTTCTGGGGCAGAACGGCAGATTTTTACCATCAGCTCAGGGATTCGATCTAGCAACCTTTTGGTTACTGGCTCAACGCTCTAACCGCTAGGCTACCTGCCGCCCCAATTCTAATTGATTCAGCTTTGCCACCAATTGATAATGTAAGTTTGCCAATTGCCATCAATTGATTTTGTTGGCTTGCTTTGAATTTATTGCAAACTGTGTAAAGTCTACTAAACGGCATTAGCCCATCTAAGATTGATGATATTGTTTTGTGTGAAAATAGTGTTACCATACAAAAACAACTATTTCTTCCACCAAAACACCTACCCCATCTCTCTGAAAACGCATTCATTCATTGCTGTGTACATGTACAGTATGTTTGCATTTGGCAACAGTGTTGAATGTTGCAGTTCACCAATCGTCTCAAAACAAGAGTGAAAATGACAACTTCTTCAAAAGCAATTCCAATGTTATTGTGGATGTTCTCAAGTCAATTAGTAGCTCTGTGACCCCTCAACCCGTGAGGCTACATGTAAGGCTTTGCAACTCTGCCTGCGTTGGTCTAATCCCAAAACCCTCGCTCTTCCTTGGCCTTTGTATGCCATTTCTCATGCTGAGATGAATTAGAGGCAATCCATTCAAGTGAGGGGAACAATGCCCAAGAAAAAAAAAGTTGCTCCCCTCCCCGGGTCTGGTCAAGGGGGTGGGTTGGTATCACCCCCCCGTTACCGTGGATACCGGGACCAACGGGGAAAACTACATTTTGTGACGCCATCGGCCATCTTATGGGGCCTTGGAGGAGGCTTGATTGATTTGTGTGGGAGCGGTACAATAAAAAAGGGTGGGAAGCTGGGGTCTACTTTAAGTTCTACAATTCTGTTTTCTTAAATCGTGTCTATAAAAGTGTTACAGCTTAGATTGTTGTAAAAGGTTGGGTTTCCCCGTGCTTATTGCACACACAAAAAAAGACTTCATCTGATTTGAATTGGAATGTGATTCTGATTCTGATGTTATTCCGAAAGGAAGTCACTGAAACATTTTCACTTTGTGACATTAGCTTTTCGTCTCCCTTTATTTTAACGGTGGAAATTGCATTTAACTGCTGCTGTGCTGCACTGTCATGGAAATAGAAAAGGTCAGAGCGCTGTAAAGTTCAAGAGTGGAAAATGCGATGTCTTCATCTACAACAATGACGGATTAGAAGCCACAATATGCATCGGAAAGAGAACAACGAGACTTTAAAAAGTCTATATAACTCGCTATGATAATATACTTCCAACACAAACCTTATCAGGTTTGAGGTTTTAATAAAGTACATCTTCAGGATTCATATTACATATTTACTTTGTGAGTTAGATGAACGTTAATATGTTTTAACTGTTTAGGATTGGAAAACGACTTTATTATTAATGGGGTGTGTAGTATCATTAAGAACTCTTGTAATTTAAACCACACATATGGGTCACCTATAATCAGTCTTTCTCAGGGTACAAGGGTCTGGGGTATTTGTCTTGCTCTGAGCTAATGCCCAGGGCACCTTGTTTTTCCCCTCTCGAAGTAAACATCAGGTGTTTTCAGTTCCTCCCTGCTTCCCCCTCCTATTATCTCTATGGTAACATCAACAGCATCCCTTCCTCATCTGCCCAAGGCCTAGGCCAATCACCGCATTCTGTGTCAGGGTTGAATATGTTGATCAAACTGAAGAAGCCATTTTGAAATGTAATTTCATTTCAAATGTTATTTTGAATAAAGACAGATACAACGACACCGTTGACACATTGAATACACAACAGTCACACACTTTAACCCACACTAATTTCCAGTGCTTGTCCCTAGATGAGCGTTAAAGTATATTTAAAAGTAAAATCTGGTTGTACGGTACCATAAAAGGTGTTATTCTAGCCAAAATTCTAAATAGCAATATTAGAGGCTCAGTTAGTAGAACTCAGTGTTCCATCATCTCCGGGCTAGACATTCACCACCTGTTAACAATGGAACAAAGGGGACGGATTCATACCTTTGTTTTGATGCCTATCTCAATTCACTGTGTTTCCCTGTTCTGTGTGTTCCCTTCTCTCATTCCCCTCTGTCAATGGATCTGATTTGTCTTTCCCAATGAATATCCCCGCTTTTCTTAACTCTCGATAGGCTTGGTGATTTAGAGCCAGTTTCTTTGTGATATGATGTTTTTCAATTGTGCTCTCAGAATGGCTTTCAACACGCAGTAATTAGCCTCCACCTCTCTCTAGGGGCTCTCATTCTATACTGAACGAAAATATAAAGGCAACATGTAAAGTGTTGGTCCCATGTTTCACAAGCTGAAATATAAGATCCCAGAATACCTAATTTCTACCAACATGCTGATGCTACTCTGTTTATTGTCTATCCTGATTGCCTAGTCACTTTTACCCCTACCTACATGTAGAGTACCTCAACTACCTCATACCCCTTTGTCTCGGTACCGGTACATTGTCTCGGTACCGGTACTCCTTTTATATAGCCTCGTTATTGTCATTTTATTGTGTGACTATTACCTTTTCTTTCTTTTTTTTTTACTCTGCGTTATTGGGTAAAGACTCGTAAGTAAGCATTTCACAGTAAAGTCTACACCTGTTGTGACAAATAAAAATGTATTTGATTTATTGTAGTATACTGTAGAGTACTGTAGTATTCACATTTAACTCTAGTATAAATACTGTAGTAAAATAAAACTGTAGTATATACTGTAGTGTTTTGGCAAGATGTAGTATTCTGTAGTATTTACTGTAGTGTTTCTGCAGACATTACTGTAGTATTTACTATAATGTTTTTGTTTTATTATATTTGACATAGAAGTGGAGGATTTCTCTTTCAGGAGGTAGGCAGGAATGAGGTCTGAACGGATAGTTCAGAGCTTCTGCTCTTTTCTATAACCTGTAGGGTCTATACTTGGCATGTAGGTTTTCAGTTATGGGTGGCACAAATTGTGATATGCGTCAGGAGGATGTGAAGGTGTATATGCTAATTAAATGCTGTAGTGTTAAAAAAGGGTCTTGTTTTTGCGGACTGTAGTGTTTTTGCGGATATTACTGTAGTATTTATGACAGTGTCATTTTTGCAGATAATACTGTAGTATTTACTATAGTATACTACAGCATTCTATAGTAAGTACTACACATGATCAAGGGATAGTACAGTGTGTAGTATAGTATACTACAGTTACTATAGAATTCTCTGTGCAAGCTGTGTAGTAGTTACATTAGACTAGGTCTTATGACTACAGTGCCTTCAGAAAATATTCATACTCCTTGTCTTATTACACATTTTGTTGTATTACAGCCTGAATTCAACATTGATTAAATAAATACAAATTCTCACCCATTTACACACAATACCACATAATGACAAAGTGAAAACATGGTTTAAGATATTTTGCAAATTGATTGAAAATGAAATACGGAAATATCTAATTTACAAAAGTATTCACACCCCTGAGTCAATCATTTGTAGACGCACCATTGGCAGCGATTACAGCTGTGAGTCTTTCTTGGTAAGTCTCTAAGAGCTTTCCACACCTAGATTGTGAAACCCCCGTTATTCTTTTCAAAATTCTTCAACCTCTGTCAAATTGGTTTTTGATCATTGCTAGGCAACCATTTTCAGGTCTTTCCATAGATTTTCAAGTAGATATTAGTCAAAACGGTAACTCGGCCACTCAGGAACTTTCACCGTCTTCTTGGTAAACTACTCCAATGTAGATTTGGTCTTATGTTTTAGGTTATTGTCTTGCTGAAAGTTGAATTCATCTCCCAGTGTCTGGTGGAAAGCAGAAGAAACCAAGTTTTCCTCTAGGTTTTTGCTTGTGGTTAGCTCCATTCCATTTATTTTTTATCCTGAAGAACTCACCAGTCCTTAACGATTACAAGCATACCCATAACATGATGCAGCCACCACTATCCTTGAAAATATGGAGAGTGGCACTCAGTGATGTGTTGTATTAGACTTGCCCCAAACATAACACTTTGTAGTCAGGACAAAAAGTGAATTGCTTTGCAATTTTTTTTGCAGTATTACTTTAGTGCCTTGTTGCAAACAGGATTCATGTTTTGAAATAATTGTATTCTGTACAGGCTTTCTTCTTTTCACTCTGTCATTTAGGTTAGTGTTGTAGAGTAACTAAAATGTTATTGATCCATCCTCAGTTTTCTCCTATCACAGCTATTAAACTCTATAACTGTTTAAAAGTCACCATTGGCCTCATGGTGAAATCCCTGAGTGATTTCCTTCCTCTCTGGCAACTGAGTTAGGAAGGACGCCTGCATCTTTGTAGTGACTAGGTGTATTGATACACCATCCAAAGTGTAATAAAGAACTTTACCACACACAAAGAAATATTCAATATCTGCTTTTTTTTTTTTACACATCGACCAATAGGTCCCCTTCTTTAGAGGCATTGGAAAACCTCCCTGGTCTTTGTGGTTGAATCTATGTTTGAAATTCCCTGCTCGACTGAGGGACCTTAAAGATAATTATATGTGTGGGGTACAGAGATGAGGTAGTTATTAAAAAAACATGTTAAACACTATTATTGCACACAGAGTAAGTCCATGCAACTTATTATATGACTTGTTAAGCAAATATTTATGCCTGAAATGATTTAGGCTTGTCTTAACAAATACTTGTTGACTCAAGACATTTCAGCTTTTCAATTTGAATTAGTTTGTTAAAAAATCGAAATTCATGATGCGTCTTTGACATTGTGGGCTATTGTGTGTAGGCCAGTGACAAAAAATCGAAATTTAATACATTTGAAATTCAGGCTGTAACACAACAAAATGTGGAAAAATGTAGAGGGGTGTGAATACTTTCTGAATGTACTGAATGTCCCAAATGGCACCCTATTGCCTATATAGGTCCCTATAAAATTCCCTATAGCCCCTTTTGGCCCTGATTAAACGTAAGGAATAGGATGCCATTTGGGATGCAGTTTATAAGTTTTAGCTTCTATATAAATGTCTGCTGTATATTAGGCCTTTTGAACGCAAAATGACAGAGCAAAACTTCCAGACTTGAATCTCTCCATTCTGAAACCCTTTGTCTCAGACTCCCAGGCTGTGATTAATGGATTGATCCTAAGCTCTGGGATTTGTTATGTGCTGCCGTGTTGGAAGTCTATAGCACGAAAAGCCTGGAAGAAAAATGAGATTGCAGGTGTTTGTGCTGCTATTGGGGCTATGGGCTAGAGGACATTGGTACAGTACTGCAGGTTCCATAGAGAGATATGTGATTCAACTATTCGCACTGAGATCTGGAGTCCTATTTCATTGGCAATGCCTTGTGTCTTTCTATCTACATTTCCATGACAGCATTTATGTATGCTGTCCATCTGTATGATTTGTGAACGAGTTAGGCAATCAATCCTTCCTCGTGTACAATTACAGTATGTTCTAGGGACCCTCAATAAATTATCCTATTTCATTAATAACTTATTCATACTGTCAGGTTGTCCACTCTATAGGTAAGTACATGAATGACCAAGTTGCATAAAGGAGAACTCAAATTCTGTCTGCCTTAGGATCATTTGCAAGATACAGTATTCTTATGTATGTCTTTGAGCTCCATAGTTGATAGATTTTCTGGGTTTTATATATGTTTTGATAGACTTAACATGATGAGAAGACACTAATGACACTTTCATGAAGTGGATTTAAAAGTGACACTCTTACTGATTGTGAGATCAGAGAGATGCTTTCATGTACCTCACTAGTTATTGTATTATATGCACTATAGCAGTAGTACTCGAGACTGGACTCAGTCACAAATCCGGTCTTGAGACTGCTTTTTTATATTTTCGTTCTTGGACTTGGATAACGTTGTACTCAGTCTTCACTCGGTCTCGGAGCAAAAACACAAATTACTTGATATTACTGTTGAGCACCAGACCAGCCTTTATTGCTACATTTTCATATCAACATTTTCAATAGTGACTATAGTACACAAAGTACAGTATAGCAACGTGTTCAAAGTGGATGCTGAAGATTTTGGACAAGACAGGTGACAAGATGCTGCCTAAAGTTACATATCCAACAACAGAGAAAGACTTCTACTTTGTAGTTCGAAGAGTTTCATACGTAATCCTTTTTCATCTGAATTGTAGTCTAAGACAACGCCCCAAATAGACAGAGGATTGGTTTTACAACGTGGACTACCTAACCCAGAAACCCACTTTCTGTGCCTTATGGGTTTAATCATCTGTCCAGCCACTCCTGGGAATGGATGGCCAACTGTAGGCCTCCCTTTTAACGTGTTTGAAGAGATCAGTTTGATCTTGATCACATAATGAGTAGTTCCTTGGGATGCAATGTGATTTGTAGATCCCGTGATTCTGGGCACTGCATGCGCAGTCGGGCTGCAATATAAATCTCAAACACACACTTTGTTTCCCTAGATGTACCTTCTCTAATGACTCAGAGGATCAATGGTGAAAACCAGACAGAAAATATGGGGTAGTGATTAGCTCCCACACACTCACTGGCTGGTTTCCACTGAAGTCCAATGGTCTGGGTCTGGCATTAGAGGTGTTTTTGCACTACATCATATAAGCAACAGATGGATGAGAAGAAGTGAGCAAATTGTTAGCAAAATGTAGAAAAGCTATAGTAGAAACTGAGGCCCTTTTTGTTTTGGAGGGTTTGTTGTTGTAGTGATGCCATTATGTGTGTGTCTGTGTGGGTATGTGTGTGTGCCTCTGTTTAAAAAAGAGAGTGAAAGGATAGAAGCTGGTTTGGGCAGATTTGTGGAATTGTTTATTTCTGTAAGAAATAAGCATGCCCCAAAAAATAGAATTAAAATGTTCATTGTGGAGGGGGTCAAGGGGTAGAACCTATTGGCCAGTCTTAGTTTTTGCCATGATGCTCCTATACTGACAAAAACTGTAAGACTGGATGTTGTACAGATAAATGAGGGCTATCAGTCATGAATTCTGAAGGCATGTCAAAGTTGGAGAGACATTTGCATGGTTGAAACATGAAATTGAATGGCCAGTGGCCTTCTCTTACTTATCTCTCCTTACAGTTGAAGTCGGAAGTTTACATACACTTAGGTTGGAGTCATTAAAACTCGTTTTTCAACCACTCCACAAATTTCTTGTTAACAAACAAAAGTTTTGGGAAGTCGGTTAGGACATCTACTTTGTGTTTGACACAAGTAATTTTTCCAACAATTGTTTACAAACAGATTATTTCACTTATAATTCACTGTATCACAATTCCAGTGGGTCAGAAGTTTACATACACTAGGTTGACTGTGCCTTTAAACCACTTGGAAAATTCCAGAAAATTGTGTCATGGCTTTAGCAGCATCTGATAGGCTAATTGACATAATTTGAGTCAATTGGAGGTGTACGTGTGGATGTATTTCAAGGCCTACCTTTAAACTCAGTGCCTCTTTGCTTGACATCATGGGAAAATAAAAATAAATTAGCCAAGACCTCAGAAAAAAAATTGTAGCCCTCCACAAGTCTTGTTCATCCTTGGGAGTAATTTCCAAACACCTGAAGGTACCACGTTCATCTGCACAAACAATAGTACACAAGTATTAACACCATGGGACCACGCAGCCGTCATACCGCTCAGGAAGGAGACGCATTCTGTCTCCTAGAGATGAACGTACTTTGGAGCGAAAAGGGCAAATCAATCCCAGAACAACAGCAAAAGACCTTGTGAAGATGCTGGAGGAAACAGGTACAAAAGTATCTATATCCACAGTAAAACGAGTCCTATATCGACATAACCTGAGAGGAAACTCAGCAAGGAAGAAGCCACTGCTCCAAAACCGCCATGAAAAAGCCAGACTACGGTGTGCAACTGCACATGGGGACACAGATCGTACTTTTTAGAGAAATGTCCCCTGGCCTGATGAAACAAAAATAGAACTGTTTGGCCATAATGACCATCGTTATGTTTGGAGGAAAAAGGGGGAGGCTTGCAAGCCAAAGAACACCATCCCAACCGTGAAGCACGGGGGTGACAGCAGCATGTTGTGGGGGTGCTTTGCTGCAGGAGGGACTGGTGCACTTCACAAACTAGATAGCATCATGAGCGAGGAAAATTATGTGGATATATTGAAGCAACATCTCAAGACATCAGTCAGGAAGTAAAAGCTTGGTCGCAAAAGGGTCTTCCAAATGGACAATGACCCCAAGCATACTTCCAAAGTTGTGGCAAAAGGGCTTAAGGACAACAAAGTCAAGGTATTGGAGTGGCCATCACAAAGCCCTGACCTCAATCCTGTAGAACATTTGTGGGCAGAACTGAAAAAGTGTGTGCGAGCAAGGAGGCCTACAAACCTGACTCAGTTACACCAGCTCTGTCAGGAGGAATGGGCCAAAATTCACCCAACTTATTGTGGGAAGCTTGTGGAAGGCTCCCCAATGCATTTGACACAAGTGAAAACATTTAAAGGCAATGCTACCAAATACTAATTGAGTGTATGTCAACTTCTGACCAACTGGGAATGTGATGAAAGAAATAAAAGCTGAGATAAATAATTCTCTCAACTATTATTCTGACATTTCACATTCTTAAAATAAAGTGGTGATCCTAACTGACCTAAGACAGGGATTTTTACGAGGATTAAATGTCAGGAATTGTGAAAAACTGAGTTTAAATGTATTTGGCTAAGGTGTATGTAAACTTCCAACTTCAACTGTATATATCTTACTAATGTTTACAGTAAGATTGTGTAGGTTTACTTGTTATTGATGAATCTGTCTGTATGTTTAACTTCCATCACACCACAACTCATTTGAATAATTCCACAGTGTGACAAATATGCGGCCATCCGTGTCATCCGTACCCCTAATGTCCTTTACTCAATTGCAAAACAACTGGAGGAGGAATAAATAATTTGAGCCGCAGAGAAAATTGAATAGAGATATGAGTTAAGTGTACAGTGGCAAGAAAAAGTATTGTGAACCTTTTGGAATTATCTGGATTTCTCCATAAATTGGTCATACAATTAGATCTGATCTTCATCTAAGTCACAACAACAGACAAACGCAGTCTGCTTAAACTAGTAACACACACATTATTGTGTTTTTCTTGTCTATATTGAATACATAATTTAAACATTCACAGTGTAGGTTGGAAAAAGTATGTGAACCTCTAATGACTTCTCCAAAAGCTAATTGGAGTCAGGAGTCAGCTAACCTGGAGTACAATCATTGAGACGAGATTGGAGATGTTGGTTAGAGCTGCCCTGCCCTATAAAAAACACTCACAAAATTTGAGTTTGCTATTCACAAGAAGCATTTCCTGATGTGAACCATGCCCTCGAACAAAAGAGATCTCAGAAGACCCAAGATTAAGAATTGTTGACTTGCATAAATGGTCATTGAGGTTAAGAAGAATCTTACAGTGTCAGCTAAAGACTTAAAGACATCTCTGGAACATGCTAACATCTCTGTTGACGAGTCTACGATACGTGAAACACTAAACAAGAATGGTGTTCATGGGAGGACACGACGGAAGAAGCCACTGCTGTCCCCAAAAAAATATTGCTGCACGTCTGAAGTTTGCAAAAGTGCACATTGAAGCTCAACAGAAGTTGGGTGATGCAACAGGACAACGACCCAAAACACAGAAGTAAATCAACACAATGGCTTCAACAGAAGAAAATATGCCTTCTGGAGTGGCCCAGTCAGAGTCCTGACCTTAATCCGATTGAGATGCTGTGGCATGACCTCAAGAGAGCGGTTCACGCCAGACATCCCAAGAATATTGCTGAACTGAAAGTGTTTTGTAAAGGGGAATGGTCCAAAATTCCTCCTGGCCGTTGTGCAGTTCTGATCCGTAACTACAGAACACGTTTGGTTGAGGTTATTACTGCCAAAGTACGGTTAACCAGTTATTAGAACCAAGGGTTCACATACTTTTCCCACCCTGCACTGTGAATGTTTACACGGTGTGTTCCATAAAGACATGAAAACGTATAATTGTTTGTGTGTTATTAGTTTAAGCAGACTGTGTTTGTCTATTGTTGTGACAGATGAAGATCAGATCAAATGTTATGATCAATTTAGGCAGAATTCCAGGTAATTCCAAAGGGTTCACATACTTTTTCTTGCCACTGTAATTACTGTCACCTTCACCCGGCCCCTGTCGCACCGGGAACGAGATTATGATGCGGAAAAAATGAATAGAAGTGTATTAATAGCAACGTTTTGAGAAAAAAATGTAGTCTGTAGGCCACTGTTGAGTCAGAGCAGGGAGGCAGAGCGGGACAGTTTGGAGGAAGAATGATGATCATTTTGGTGATCCCAGATAGACTCTAAAAACCAAGGAGATTTAAAAATAACTTTATTTTCATGTTTTTGATTGCCATTTGTTATGACTGCTTTCCAAACCATAAAGTGTATCCGTTGCACATCTAAAATTGTTATGTAGCTTAATTGATTACAACATAATATTTAGTCTGGATAAATGTTTTGTCTGAATATTGTGAGGTGAACCTCTATATTATTCACAAATAATGTATTTGATTAGTATAACTACTTCACTCATTGCAAAGTTCACCGTGGCCTTATCATCCGTGTCCATTATTTCAGTGTCCATAATTACTAGTAGACCAACAACAAACTGATAATTTGCTGAAAGCTCATTAACAGCCGGGAGATTTGTAATGAGCTATTGAGTTCTGTTACACCCTTACACCCAGTATAATGACCTGTCCCATACACAGCTTTGGTTGTTTGTTTGTATCCTTGATCCTGCAGAATATGCTTAACCAGCCAGCCTTGTCTCATACGTAACATAATAACCGTAAATCCGGGATACTCAAATTAGTAGCATATGTTACCTTTGGTATGGTTACATAAGATAGAAGGTTACTTTAGGCAAAAATAGAAGTAGGGTGGCTGGTCGAGCGTATGACACAAACGTCTAGCAACCCAAATGTTGCGTGTTCGAATCTCATCATGGACAACTTTAGCGTTTTTGCTAATTAGCAACTTAGCAACTATTACTACGTTTTAGCTACTTTGCAATTACTTAGCATGTTAGCTAATCCTTCCCCTAACGTTAACCCTTTAACCTAACTCCTAGCCCTAACCTTAACCCTAACCTTAACCGCTAACCATAGCCCCTAGCCTAGCTAACGTTAGCCACCGAGCTAACGTGAGAGTTATCTTCCTAGACAAATTGTAATTTGTAACATATCATATGTTTTGCAAATTTCGTAACATGTACCAATTTCAATTCGTAACATATCATACGAAATGGATGATAGACATCCACAAATTGATACATACCATATGAAACGTAACATATCATTCTAATTGGAGTGTCCCAGATTTACATTTACTATATTATGTCTACCCCTGAGTCCAGCTTGAACCAGCAGCAGATCCTATCGTCTGATAATGTACTGGTTGCATTTGATTATTTGGGATGCTATGAAATAGAGGTCAAGCAGTAGTTCTCCCTTATCTTAAAATTTAGACGCTAGTATCCTCCATTGGATATATTTTATTGGCCCCAAGTTATCACAGCCATTCCAATAGCGAGGGACATAATCGTGCCATAAAACAATGTGGTGTTTGAACACCTCAGTCAAGAGATGAGATAGGGGGAAGGAGGGAAAGCGGGAGGGAAAGTATGTGTGTGTTTAGGGAGAGGGCTTTCACTTTATAAGGAGCTCATTTGACAGATGGTAGGGACGCATTAGATAAAATGTTTGCTCAGCAAGAGTCTAAATGGTGAGTTATTTGTCTCTAGGGATGATGTTCTAAGCTGGGAGCATTTAACCCAGGGAAAGGATTTGGTTAGATGTGTACAGTTCTTTCATGTTTTAACATTAGTAGAAAGTCTAAAGACAATAGGGAATCAACTTCCCCTCCTTCAAGGTCCATTAACATGTCAAGTTTGCATGTTTGATTCCCAGTGCATCTAGGCCTATCTGTGTGTAGCATAATCCAACTGGATTTCTATAATGATTTATTTGTTTTAATTCGTTTGATTCATAATAGAAGATTTATGATAGAAGATGCCCCATGAAATGCGCAGTGACTTCTTATGAAGTATCTTGGTAGAAATGGCTCAAACTTTCAAAGGAAGAGCTCCTTTGAGAATCATGAATTCATAATATATTTGCATAGGAGCAAGTACATGTTGCTTTCGCTGTGTTGAATATTGCATCAACTTAGAAGCTTATGTAAGCTGTCTGTCTGGTTGTGTCCCAAATGGCACCATATTCCCTGTATAGTGCATTACTTTTGACCAGGGTCTATAGTTCTCGGGTCAAAAGCTCTGGTCAAAAGTAGTGCACTATAGAGAAGAGGGTGCCAGGGAACCTAGAGGTCAGTACCTGTTTAAGACTGCAACTTTGATTTTTCTGTCGTTCATTCTGGAAGAGAGATTCATTTTCATAAGGGACATGTGCATTTTCAGTTACTAGAGCTACTTACACTGGCCTATAATGTTCAATCAGAAAATACAGGCTCCATCCGAGCACTAATCTCAGTCTTAATCTCAATCTTTCAAAGTATTTGATTAATCCCTTTTCTTTCCTGAATCCGATCAGGATTTGTCTAATAAAAGCCCCCGTTGTTCACACCGTTGCCTAACATCCCCTCCAGACAGTGAATGGCAGATTTATTCATCTGTTGTTTGTGCTAGTTGTTGTCAAAATTCATAACAGTAGATGGATGAGGTTTTGGTCTACACTCAAAACATTTCAATCCTCGACTCGTCAGGTACAGTGACACATTTTGCTCTGAGTAACACATATTGCACGACAGGAGTTGCGGTGGTTTCAGTGACGTATGAAAGTGGATAGACCAGAGTAGACAAGACCACGAGCAGATAAGACTGAAAGCAGTATTGTGATCACCCTTGGCTACATTATTGCTGCAATCTGTCATCTCCTGCCCTGGCTGAATGACAGTCAGTTGTACAACTGAAATGTGTGTTCCACATTTAACCCACTAAATCAGAGAGGTGTGGGGTGCTGCCATAATTGACATCCACATCTTCGGCGCCTGGGGAACAGTGGGTTAACTGCCTTGCTCAGGGGCAGAACGACAGCTTTTTATCAGCTCTGGGATTCAATCCTGCAACCTTTAAGTTACTGGCCCAACGCTCTAACGACTAGGCTACCTGCCGCCCTGGGTGTCTCTGCTGCTGTTGCCAGTGACTGTTGTACAGCGTGTACTGGAAGCATCTGTCCCTGTTTGCCACACGCACCCATAAGGCGTCATTTCATATCCTTTTTATTAAAGGAGATTGTTTGGCTGAGAGGCTCTTTTGTCTGGGTATCTGGGTAACTGTGTTTATGTATGTCTGTGTAAATGCCTGCGTGTGTTTAATCTCACACAGTTGATATATCCACCTGCTCGCCCCATCGTTTGCTCTGCCTCACTCACACTCCGCCTCCCCTTACTGTTTCTATGTGCGTGTGTGTGCGTGCTTGAGTGTGTCACTCACCTCCCCATCTGATGTGTCAGAGAAGGGGGAAGTGAGGAAGCCGGTATGCTGTACTAAACTGAACAAAGCCTAAGCTGCCTTGTTTTCCTAGCAAGTTTGGTTTGAAAGATAATATAAATATACAGTGTAGATACGACTAGACAGCCCAGGCAGTGGACTGTTTCTATGACATAGTGTGCTGATTTTACTATAGTATCTTGAAAAGGAGCCTGAACAGAAAACACTGATCCCGGTATGACACATTCATTCCATGATGGTGAACAGTGAAAAGAGACAGATGTGGACAAGATTCACTGTTACAAGGTCAACAAGCAGTCCTACTGAGGTAAACACTAGTAAAATAGGGCAAAGAGATATGACGAAGACACGAAAGAAGGCCATAGGCAATTTGACTACCTTACACACGTAGACAAGTCCAGATCAAGAACCTTTTGAGGGATCTAAAACAGAGAAGTTCTAAAGCACGGGAGCCATTCCCCACTGAGCTCTCCGCAAAGCTGCTCTCCTCTAATAAGCGTTTCCGCTGCGATGATGGCGGATGCAGGATTGGCTTAATCCCAGAGAGGCGGACCCTCTCTGCCCCGACTGTGCCAGTGAAAAGCCCCGGCGCTGCGGGGGTTAACGAGCACTCAGACTGTGTGTGCGCGTGTGTGTGTGTGTGTGACTGTGTGTTTGTGCTGGGGTTAACAAAAGCTCAAACAGCCACAGGAAGTAACCTCTCTTGGGGACGCCGGATTACAACTCACCCTCTGATCTGGAGGAGGATTTGTCTCCTTAGCCACCAATATTGGAGTAGTGAATGAGAAGATGGTGGTGGGCTAGGGGGAAAGTAATATGCCACATGGTCTAGGTAAAGAATGTCACCCGAGAGTTGGGGAACCACATACACACACACATCCAATATCATGTCTCTGCCACACCCCTTTCCCCCTATTGTGTAGAATCTGGCCACACTGTCCTCAGGGCTTAAAAGCCAGCTTCAACAATCCACACTACCTCTCCTTTAAAGATAAACTTTAAAGGAGCCTTTGTGCGTCCATCTTAACCCTTTCTCTCTGTGGCGGGGGACACATCGTGCCCAGTGGTTAATGAGGCTGGGTGGGGTATCCCTGTCACTGATAAAGACTGATGGGAGTGGGAACGCTGCAGGGCTGACAACAGGTGGACTACCACAATGAGATCCTCAACAGTCTGTCTGGGCTCACTCACTCTCAGTACAGCAGGTGGATGTATTGTAGCTAGACACTCATTCCAACTCTGTCTGTTGCCTTCAGGGCATTTTACAGAGTTACAAATAGTTTACTGTCTCTTTAGAAGGGAGCAGACACTCTTGTTGTTGTCTTCTTGGGGTCCTGTCTTCTCTTTTGTCTCAAGATGCCCCAAACTAGCACTGCTGTTTTAAGCTGTCGTTGACAGTTAGCATTATTTGAACATCTGTGGGAATGCTCTGACTTTAAAATTATATACACTGAGTGTACAAAACATTAAGTACAACTTTTTTTAATTTTATTTATATATATATATTTTTTAAATTTTATCCCCTTTTCTCCCCAATTTTCGTGGTATCCAATCGCTAGTAATTACTATCTTGTCTCATCGCTACAACTCCCGTACGGGCTCGGGAGAGACGAAGCTCGAAAGTCATGCGTCCTCCGAAGCACAACCCAACCAAGCCGCACTGCTTCTTAACACAGCGCGCCTCCAACCCGGAAGCCAGCCGCACCAATGTGTTGGAGGAAACACCGTGCACCCGCCCCCCTCGGTTAGCGCGCACTGCGCCCGGCCCGCCACAGGAGTCGCTGGAGCGTGATGAGACAAGGATATCCCTACCGACCAAACCCTCCCTAACCCGGACGACGCTAAGCCAATTGTGCGTAGCCCCACGGACCTCCCGGTCGCGGCCGGCTGCGACAGAGCCTGGGCGCGAACCCAGACTCTGGTGGCACAGCATAGCACTGTGATGCAGTGCTCTAGACCACTGCGCCACCCGGGAGGCCCTAAGTACAACTTCTTAATGTTGAGTTGCACCCCCCATCCCCCTCCCTTTTGCCCTCAAACAGCCTCAAAGGATTCTACAAGGTGTCGAAAGCGTTTCACAGGTATGCTGGCCCATGTTGACTCCAATGCGTATCGCAGTTGTGTCAAGTTGACTGGATGTCCTTTGGGTGGTTGACCATTTTTGATACACACGGGAAACTGTTGAGCGTGAAAAACCCAGCAGAGTTGCAGTTCTTGACACAAACTGGTGCACCTGGCACATACTACCATACCCCGTTCAAAGGTACTTAAATCTTTTGTCTTTCCTATTCACCCCTCTGAATGGCATACATACACAATCCATGTCTCAATTGTCTTAAGGCTTAAAAACCCTTCTTTAACCTGTTTCTTCCCCTTCATCTACATTGATTGAAGTGGATTTAACAAGTGAGCGATCATAGCTTTCATCTGTATTCACCTGGTCAGTATATGTCATGGAAAGAGCAGGTGTTCTTAATGTTTTCAAATCAAATCAAATTTTATTTGTCAAAGGCGCCGAATACAACCAAAAACGTCTTCATCTTCTTTCACTTCATCCTCCACTCCAAAAACGGCATCTTCCACCACCACTTACAGTGAAATGCTTACTTACAAGCCCTTAACCAACAATGCAGTTAAGAAAAATAAGTAAAAAAATACAAATAAAAGTAACAAATAATTTAACAGCAGCAGTAAAATAACAATAGCGAGGCTATATACAGGGGGCACCGTTACAGAATCAATGTGCTGGGACACCGGTTAGTCGAGGTAATTGAGGTAATATGTACATGTAGGTGGAGTTAAAGGGACTATGCATAGATAATAAACAGAGAGTAGCAGCAGTGTAAAAGAGTGGTCTGGGTAGCCCTTTGATTAACTGTTCAGGAGTCTTATGGCTTGGGGGTAGAAGTTGTTAAGAAGCCTTTTGGACCTAGACTTAGCGTTCTGGTACCGCTTGCCATGCGGTAGCAGAGAGAACAGTCTATGACTTGGGTGACTGGAGTCTTTGAAAATTCTTAGGGCCTTCCTCTGACACCTCCTGGTATGGAGGTCCTGGATGGCAGTTAGCTTGGCCCCCGTGATGTATTGGGCCGTACGCACTACCCTCTGTAGTGCAACCAGTCAGGATGCTCTCGATGGTGCGGCTGTAGAACCTTTTGAGGATCTGAGGACCCATGCCATATCTTTTCAGTCTCCTGAGGGGGAATAGGCTTTGTCGTGCCCTCTTCACAACTGTCTTGGTGTGTTTGGACCATGATAGTTTGTTGGTGATGGTGTTGGAGTCGTGCCTGGCCATGCAGTCATGAGTGAACAGGGAGCACAGGAGGGTACTGAGCATGCACCCCTGAGGGGCCCCTGTGTTGACGATCAGCGTGGCAGATGTGTTACCTGCCCTTACCACCTGGGGGCGGCCCGTCAAGGAAGACCAGGATCCAGTTGCAGAGGGAGGTGTTTAGTCCCAGGGTCCTTAGCTTCGTGATGAGCATTGAGGGCACTATGGTGTTGAACGCTGAGCTGTAGTCAATTCTCACATAGGTGCTCCTTTTGTCCAGGTGGGAAAGGGCAGTGTGGAGTGCAATAGAGATTGCATCATCTGTGGATCTGTTGGGGCGGTATGCAAATTGGGGTGGGTCTAGGGTTTCTGGGATAATGGTGTTGATGTGAGCCATGACCAACCTTTCAAAGCACTTCATGGCTACAGACGTGAGTGCTACGGGTCGGTAGTCATTTAGTTAGGTTACCTTAGTGTTCTTGAGCACAGGGAATATGGTGGTCTGCTTGAAACATGTTGGTATTACAGACTTAGTCAGGGACAGGTTGAAAATGTCAGTGAAGACACTTGCCAGTTGGTCAGCGCATGCTCGGAGTACACGTCCTGGCAATCCGTCTGGCCCTGCGGCCTTGTGAATGTTGACCTGTTCAAAGGTCTTACTCACATCAGCTACGGAGAGCGTGATCACATAGTCGTCCAAAACTCTAGAGCTCATCCGGTTTATTCTCCAGTGATTGCATGTTCGCCAATAGAACGGAGGGTAGAGGCGATTTGTCCACTCTCCGTTGTAGTCTCGTCCGGTATCCCACACGCCGGCCTCTACAGCGCCGTCCCCTCCTTCTTCGATTGTTCGTGATCTGGGCCTGATCTGACATAATCAATATATATTTCACTTCCGACTCGTTGAAGTAGAAGTCCTCGTCCAAGTCGAGGTTAGTGATAGCTGTGTTTATGCCCAGAAGCTCTTATCTGCCATAGGAAACGATTGCGAAAACATTATGTACAAAAAAAGCTTAAAAAAATACACAAAATAGCACAATTGGTCAGGAACCCGTAAAACTGCCTCTATTCCCTCTAGCCCTATTCCCTCCAGTGTGTGTGTGTGTGTGTGTGTGTGTGTGTGTGTGTGTGTGTGTGTGTGTGTGTGTGTGTGTGTGTGTGTGTGTGTGTGTGTGTGTGTGTGTGTGTGTGTGTGTGTGTGTGTGTGTGTGTGTGTGTGTGTGTGTGCGCGTGTGCGTGTGCGTGCGTGTGTACACCATGCGACTCCGGAGCAGCTGACTTCGCAGCAAATACATTATGACAACAACCAGATAGTCGAGTGAGCCAGAGAAGGCGGCTATAGCAGCTTTAACCCCCTCCCTCCAACTGCCTGTTTTCCCAATAGCATCTCCTACCATAGCATAGCCTAGCCTAGCCTAGCCTACCTAATCACCACATATCTAGCAGCATCCTTTTAGAAGATGATTCACCATGGGGTCAACTGCTCCTCACAGGCCCCATGAATAAGGCATGAGCGACGGGCGAGGACAGGACAGCTGAAGTTGCACTACGAGCAGGCAACACGAGGCCGGCCGTGACGTCAGCCGTATGAATTAGTAAAAGACCCCTGGGATCCGGTGGACAGGGCGCTAACGGATGTAGTGCCGTTGCCATGACATGGAAAGATCCAGAAAACAGCAGGCCTTTCTTTGGTTAAAATAGACTAAAGGGTTACCATAAATGTCTTAAATCCCTGACCCAGGGTCAGTTTGATTTTGTTTTGGCTCAAATGGTTAATGATAGGCTGATCTTAAGTCAGTCCCTAGGGGCATACTGGAGCACTGATGTTTCCTGACTGATGTTTCCACTGTACCATTATTATGCCTCATATCCAGTTCCTTGTTTTGTCAGGTCAGCTATCCCTTTCCTTGTTTGGAAATGAGTGGCTATCACATGACCAAGGCAATGTCAGCTTGGGTTGTGAGTGATGTGTTGTTCTGAAAGAGAGTTAGTCACCATCACAGAACTATGGGGGTTGATTTGAAAAGGGAGGAAGACCCTATTTGCCTTCCTTATGGTCGTGGTCTTTTATCAAACAGACAAAGGGACTAGGATGAGAGAAATGTGATCGAGTCTTCTGTCTTCATATCCGTTTTCCAGAGGCTACTCCTTTCATTCTTATTATCAGACAAAACCTGAAAGTACTGTACAACAGAAGGTATTGTTAAAGCGGAACTTAAAGAGATGGCTCACCCAAATTACAAAATTATATATTGGTTTCCTTACCCTGTAAGCAGAAAAGATAGCAACCCATGCTTTGGTTTACTTTACCTTGCCACTTTCTCCAAACTTTTTATAATTTTTCTCCAAAAACCAATGCAAGTCAATATCCCCGATATTAACCTGCTTTGCATTCAATGTACAAATCATCCTGAATTGAAATTGACTGTGTAGCTCAATAAAGTAACTTTAAGATGATTTTGGCATGTAACACAAAACAACATTTAAGCAATCAGGCTTTGCATGAAATATCAATCAAATGTATTTATAAAGCCCTTTTTACATCAGCTGATGTCACAAAGTGCTGTACAGAAACCCAGCCTAAAACCCCAAACAGCAAGCAATGCAGGTGTAGAAGCACGGTGGCTAGGAAAAACTCCCTAGAAAGGCCAAAACCTAGGAAGAAACCTAGAGAGGACCAGGCTATGAGGGGTGGCCAGTCCTCTTCTGGCTGTGCCGGGTGGAGATTATAACAGAACATGGCCAAGATGTTCAAATGTTTATAGATGACCAGCAGGTTCAAATAATAATAATCACAGTGGTTGTCGAGGGTGCAACAGGTCAGCACCTCAGGAGTAAATGTCAGTTGGCAATATGATCATTGTGCCAGGACTGGTTCAAATGCTTCCTTACAAGAATAATGCATCATATTCAGTAGAAACTAAGGTCCTTTATTTATTTAACTAGGCAAGTCAATTAAGAACAAATTCTTATTTACAATGACGGCCTACCCCAGCAACGCTGGGCCAATTGTGCACCGCCCTATAAGACTCCTAATCATGGCCGTATGTGATGCAGCCTGGATTCAAACCAGAGACTGGAGTGACGCCTCTTGCACTGAGACACAGTGCCTCAGGCCGCTGCGCCACTCGGGAGTGCAGCAGTTGTTTTGGTTGTTTAAGGTGGTTCGTTATGGTTTGAGGTACTTTTCTCTCAAAGTTGACCTTTATGTTTTGTGCCGCTCCTGTGGCAACAGCTGTCTTTGTGATATCAGGTGCTTTGCATATTGAAATGTGGGTTATTGTGCGAACGTCGATGGAGTATTACTCATTTTATGCAAAGGTCTAAGATGATGTCACTCATGTAGTAGATTGGTCAGTCCACTCCCAGTCATAAAGGTAGGTCAGTAGAACAACCTATCATCCAATTTATGATATTTAACTCCTACATGAGAAAAGTTCCACAGAGAAGTGGACTGGGAACTTTAGTACAAATGTAAATCAATCCAATTCAATGGTTTAATACTCTAAAACTATATTAAAATCCACAAAGGGAAAAAGAAATGGCATGTTCGCTAACCTGTGGAAAACTAAATACGCTCCTGGCAAATCCATGTTGTGCTTTGGATACCTTCCAGTAACCCTGGGCGTAAGTATGTGTAGACTAGTGTCACCGGACATTTTACACCCAGCAGGTTGACTTCAAGGACTTCAAAAGAATAATGGAGTCTGTCATATCCCTATTGTGGTTTCCCCTCGACCGGGGTGGTTCCCCCTTCTCTCTTTTGATGTGTCGCACCCCTCAATTTCCCCTAATTTAGATTATCCTGGGGACAACATGCATGGCTGCCCCCAAATAATCCTTTCTTGTGTTGTTTTTGTACCTCCCTATAGGTCCATGGTGGTTCCCCCAACGACGACCTCCACAGAACGCGCCAGAACCCTACCAAGGCCCAGTTTGAAGTGATGGTATACGGGCAGCAAGATGGAGACAGACGGAATCAGAGAGCATGTTAACCTCGCCGTGACTAGACAGAACGTCTATTGTGCTCGAGCTATTTTGACATTTAACCCTTGACCCGTGATTTTATTAGTTTTTAAAACCACAGACAGTTTATGATTTCTTCGACATACCTGAATAACTTGAGTTTAAGTTGTGTGAAAGGTTGTTAGTTGATTGGGCTACTCCAAACTCTCGAGAGCGAAATTGAGGGCAGAGAGAATCTGACGCAGTGGACTCTCAGAACTAGGCCCCACCCCAATGGTGCGCTAGTGTGATGCATGTTATGAGCAGCCCGTCGCTGGCTAATGAGACAGAGAGCTGCAGCAGTGAGTGCAGCAGCGCCGCCACCACAGCCAGCACCACCAGCACTACCAGCACCACCTCCGACCTCTCCCCAATGTCGGGCCACACCCCCTCACCTTCTAATCTCCCCTCTCTCTTCCCCAACGAACCCCCCCTGCACCCTACCACACTACCCCACCACTACGCCCCACCGTCACCACCACCCCTGCCCCCGAACGCCCCTCCTCCCCCTCCCCCACCACCAACCTCCCTCTCCAGCCATGGTGTGCGGAAGAAGCGGAGGGTGCGTAGCTTTTTCTGGAAGCCCATCCCGGAGGAGAAGGTGCGGGGCCAGCCCAACATCTGGACCATGGCCGTGCGCTGCCAGCAGCAGTACCAGATCGACGTGCGCTCCGTGGAGGAGCTGTTCGGCCAGCAGGAGGAGGCGCAGGGCCGGGAGGGTGTGCCCGCCACCGGTGGGTTCTCGTCAGCCCGCATCACCCGGTCCAGGTCCTTCAAGGAGAACAAGGACGAGGTGAGTCTGACTGGGTAGATTGTGAATGGTGGATGGGGATACGCCCTGACCTGTTTATGTTTTACTGGTGGAATTACAGGACATAAGAGTGCTGGTAGGTCCACTTCACTAGAAAAAGACTTTAGCAGTATAATGTGCTTAACAATGAGTTTTGGGTTTGCGCTAACATGACTAAGATTGACTGGTTGGTATGGCAGTTTGCTCTGTAGTAAAAACAATATAACAAAACATAAATTGACAACAACAAGAGCAGTATAGACAGACAGTATACTGAACCTGAACCTGAACTCAAAGGTTATTCTTGGAAGTCACTGTACTTATCACAGAACACAAGCTTACACAACTACTTAACAGCACAGCACAATCAGCTTTGTCTCGAGGGATGGAAATAATACTAACCGATACAAAAGCCAATTTTACGGCATGCGTGTCTCGAAACAGGAAACGTGTCAATGGCGAGTGTAGTGTAAATCATTGTATACCCCTGAAAAAGGCTTTGAACGAACTGTAAAGCTATGCCCGCGTGAGGCTTAGTGAAGCTAATGTCACAGTCTGAGCAACCTGGAGGGAATATAGGCTGTTATTTCACAACCCCTATTCCTCAAGGGACTCCAAATATAGCAACATGCTGCGCACTACTCCCGAGAACCCTTTGATTGTACGTAGGACATACAGTGCCTTCAGAAAGTATTCACACCCCTTGACTTTTTCAACATTTTGTGGCCAGCATTTAAAATGGATTAAATTGATGTTGTCACTGGCCTACACACAATACTCCATAATATCCAAGTGGAATTACTTTTTTAGAAATGTTTACAAATTAATTAAAAATGAAAAGCTGAAATGTCTTGAGTCAGTAAGTATTCAACCCAATTTGTTTTGGCAAGCCTAAATAAGTTCAGGAGTACTTAACAAGTCACATAATAAGTTGCATGGACTCACTCTGTGTGCAATATTAGTTGAATGACTACCTCATCTCTGTACCCCATACAATTATCTGTAAGGTACCGCAGTCAAGCAGTGAATTTCAAACGCAGATTCAACAACAAAGACCATGGAGGGTTTCCAGTGCCTCACAAAGAAGGGCACCTATTAGTAGATGGATAAAAAAGCAGACATTGAATATCCTTTTGAGCATTGTGAAGTTATTTATTATACTTTGGATGGTGTATCAATACACTCAGTCACTACAAAGATACAGGCGTCCTTCCTGACTCCCTGACTTCTCAGGGATTTCACCACGAGGCCAATGGTTTGATTTTATTTTATCAGGATCTCTTTTAGTCCTCATTTGGACAAAACTTCCAAGAGTCCTTAAGCATTCAAATACAATTTATAATACGATCACATTTTCACATACAAACAGACATAATACACTGACATATTGACCAGATAAATACTCTAGCAGTCTTTTCTGTCTGGATAACACATAGATGGTGGACAATCTATTCCTAGTATTTACTGAATGTCTGTCTCTTACCAACTGAATACTGTTGTGAATAGAGTTTGGCCGATTTAAATGGTGTATATTATGAAATAAAAGAAATCCTTGCTGCTTTCTTCTGTGCAATCTGCAGCCTCCTAACTTAACTTGATGCATTTTCCCAGACCACAGAACACTAATTCACCTGATTCCCAATTAATGCTTGGGTTATTTGCTTAAGAATCTTTCCTAGGAAATATTTAGCTATCCTTCTGATCATGCATGCAGTTATAATATATTTTTTTACATGCACTCCTAGTAGTTTGGTTTCTGCCACTTCCTCAATTTGTACTCCCCCCATACTTAATTGTATCCCATGCTGTGTTGACCTTTTCCTGGTGGAACAGACAAACATAACTTTGGTTTTCTTGGTGTTTAAGACAAGTTTGTTCCGGCAAACCCACTCCTGATATTTTCCAGATCAACTTGTAGAGCTTGCTGTACCTGTTGAACCGATTGTCTTGCTGTAGAAATGATAGTATCATCAGCAAATATAGCAGCTTGAGTTTCAGATAAGACATGAGGAAGGTCATTGGTATATATTAAGTAAAGAAGTGGCTCAAGGCAACTGCCCTGCGGTATTCCACAGTTTAAAGCTTTTTTTATTTTTTTATTTCACCTTTATTTAACCAGGTAGGCCAGTTGAGAACAAGTTCTAATTTACAACTGCGACCTGGCCAAGATAAAGCAAAGCAGTGCGACAAAAAACAACACAGGTCATCCATGGAATAAACAAACATGCAGTCAATAATACAATAGAAAAAGTCTATATACAGTGTGTGCAAATGAAGTAGGATACAGTCGATGATCAAATAGGAAAACGTACAGTCGAATAACACAATAGAAAAATCTATGTACAGTGTGTGTAAATGTAGAAGAGTAGGGAGGTAAGCAATAAATAGGCCATAGAGGCAAAATAATTACAATGTTGCATTAACACTGGAGTGATAGATGTGCAGATGATGATGTGCAAGTAGAGATACTGGGGTGCAAAAGAGCAAGAGGGTAAGTAATGATGTGGGGTTGAGGTAGTTGGGTGTGCTATTTAGAGAGGGAGATATGACTCCAGCTTCAGTGATTTTTGCAATTCGTTCCAGTCATTGGCAGCAGAGAACTGGAAGGAAAGGCGGCCAAAGAAGGTGTTGGCTTTGGGGATGACCAGTGAAATATACCTGCTGGAATGCGTGCTACCTGTGGATGTTGCTATAGTGACCAGTGAGCTGAGATAAGGTGGGGCTTTACCTAGCAAAGACTTATAGATGACCTGGAGCCAGTGGGTTTGGTGACGAATATGTAGTGAGGGCCAGCCAATGAGAGCATACAGGTTGCAGTGGTGGGTGGTATATGGGGCATTGGTGACAAAACGGATGGCACTGTGATAGACTACATCCAGTTTGCTGAGTAGAGTGTTGGAGGCTATTTTGTAGATGACGTCGCCGAAGTCAAGGATCGGCAGGATAGTCAGTTTTACGAGGGTATGTTTGGCAGCATGAGTGAAGGAGGCTTTGTTGCGAAATAGGAAGCCGATTTCTAGATTTAATTTTGGATTGGAGATGCTTAATGTGAGTCTGGAAGGAGAGTTTACAGTCTAACCAGACACCTAGGTATTTGTCGTTGTCCACATATTCTAGGTCAGAACCGTCCAGAGGAGTGATGCTAGTCGGGTGGGAGGGTGCGGGCAGCAATCGGTTGAAGAGCATTAATTTAGTTTTACTAGCATTTAAAAGCAGTTGGAGGCCACGGAAGGAATGTTGTATGTCATTGAAGTTCGTTTGAAGGTTTGTTAGCACAGTGTCCAAAGAAGGGCCAGATGTATACCGAATGGTGTCGTCTGCGTAGAGGTGGATCAGAGCATCACCAGCAGCAGGAGCGACATCATTGATATATACAGAGAAAAGAGTCGGCCCGAGAATTGAACCCTGTGGCACCCCCATAGAGACTGCCAGAGGTCCGGACTACAGGCCCTCCGATTTGACACACTGAACTCTATCTGAGAAGTAGTTGGTGAATCATCAATCCATGGAGATGGACAAGCCCCAACTGTACTCTTTCTTACTGGAGCATGATGGTCCATTACATCAGTGAGCAAATCAATAAAACTTTCTGTAGTGTGATTCAAATCATCCTCTAGACAAATCAACTCACAGGGTGCAGCAGCCAAATCATTTTGAAATAGCTCATGATTAAATGTTTAAAAATGTATCTTGACCACAATCCTTGGGGGTTTCTTTGGAACCTTGGTGTTCATGGTTATGGTCACAATATTATGGTCTGTCATTGGCATTGATCTGGCTTTTAAGCATTGCAATGGTATATTACAGAAGATCAGATCAATGCACGTGTCTGAACGGTGACCCAACTTATTTGATGGTCTATTAGTATCATTAACCATTTGTTTCAAACCACAGTTCTCGGCATATCTCATCAATTTAGTTCTATTTGAATTATTATGATCCTTCCCATTCATATTAAAATCACCCAAGATAAATACATCTCTTTTTTACTATCTGTGGCCTGGTCAAACCCAGTACATAAATCATCCAGATAGGACACCTTAGAGCTAGTAGGTCTATACACACATCCCACCAATATGGGTGCCTGGTGAGGCAGATAGATGTACTTGAGGCCACAGTGCCTCTATTTGACATACATTAAGGTCATCCCTCCTCTTAAAAGGTATATGATTCTGAATGTACAGTGCTACATCCCCACCATGTCTATTCCTGTCCCTTCTAAGAAGACTATATCCATGAATGTTCATTTGTCCATCATTTCCAGATGCATCTAAATGTGTTTCGGTCAGCTAAAATATTAATATTATTTACATACAACACACAAACTCAGATTTGAACATTGAATGGTTACTTTAAAACAGTTACAGAGTTCAATGGCTGTGATAGAAGAAAACTGAGGATGGCTCAACAACATTGTAGTTACTCTACAAAACTAAATCAAATCAAATCAAGCTTTATTTATACAACACATTTCAGACGTGGAATGCAACGCAATGTGCTTTACAGGGGAAAAACGAATAAAAAACGATGAAAATAAAAGCTGAAATATTTACTACACATATGATAAAAAACAAAAGAATTACGCAAACTGAACAACTAAAAAGCACCCTAAGGAAAAGCAAAGCTAAAAATATGTGTTTTAAGATCTTTGTTTTAATTATGTCCACAGTTTCAGCCCCCCTCAGTTTCTCTGGAAGGCTATTCCAGAGGCTGGGGGCATAATAACTAGAGGCTGCCTCTCCATGCTTCTTGGTCCTAGGCTTTGGGATAGTTTAAAGGCCAGTTCCAAGAGGACCTGAGGAACCTACTTGGTACATAACTTAAAAGCATGGCTGACATGTATTGAGGGGGCACAATCATGGATTGATTTAAAAATGAACCTAATTGACAAAGTGAAAAGAAGGAGACCTCTACATAATACAAAATATTCTAAAACATGCATCCTGTTTGCAACAAGGCACTAAAGTGATGCTGCAAAACATGTGGCAAAGTAAATAACTTTTTGTCCTGAATAAAAAGTGTTATGTTTGTAGAAAATCTAATACAACACTTTACTGAGTACTGCTCTTCATTATTTTCAAGCATAGTGGTGGCTGCATCATGTAATGGGTATGTT
Organism: Salvelinus alpinus; assembly: GCF_045679555.1. Taxonomy (NCBI): domain Eukaryota; kingdom Metazoa; phylum Chordata; class Actinopteri; order Salmoniformes; family Salmonidae; genus Salvelinus; species Salvelinus alpinus. The sequence continues at coordinate 53,201,730 of NC_092091.1, forward strand.
TGTAATCGTTAAGCGCTAGAGCATGTGTTCTTAATGTTTTGTATAGTCATTTATTTACCTTGTTATTTACCACAATTATTGAAGATCCCGGTAACTTTAGTAAATTACCGGTAGCTTTGCAACCCTAATCTAGCATCACCATCATTCCCACATATATCCTCCTGTACTGAATCATGTTCCTCTCTTTCTACTGTTCTCAGATCAGCATTCTGGACTCCAAGCGGGGCATGAACGTGGGCATTTTCCTCAAGCAATTCAAGAAGTAAGTCTTCCTCCAGTTCTGTTAGATTAGTTTACATAAAGCGTGCATGAAATTCCACCGATCGGCCTGAGGGAGAGAAACGAGGCGTCTTGTGTGAAACACAACGCCGTCGTGTAACTGGTGGCGTCCTTAGTCCGGCACGCTAGGTTGACCACTTGGTGATAAGGTCACGTGTGTGTGCATGTATGCCTGTAATTATGGAGTTCTTTGTATTTAGATTTGAGTCATTTAGCAGACGTTCTTATCCAGAGCGACTTACCTGAGTAATTAGGGTTATGTGCCTTGCTGTTTTTGCCTTCGCACTACACACCTGATTCAAATCATCAAAGCTTGATGATGATTTGATTTTGCTTGGGCAAAAAAACAAAATTTGCACCCCTTTGGGTCTCCAGGACCAGGTTTGAGGACCACTGGGTTAGGGTATTTCCATAGAGGGGCGAGGCCAATTATAGTACAACTAGTTTGAACTATCTGTGCCTGTTGCACTTGTTGTTCAAAGCATCACCTATGAATGACCTTTATTTGTGTTTACCGAACTCGTGTCCTGTGTTTGTATGTGCATGCGTGTTTGTGCAGGTGTTTGTGTGTCTGTGTGTTTTTGAGTATATCTCTGTGCAGGTGTGTGTGCGTGCATGTGCATGCATGCATGCTCCCACACGCTCGTGTGTGCATATTTGCGCCATTTGTCTGTTTCTCTGTACCTGTCTCCATAGCAGCCAGGTGCTTAGTGGACAGTCCAGCTCTCCTCCCACTGGTCCCCAGAGTAATCAGACACAGCTTTAGCCCTTATTTTATCTGGCTGACTTTTCCATCGCGAAACAACGTAACTCAAATGCTAAATGGTCCCAACTCCCAAGGTGACCTACCATGCGCTCAGACTGAAGTGCTCACTGATGCCTACTACTCTATATAGGAAGATATTTTATTGTAATACAACTTGCTATGACAGTATAGTGTTTAAATCAAAATGCTATTGAAATCCTTTGGGTAAATTCCAGCTTTTTTGCCAATCTTTTTATGCTTGTCATTGTCTTATTTGGCAAGACGACACTGCTGCACAGTTGGATGCAGAAACAGTGTCTGCAGGCTACAATTTCCCTAAATGCCAAGAAAAGCTAGATGATAAAGGTTTCCGATTCTGTATTAAACTTCGTCATAACTGGGCTGACCACGAAGGACATAGCGGTATCGTAATGAAGTTTCTTGTCTAAGACTTTTGAAAACTCACATAAGGATCAGAGTCCCTTGTCTGAAAGTCCCCAAGCTCCAAGCTTTCTGTCCTATTTGAGTGTCTTAGATCTAATTTATGTCTTACGTGTACACAACGAAAATACAGAATTAGCTACACAAATTGGAGGTCCTATGTTCTTGCAAAGCAAAAATATGCAAACGTGTGCATTTTGTAACTTAACGCAACTACGCAGGATTGCCATTTTGCATATTTCATTGCGTTATTGCGTTGCGTACATACGTAAAGTATAAATAAGGCTTAGACTCATTTTAGATATTTTAACGTTTCTGTCTAGGGATATTGAAGTCCCTCACCCTAAAATCTCCATGTTTTATACAGCAGTAGTATTAATGAAAAACCCCTGGAGTTGGTTTTTTAATCAAAGTATTTCTTTGCCCAGCCTGACTGGGCATATACTGTATTATTCAGTGTGTGTGTTACTGGCAGTGCTCTCCTCAGCTCAGACACACAGTTAATAAGTATGGCGTGGGGACATGATGGCCTGCAGAAGAAGTATAGTCTGGCCTTACCACATCACTGTCTGTGCATGTGTCCTTCAAAGGCCCCCGCAAAGTTGTTTTATGTAAAAAATTATAATTTCTTTGGACCATTTCCTACATTTACTGAGGAATATAGCAGTATTGACCCTGACTATATCAACTCAGGAAGAGCAATGCATCGCATACAATACACATTCACACACACACGCACACGCACACGCACACACACACAAAATACAGTCACAGAGAAGGTTTTAGTAATATCACAAAACGGACCCTCAGATTATCTGGGTTGATAATCCAGGAGAAAAGGTCCACATTGTTTCATTCATGTTTAATTGGTGGCAATAGCTTTGGCTTGCAATAAGTCCTATGTATTACATAAGCAGTCTGGAGTGGCTAATGCTAACTCACTGTGGTGTGGTAGACTGGGAGAGAGTTGTAGCTCAGGATTTGCATGCCAGCACAGAGCATGTGCTGTATACACTCAGCTTGTACAACTGATGTACAACACATTTGACACAATGGGTGTGATTCAACTGATATTTTTGTGATACTAATTGTTGTTTACGCAACCATTGTGCGGTGTCTCCACAATGCTTGTGTAATTATTTTTGTGCAGAAAAACTCTCCCTTGTATCACAATAAGTGCATCGATGACGTCGTCCCCACAGTGACCATACGTACTTACACCAACCAGAAGTCATGGATTACAGGCAACATCCGCACTGAGCTAAAGGTTAGAGCTGCCGCTTTCAAGGAGCGGGACTCTCACCCGGATCGTGAGAGTTGTACTACACCGGTTCCAATGCTCGTCGCATGTGGCACGCTCGCAAACTATTACAGACTACAAAGGGAAGCACAACCGCGAGCTGCCCAGTGACACAAGCCTACCAGATGAGCTAAATTACTTCTATGCTCACTTCGAGGCAAGTAACACTGAAGCATGCATGAGAGCATCAGCTGTTCCGGATGACTGTGTTATCACGCTCTCCGTAGCTGATGTGAGTAAGACCTTTAAACAGGTCAATATTCACAAGGCCGCAGGGCCAGACAGATTACCAGGACGTGTACTCCGAGCATGCGCTGACCAACTGGCAAGTGTCTTCACTGACATTTTCAACCTGTCCCCGACTGAGACTGTAATACCAACATGTTTCAAACAGACCACCATAGTCCCTGTCCCTAAGGTAACCTGCCTCAATGACTACCGTAGCCATGAAGTGCTTTGAAAGGCTGGTCATGGCTCACAAGACAAAGAAGATGATTGTGGACTATAGGAAAAGGAGGAACGAGCATGCCCCCATTCTCATTGATGGGGCTGCAGTGGAGCAGGTTGAGAACTTCAAGTTCCTTGGTGTCCACATCACCAACAAACTATCATAGTCCAAACACACCAAGACAGTCGTGAAGAGGGCACGATAAAGCCTATTCCCCCTCAGGAGACTGAAAAGATTTTGCATGGCTCCTCAGATCCTCAAAAGCTGAACCATTGAGAGCATCCTGACTGGTTGCATCACTGCCTGGTATGGCAACTGCTCGGTTTCCTACCGCAAGGCACTACAAAGGGTAGTGCATACGGCCCAGTTGTAACGGTTTCTCTCCTCCTCTTCGTCTGAAGAGGAGTAGGGATCAGACCAAAATGCAGCGTGTTGTGAAGACATGATGAATATTTATTAAAGCAAAGACGAACACGAAAAAACACTTGGAAAATTACAAAACAACAAAACGACGTAGACAGACCTGAACATGTGAACTTACATAAACACGAAGAACGCACGAACAGGAACAGACTAACCAAACGAACGAAAACGAAACAGTCCCGTGTGGTGCGACAAACACAGACACAGGAACAATCACCCACAAACAAACAGTGAGAACAGCCTACCTTAATATGGTTCTCAATCAGAGGAAACGTCAAACACCTGCCTCTAATTGAGAACCATATCAGGCAACACATTTAACCCAACATAGAAACACATAACATAGAATGCCCACCCCAACTCACGCCCTGACCAACTAAACACATACAAAAACAAGGAAAACAGGTCAGGAACGTCACAGAACCCCCCCCTCAAGGTGCGAACTCCGGGCGCACCACCTAAAGTCTAGGGGAGGGTCTGGGTGGGCATCTGTCCACGGTGGCGGCTCCGGCTCCGGACGTGGTCCCCACCCCACCATAGTCAAACCCCGCTTCCGTAGCCTCCTCCAAATGGCCACCCTCCAAATTAACCCCACTGGATTAAGGGGCAGCACCGGACTAAGGGGCAACACCGGAATGAGGGGCAACACCGGACTGAGGGGCAGCTCCGGACTGAGGGGCAGCTCCGGACTGAGGGGCTGATCATGGCTGGCTGACGGCTCTGGCTGCTCGTGGCTGGCTGGCGGCTCTGGCTGCTCATGGCTGGCTGGCGGCTCTGGTTGCTCATGGCTGGCTGGCGGCTCTGGCTGCTCATGGCTGGCTGGAGGCTCTGGCTGCTCATGGCTGGCTGGCGGCTCTGGCTGCTCATGGCTGGCTGGCGGCTCTGGCTGCTCATGGCTGGCTGGCGGCTCTGGCTGCTCATGGCTGGCTGGCGGCTCTGGCTGCTCATGGCTGGCTGGCGGCTCTGGCTGCTCATGGCTGGCTGGCGGCTCCTGTCTGGCGGAAGGCTCTGGCTGCTCCTGTCTGGTGGAAGGCTCTAGCGGCTCCTGTCTGGCGGAAGGCTCTAGCGGCTCCTGTCTGGCGGAAGGCTCTAGCGGCTCCTGTCTGGCAGACGGCTCTGAAGGCTCAGGACAGACGGGCGGCTTTGAAGGCTCAGTACAGACGGGCGGCTTTGCAGGCTCAGTACAGACGGGCGGCTTTGAAGGCTCAGTACAGACGGGCGGCTTTGAAGGCTCAGGACAGACGGGCAGTTCAGGCGGCGCTTGGCAGACGGACAGCTCAGACGGCGTTGGGCAGACGGGCAGTTCAGGCGCCGCTGGGCAGACGGCAGACTCTGGCCGGCTGAGGCGCACTGTAGGCCTGGTGCGTGGTGCCGGAACTGGAGGTACCGGGCTAAGGACACGCACCTTCAGGCTAGTGCGGGGAGCAGCAACAGGATGCACAGGACTCTGGAGACGCACAGGAGGCTTGGTGCGTGGTGCCGGAACTGGTGGTACCGGGCTGGAGACACGCACCATAGGGCGAGTGCGTGGAGGAGGAACAGGGCTCTGGAGACACACTGGAAGCCTGGTGCATGGTGTAGGCACTGGTGGTACTGGGCTGGGGCGGGGAGGTGGCGCCGGATATACCGGACCATGCAGGCGTACTGGCTCCCTTGAGCACTGAGCCTGCCCAACCTTACCTGGTTGTATGCTCCCCGTAGCCCGACCAGTGCGGGGAGGTGGAATAACCCACACTGGGCTATGTAGGCGAACCGGGGACACCATGCGTAAGGCTGGTGCCATGTATGCCGGCCCGAGGAGACGCACTGGAGGCCAGATGCGTTGGGCCGGCTTCATGACATCCGGCTCAATACTCAATCTAGCCCTGCCAGTGCGGGGAGGTGGAATAACCCGCACTGGGCTATGCACACGTACAGGAGACACTGTGCGCTCTACCGCATAACACGGTGTCTGCCCGTACTCTCGCTCTCCACGGTAAGATCGGGAAGTTGGCGCAGGTCTCCTACCTGACTTCGCCACACTACCCTTTAGCCTCCCCCCAAGAAATTTTTGGGCTTGACTAACAGGCTTCCTACCGCGTCGTCGTGCTGCCTCCATTCGCCGGTATCCCTCACACTGCGCCAGAGAATCCCAGGCGGGCTCCGGCACTCTCCTTGGGTCGATCGCCCACCTGTCGATCTCCTCCCACGTAGTGTAGCCCAGATCCTTCTCCTGCTTCCGGGCTAGCTCCTCAAAACACCGCCTCTCTGCTTTCGCTGCCTCCAGCTCAGCTTTGGGGCGGCGATATTCTCCTGGCTGTGCCCATGGACCTTTACCGTCCAATATTTCCTCCCATGTCCAGAAATCCTGCGATCGCTGTTGCTTTCTCCCACGCCGCTTGGTCCTTGGTTGGTGGGTGATTCTGTAACGGGATCAGACCAAAATGCAGCGTGTTGTGAAGACATGATGAATATTTATTAAAGCAAAGACGAACACGAAAAAACACTTGGAAAATTACAAAACAACAAAACGACGTAGACAGACCTGAACATGTGAACTTACATAAACACGAAGAACGCACGAACAGGAACAGACTAACCAAACGAACGAAAACGAAACAGTCCCGTGTGGTGCGACAGACACAGACCAACTAAACACATACAAAAACAAGGAAAACAGGTCAGGAACGTGACACCAGTACATCACTGGGGCCAAGATTCCCACCCTCCAGGACCTCTATTCCAGGCGGTGTCAGAGGAAGCCCCTAAAAATTGGCCCCCAGCCACCCTAGTCATAGACATTTATCTCTGCCACCGCACGGCAAGTGTACCGGAGTGCCAAGTCTAGGTCCATAAGGCTTCTTAACAGCTTCTACCCCAAGCCATAAGACTCCTAAACAGTTAATCAAAGGGCTACCCAGACCCCTCTTTTACGCTGCTGATACTCTCTGTTTGTTATCTATGCATGGTCACTTTAACTCTACCTACATGTACATATTACCTCAATTACCTCGACTAACCGGTGCCCCCGCACATTGACTCTGTACCTGTATCCTGTGTATATAGCCTCACTATTGTTATTTTACTGCTGCTGTTTAATTATTTTTTACTCTTATTTATTTATTTTTACATTGTTGGTTAAGGGCTTGTAAGTAAGTATTTCACTGTAAGGTTGTATTCGTCAAATGTGACAAATACAATTTGATATGATTTGATTTGAAATGCGTTTTACATCAGTTGTACAACTTGAGTGTGTACAGGGCCAGAGGGCTGATCTCATAGGACGTTTTGCATGGCTCTCCCTGGTATTTTCATAGTATTTGACTCTTATCACAAGAGCACCTATCAACACTGCCTCGTCCACACTGGACTTGGACACTTTCGTTTGTGTAACACAGTCGCTAGTGCAGTACAGTATAATGTCACTCACAGACAAATTTGTTGCTAACAGTAACTCAAACTACTTACAGTATGTTATTTGTTATTCATATCGATGGGAATCTTGAATGCAGAAAAGAGGCAGGTTGATAATGCTAACAAGGCTAATTAGACATTTGAAACATACAGTTGAAGTTGGAAGTTTACATACACCTTAGCCAAATACATTTAAACTCAGTTTTTCACAATTCCTGACATTTAATCTTAGTAGAAATTCCCTCTCTTAGGTCAGTTAGGATCACCACTTTATTTAAAAAATGTGAAATGTCAGAATAATAGTAGAAAGAATTATTTATTTCAGTTTTTATTTCTTTCATCACAGTCCCAGTGGGTCAGAAGTTTACATACACTCAATTAGTATTTGGTAGCATTGCCTTTAAATTGTTTAACTTGGGTCAAACGTTTCGGGTAGCCTTCCACAAGCTTCCCACAAATAAGTTTTGGCCCATTCCTCCTGACAGAGTTGGTGTAACTGAGTCAGGTTTGTAGGCCTCCTTGCTCGCACACACTTTTTCAGTTCTGCCCACAAATGTTCTATAGGATTGAGGTCAGGGCTTTGTGATGGCCACTCCAATACCTTGACTTTGCCATTTTGCCACAACTTTGGAAGTATGCTTGGGGTAATTGTTCATTTGGAAGACCCATTTGCGAGCAAGCTTTAACATCCTGACTGATGTCTTGAGATGTTACTTCAATATATCCACATCATTTTCCTCGCTCATGATGCCATCTATTTTGTGAAGTGCACCAGTCCCTCCTGCAGCAAAGCACCCCCACAGAATGATGCTGCCACCCCCGTGCTTCACGGTTTGGATGGTGTTCTTCGGCTTGCAAGCCTCCCCCTTTTTCCTCCAAACATAACGATGGTCATTATGGCCAAATAGTTCTATTTTTGTTTCATCAGACCAGAGGATGATCTTTGTCTCCATGTGCAGTTGCAAATCATAGTCAGGCTTTTTATTGTGGTTTTGGAGCAGTGGCTTCTTCCTTGCTGAGCGGCCTTTCAGGTTATGTCGATATAGGACTCATTTTTACTGCGGATATAGATACTTTTGTACCTGTTTCCTCCAGCATCTTCACAAGGTCCTTTGCTGTTGTTCTGGGATTGATTTGCACTTTTCGCACCAAAGTACGTTCATCTCTAGGAGACAGAACGCGTCTCCTTCCTGAGCGGTATGATGGCTGCGTGGTCCCATGGTGTTTATACTTGCGTACTATTGTTTGTACAGCTGAGCGTGGTACCTTCAGGCGTTTGGAAATTGTTCCCAAGGATCAACCAGACTTGTGGTCTACAATTTTCTTTCTGAGGTCTTGGTTAATTTCTTTTGATTTCCCCATGATGTCAAGCAAAGAGGCACTGGGTTTGAAGGTAGGCCTTGAAATACATCCACAGGTGCACCTCCAACTGACTCAAATTATGTCAATTAGCCTATCAGATGCTTCTAAAGCCATGACATCATTTTCTGCAATTTTGTGAGCTGTTTAAAGGCACAGTCAACTTAGTGTATGTAAACTTCTGACCGACTGGAATTGTGCTACAATGAATTATAAGTGAAATAATCTCTGTAAACAATTGTTCGAAAAATTACTTGTGTCATGCACAAAGTAGATGACCTATCCGACTTGCCAAAAATATAGTTTGTTAACAAGACATTTGTGGAGTGGTTGAAAAACGAGTTTTAATGACTCCAACCTAAGTGCATGTAAACTTCTGCCTTCAACTGTACATTCTCCCCCTTACAGTTGACCACCAATGAGAATATCATATGTTAAGTGATTCCCCCCGATTTGATATGACACAACCCAATTTCCAGAGAATGCATTCTTACTGAATTAGCAGCATGTTGTTGCAGTTCCACGTGCTCCCACCGCGTCTCCCCGAATCCCTTTCAATTCATGGATTCTCCAGTCCCATGGCTCATAAATCCACATTAGGCCTGGGCATCGGGCTCACATATCAAAGTGCCTGTGTGAGGATTGGCTGGATTTACTGCTCTGTGCAGACATAGAGTGAGAGCCTGTGCTGTTTACCAATGAACTGATCTGACTGTCTCATTTCAGTACCATTTCAGGCAATGGGTATAAGGCTTTATAACTTGTTTTGTATGAGCCTTTAAGATGTTCTATTATAAGGTGTATAATATGTTGTGTATCATGCTTATAACTTGTTATGAGCATGTAAGAGCCTCTTATAACAAGGCTTATAGTATGTTAAGTGTCTCTGCAGCAAATTGTCAACTGACTCAAAATGGCTTTTATTCAGATGATAATAAGATATTATAATGGGGTCATACTGTACATGCTTGTAACATCTTGCCATGCATTATAACCGCATCATAATGCACTATAAGGTTTATCACTGTGTTCATCTTATCCAGGTCCAATCTGTCCATCGTGGAGGACATTCGCCAGGGAGACGGCAAGCTGTACAGAGCTGATCTCCTCAAAGACCTGCTCAAACTCCTGCCCGAGTCTGAAGAGGTGTGTGTGTGTGAGAGAGAACACAATGTACCAGCCAAGCAATGCACCACAGTTTTTGAATAGGATACTAGCACATCCCAGCTAGCATAGGTTTCCTCCATGTCTATGATATAAAAACCAGTAAATCATTCTGAAATGGATGGAGCACAATAATTTAATGACAGACATTGTCTAAGTTACTGTGTACATAAACAATGTTTAAGGTACATTTGTGTTGTTGAGGTTTGGTTCTTATGGATTGCACATATTGCAGCACAATATAATATGAATGGCATTTAGCAGACGCTTTCATAAAAAGCGGCTTAAAGTCAGTCATGTGTGCATACATTTTCATATGGGTGGCTCCAGTGGGAATCAAAACCATGATCCCAACTTTGCAAGTACAATGCTCTACCAACTGAGCCACATAGGAACACGTTCATATGTTTATTGTCACATCCACAGGTAAAGAAACTGAGGGAGTTCAAAGGGGACTCCAGCAAACTGACCCTGGCAGACTCCTTCATGTACCTGTTGATCCAGGTGCCTCGGTAAGCTGTACTCATTTAGCCTAATGACGACCGGTCTAAATCGGGTTTTTTTTTGTGCAGAAGGATCATTATTTTCCTAATAATGAGGGCCTCAACAAAATAAATGGGCTGGTGTTCGGGCCTCGAGGAAAAACATGGGCCGGTGTGTTTTTAAATGCCTGAGACGATTTCTGGACCCAGTCCGTCCCTGTTACTACATGAATCAATCACGTCTTGATTCACTTATCAGCCATTTTAAGCATATCTTCATGAGTCTACCTTGCTAGTATTTTTCCAGTACCCACAACTGTTCATTCTGCAATTAAATTTGCTCCAAAGGAAAATGCATGGTTACATACTAAAGCATAAACTGTGCAGGTTTGAGAAATTTACTGAGTACTTCTTTCAATTAAATAAACGGGTGTGCAGTATCTGGTGCTGTACCTCAGGTCAATTCTACTGCCCTTCGAGGGCTAAGCTACTACTGTTTTTCGCCCCTGGTAGTTAATTGATCAAGGCCAAGTGTAAGTCATACTTTACTTTACTGACTTTATTGACCCCATGGGGAAATTTTGTTGCAGTGTCATGTACACATTTAAAGTGGTGTTTAAATACAAAACAAATTGACAATACAACTTCCATAACAGTTACATACCAATAAAAAGAGACTAGCCTGCTGGCCTTACTGGGTCGTTAGGAACATTAGCCCGAGCTATTTAGGAGGGATTTCACAACTAGCGCAAATTATTGTCTAGTTCTGTTTTTCATCCCGGGGGGTGCCGTATACCTGCACCCAGAGGGAAGTAGTTCAAAGTCTGATTACAGGTGGTGGCTTGGGTCTAAAATTATTTTGTGAGCCTTGCGGAGGGCCCTGATGTTGAAGATCTCATCCAGGCCTGTCTGTTTGACTCCAAGTACCTTGCTTGCTGTGGTGATAATCCTTCTCAGTATATTTCTCTGGCTGACAGTGGCATTACCAAACCAACAAACAATACAAAAAGTTCAAATACTCTCAATGAAAGATTTGTAAAACAGAGTCAGTATAGAACAGTCGACATTAAAATTGAGAAAGTACAGTCTCTGTTGACTCTTTTTTAAGATCAGGTCTGTACATTTACTCCACTGAAGCTTATTGTCCAAGAGGACACCCATATATTTGTATTCTTCTACAATCTCTATGTTCTGACCTCTGATAGATGTTGCAGAGGTAAGTGTTGTATGCTTCCTGAAGTCTATGCAAATCTCTTTGGTCTTGTTGATATTTAGGACCAGGTGTGATTCGTCACACAAAGTCATTTAGGACCGGGCCATGGGTTTCCTCGTCATCATGCAACAGGCTGATCAAGGCAGTACCTGATTAGGAGAGAATAAAAACCAGCAGTGCTTTGGCCCTCGAAACTGAGGGCCTGGAGTTGTATAGTAAATTGTACTATTTTGTTCCCTGTGCCAGTGAATCTGACACCCCCTGTTCTCTGTCGCCCCTGCCAGGTTTGAGTTGCGCATCGAGGCCATGGTCCTGCGTGACGAGTTCTTTCCATCCTGCGCTGTGATGAGCCGTGAGATCGATGTAATCCGCGTGGCCACCAAAGGTAATGATGTTGTCACACCACTGCCCCGCTAGCGGCCACCGCCGCCCGCTGGTGCTGCCACACACCATCGACCGGAGACCTAGATATCTGAGTCGCAGCACTGAGGTGTAACGAGGACCCAGTGTGTGCGCGGGTGCGTGCGTGTCATCTGAGCTGGCGCTGTATTCGGACCAATATATAAAGTCGATGAGTGGTAGATGCAGGTAAGGGTTGGAACCGGTTCAGAGAACAGAACAGAAAACCGGAAAATAACTAAATTATTTGAGGAACAGAACCCGAACCGAAAACAAAAGTGATCTATATTGTTCCAGAGCAAAACCATTATTTTAAAAGCATGGGAACCGCTTAATAACGTTATTTTATGTTCCGGGCATTTTCTTCCTGTCCGACAAAAATCACAACCAAGCGTATGCTTGCCAGCTGGAAATCTTTGCCAGTGTGTGTGTAGGCTACCTGCCCCTCCCCTCTGAAGCATAGGTTACTGTAGCCTACTGACGACATTACAAGCATAATTCAGAAATTAGGGAGAGATGTTTAATTAGAGAAAAATGGATTAACTTTTTCAATGCTAGTTAAGGATACTATAGTTTTCATGTTTTGCATTGGATTGATTAGCTACAAAAAGGTAAGACATGTTTTTAATTCTAGCTAAAGATATTCAAAGCTCCTCCATAGAAGCCGCTCTTCCGTAGGTATAATTGTGTTGGTCTAATTCAGATAATGCATATCATAACAAGATGCTTAGTGCTTCAAATGCTTCCGCCATCCTCTCTCGCTCTCTCCTCACCCTCAAAATGTCAGTTGCATCTTGCGCCTCACACTGTGACTGGCAGCACAGTTTGTCTTTCATTATGATTAAACTATGCTGTTACGGCAAAATACAATTTGCTCTTAACTACGTTCCTATACACATTAAATTGCTTACCTGCTCCACTGCAAGTTGCTCTATTTGCACTGATTGGTGAAGTAAATTAATGTTGAGCTAAATGTAAAAAAAAAAAGTTATTTTAGAGGTTTAAAAAGGAACAGACCAGTTCTTTTTTTTGGTTCGAAGCATTTCAGAACTTTATTTTCCTGGTTAGAAAAGTGGAACGGAACCAAAAAATGTATATTTCTGTTCAGAACTAAATGATTGAAAAATAATTTTGCTTCCAACCCCTGGATGCAGGGTTCATGCAGAGGTGGTTTTCAGGTTAATGACAGAAATTGAGGTTCATGCAATGAAGAGACATTTAAATACAGAGATAGAAAGTTACTGAGATACATACTGTTTTTACAGATATATAGAGACGTGGATGGATGCACCTAGAGAGTTTTTCGGGGGTAGGGACAGTAGACCTCATTTGGTTAACCATTTGTTTAATGGTTAATGATTTCAAAGGACAAAATAGGCCGTGATGACAAACAGTTGAAACCTGCGGATGGCCGCAGTGTGTCAGTGTTATTATACTGTAGGGTGCCTAGTAAGCACTGCGTCTGAAACCAATCATATGATCCGCAGTCGACTTGTTTTTGTCATTTGGGCTCTGAAATATGCAACACGTTGACATTTATTGTAGTACAGTGGGCCTATGCATGATTTGTTGGTATGCAGCTACTGTAGCTAATACATTCAAATGAGCTTGGTAGTGCCTAAAGAGCAGCACCAATGTAGCAAATTAATTGCCCTGATACATTTAGTAAGCTAAACATGTCTTGAGAGTGCAGGCTGCTGTAAAATCTGCATTGTGAGGCCTTTTAGGGCATAGCGCAGGGTTTTTGAATGAGTCGTAAAACGTCCTTACATGGAGTTTCACCTCTCAGCGAATTTGGGGCTTTTACAAAGCGTCCAATAAATGGTGAGACATATTTGACACACCAACCCCCCCCTTGCTCTAAGCTGAACGCGGCTCAATGTCATTTTAGCTGAGTCACAGCTTCTCACCCCTCAGCCACACTTTATTGGCTTCCCTCTCAGGAAGCTCATGCACCGCGTCCTCTTCGCGGCAGTGCTGAATTGAAATGTCAGCTCGGCAGGGCACTTGGCCAAAATTAAGAATCGTTTCATCAACATTAGGCCTCTGGGCGGCGTTATGTTACATAAAAGAGGTTATAGCTGCAAGGTTTTTTGGCGTGCTTTATTAGACAGGTGTAGATGGATGGAAGACAGTGAGACACAGAAAGAAGGCATTGAACCCTGATCTCCACTACAGGGCCTTATCTGGCATGTGCCAGGAGTGTTATCCACTTGACCACATTGCTGCAACGTTGGATAAGTTGGTTTGAGCCGTTGTTATTTTGTGGGTGTTTTTTGTGTTTACTCCATCTCATCATGAATAGCATTTGATCTAGGATGTGCATGTACATATATGATGCATTTTGTTACGCTGTTGTCCATTTTCTATTTAAACAAAGTGCAAGTCATAGACAAGCTACTTCCTGATTGTGATTACTAGTGAAACCAGACTCTTGATGGGGGCCGACATTACTCCTAATGAGTAGCTAGCTGTATTGTACAGTATTTGAAATATCAATAGGCCTACAGTCATGCTAAAACTATGACATCATCTCTATACAGCTGTATATCTCAGTTGAAAGCTAGCTTGAGTTATAGTGGAAGTGTATGGTGGAAGTTAATTCCAACCAGTGATGGTGTTTGATGGGGGGGCAGACCTGGGTTGAAATACTTGAAAATTATTTTCAAATACTTTGAGCGTTTGCTTGAGTCTGCCTGGAGTGCCAGATGGGCGTGGTTTGCAGTTTTGGGACTTTTCTATTCGTTTATTAAGCCAGGCAAGCTCAGCTAGGCACAGATAAAGTATTTTAATAAACATTTTTGAAGCCCAGATCTGATGGAGGTTACTGCTGAATGCTCTGCGTGCTATGGGTTTGTATTGACCCCTCACTCCTCTCTCTCTGTAGAGCTGATGACCTGTGAGGAACTACACGCCATCCTCCACCTGGTTCTGCAGGCTGGAAACATCATGAACGCTGTAAGCCAACGTTGCCATTATCTCTCACTTTCCTCTTTCTTTTTATCTATCCTCACTCTCTCTTCCTCTCTTTCTCTCTCCTCAATCACTCTCTCGCTCTCTCACGCACTCACTCACTCGCTCACTTGGTCTCTCTCTCTCTCAATCAATCTGTAACATCTGTCTAGTCCCCCCCCCCCTCTCTCCTCTCTCCTTATCTGTCTGATATGACGATGGCTAAGGTGGGATAAGGGCTTTTATGGCACCACTATGACACTGCTCGTTTATCCTCCTCCCCGTCCCGCAGGGCGGTTACGCGGGCAACGCCGTGGGCTTCAAGCTGTCATCGCTCCTCTCGCTGGCTGACACCAAGGCCAACAAACCGGGCATGAACCTGCTGCATTTTGTGGATTTGGTGAGTCTGACAGAGAGAAATGGGAGGAGACACTGAAGGAGACAGACACACTGGAGGAGATAGACACACTGGAGGAGATAGACACACTGGAGGAGACAGACACACTGGAGGAGACAGACACACTGGAGGAGACACATAATGGAGGAACAAACAGACATGCACAACACACACAGGAGAAGACACACATACACACTGGAGGAGACACACAGAGAGACAGATTAGTGGAGAATCACATTGTAATCAAGCAGTGTGCAGGAATATCTTCAGGTTTCTTCTTTCTGGTCATGCTCACTTTAAAATGAAATGTCACCATTTGGGTGTATGAGTCAGTGTGCTGACCTGTGGATCCTTTGGGCATTCGACCAGAGTACAGACACTCCCCACTGGGAACAAACTGGTTGTATCAACGTTGTTTTAATGTTATTTGTCAATGTATTGAGACATGGAATCTAGGTGGAAAATACATTGTATTTGCAAAAAGTCATCAACTGTTGTTTTGAGGGTAAAATTTCAACCACAGGATTATGTCATCATGGTAACCAATTTTCAACATAGACATACCTTGTTGAATTTGTACATTTGAAGCTACTTCAGATCTTCAACGTTATATCCACTATCAGAAAAAAGCTATAAGCTGGGCAGCACCTCCTACTGGAGAGTTGATCTATCTACAGCCATCCATTTGCTGCATTCAAAGATAACCAACCATTAATAACTTGCACTATGTACTTCCAGGATTTTAACTAAGCCCAGCTCTGCTTAGCTTTAATATTTGTCACTGACTACTACCAATTTGTTATAGTGAGAATGATTTTTGAGAGATTTCTTGATAACTAAATAGATTAACTGTTGTTATCGAAGTATTTTCAAGGGGTGGGTTTAACAGAACAAATGTTAAGTCATATATCATCAATGATACTATTTAGAACTATATTAGGCCTTTTATTATTATTATTATTATAGAATTTGCAAAGTCATCAACAGATATTGTCTCAAGTCAACCCAGGGTTCAACTAAAAATAGACAATGCATATGGGCCTAGGATTTCAAGCTTTGGTTGATTTGAAATGTAATATTAAAGTTAATAATTAATATGTTGGACTCACATCTCCATCTCACATCTCCATCTCTAAGTAAAATAATAGGACTAAATCAAATCAAACTTTATTTAAAGTGTGTTTAAAGTTTGATATGATTTAGTCATATTCTTTAACTTAGATTTTTGGTTGAGATGGAGATGGTTATTTCAACATATCAATGATTAATTTGTAGACAAACTGGAATTAAAGTCAGACTAAGTCAGTGGTACAAAAGATACAATTCCTTCAAATGTTGATTTTTGTTTGTGTGGACAACTAAACACTATTCAATATCACTTTTGCAATTAACTTTTTCCTATTAACTTGTCCAAAAGTTAACAAATTATATTTTGGATTCACCTCTCCAACTAAACCAAAAATATAATTTAAAGAATAGGATTAAGCCAGTGGCTCAGATTAAACTATCCAAGCATTAGATTCATTCCCTTTAAATGTTGATGATTGTATTACAAATATAACTTTTGTAACACAGTTAATAGCCTAAAGTTAGGCTATTTTACAAACTAATGTAACAGTATTTATTCAATTTTAAAATGAGTAACACATCCAGAGCCACGTTTTGACGTTACACTAACTATAAATGTCTTCTTATGTAATCATAGAAAGCATGCATGTTCAAAATAGCATGCAAAGGTCGCAGGTCTGTGGAAATCTTCACAGTTGCTATAATAATCTGTGCAGAATATTGAACAGCATTGATAGCACTATGTACTTTTAATGTCATCTCAACTACAATCCAGGTAATTCAGAGTTCAGAGCGAAGCACACAGAAACTAGAGGCCATGAGTAACTTAAAAAAGAATGGCTGAGCTGTTGATAAATCAGATTTTACGTGTCCATTTAAATCCTTTGTAAATCCACTCCACAATGGCCTAACAACTTGAAACCGTTTAGGTTCATCAGAGACATTACCATGATGAACCATGTTAAGTTTGTCATTCATATCCTAAAACATAAGGAAACTATTAACAATTCACTTTTTTGACAAAGTTACGCTAATGCTTAAAATATTCATAAAGAAACTTGTCATGGAATAAAAGTCAGATTCACTCCAAATTTGGTCTTTGGTCACAATAGTCCCTACGTTGATGCATTCAAAGATGGCCACACTATACCAGTAGGTGGATATTAGCACATACACTAATATGTTAAAATATGCTGAAAGTACACACAAAATGTAGAATGTAGGCCTACGGTACATGTCTTAACTTAGTTGAAAAGCTAAGGGATTGGCCAAAAGATGGCGAATTTATTGACAAACCAAAACTCAGATTTTCCTTGTCCATATAAACCAATGTAAATTGACACCACAGTGGCCTGTCAACTTCAAACTTATCATCGATATCATGGCCGTCTCTAAAATGAACCATACTGAATTTGGTATTTATATTTCAAAAAACAAGGAAACTATTAACAACTCATTCTTTGCATGTGTAACGCTAATGCTCAAAATCGTCTGCATTCATCTTATCCTCGTGAACCATACGTCAGATTCACTTCAGATTTTGTATTTAGACACATTACATCAGTCTTTAATGGTTTTTGAGAAAAGATTGTTGCTGCATTCAAATATGTCCATTCTGTAATTATAGATGCATGTTAGCACATATGCTAATGCTACAAATACTTTTGAAAAATTATATTTTCCAAAGTATTTGTAGCATTATCTTATTTGCTATAGTACACCTATAGGTACAGTGTGGCCATATTTGAATGAAGCAACGAGTTTTTAAGTTAGATTGACTCGAGATTTGGTATATAGACTCTAATAAATTTTTGAATTATAAGGTGCTGCATTCAAAGTCGGCCCAGAATTGAAAGATGACCACAATATACCAATTAACACAAATCTTAACATAAACCATTAGTCAAATTTCCCCCAGAATTGGAATGTAAACTCAAAGCATGAAGTAATAACTTTAAGAATGATTACCTGCTGCATTCAAAGATAACCAACCTACAGCACTAGACTAAACTTCACTTGAGTCATCCTTGTGGTATTGAGAGATAAACATAGTAATGCTATCACTGATTGCGCATAAAGGAATATAGTTACATGATAGAGTGCTTGCTTTGCTATCCAACTGATCTCTATCCTTTCTGTCATCCTGTGAACCCCGTTCATTGCTGCTCACAGCTATATATTGGTTTTGCTATTAGAATGAAGCACAGTGAGAACACATGAAGTTGTTGTACACTGAGTATATAAAACATTAAGGACACCTGCTCTTTCCATTACATAGATTGACCAGGTGAATCCAGGTGAAAGCTATGATCCCTTGTTGAAGGTATTCCTAATGTTTGGTATACTCAGTGTATGGATACAAAATATCTGACATTGCATTCCCATTTGAATTTTGTTGTGCTTCTATATGATGGAACGTGCAGTGATAACACGTTTAGATGACAACTAAACCAAACATCAGACATTGTTTTTTCAATGGAATTTGGTTGTGCTTTTAGAAGGTAGTGACACATTGGGAATTCAACAAACTTCAGGCTGTCTTTTTGAGTGGGTGAATAAAGGTTGAAATCTTACTGATCAATATCTCATCCAAATATTACCAACATTTCCACGTTTAAATGACGTGGTGTGCCCAGTGGGTCAGAATTCAGTAATTAGTTTGTTAGAATTTGAGATGTGTGAACATGTATTTTTTGACACAGAATAAGGAGAGGCTTTCCACAGATGCCCTTTCAACAGCAGAGAAGTTGTCACTAGTAAATATTCCATGACATTGATGTTTGAGTAAACAGCGGCCAAATGAGAGGAATTTTGAATATTGCAGGAAGGATAGCAGATGTTTGTGTGTTTTTCTTTTTTAAGGAGTCCTTATGTATTTTCAAGCTTTATTAAACAGATTGGAAATTACAAGGGGGATATGGGTGTACATAACATGTAATAAAGCATTATACAAGGCTAATAATAATTCCTTTCCTATCTACTCAGGAGGCACAGAAGAAGGACGAGAAGCTGCTGAAGTTCCCTGAGAAACTTCAGGACATCCAGAGCGCTTCCAGGTAAAAAGTCCTTGCGGTCTTCATGATGTCGGAAACTTGCAAACTGGGAAAAAGCCATTTGAACAGCCCTCCAACTCATAATTTCTGTAAAGTAGGACACTCGGGTGTCAACTATGTGTCGCAACTTCTTCGACATGCTGAACTATGGCGTCACCTATTGAGGAAATGACTTAGAGAACAGCATTCTCAGCAGTTAAATGCAACAACAGTCCATTATTTATCAAAAGCAATCTATTGATTCTGTGAGCATAATAACTGTAGTTTATGATTGACGTACCTAGTTAGCCGTTAGCCAATGGGCAATTTCAACGACTTCAAAGCACGTGAATAGATACAACTTAATGCTCAGAGTTTGCACGTTTTATTTCCGTAACACTCTGACATGTCAAGAACGCAGCATTTGCACTGCTTTCCTTTGACAAGAGCCTTACAACTAGTTCACCTAGAAGACTCCCAGTCAATTTCATACCCGTTATCTATGGATGCCCTATACCGTATAAGGACTTTTATGGGTCTCTTTTCACAATCAAGATCACTAACTCAGTTCCTGGAATGCTATGTGTAGCTTTTAGGTTCTTGCTTCAGCCACTGCCCTTAGAGAGCATTAGCAGGATTATTTCCCTCCATTAGCCATATCTGTATATGTTGCCTTTATATGACTACTACTGGATGATGATTTGTGCTTAATGCTGCTGTCTAGTAACATTTCTGCAGCCCCACCCCAATCGCTTAGCCGTTTACCTAAACAAGTGGTGGGGTGTCCTGTTTGTTGTTTTCTGAACTGCAGACTGCTGCTTTAATAAGACTGCAGCTTTAAGTCTGGTTACATTTCTCCAGCCGCATACCTCAGCTGTTTACCAAGTGGCGAGGTGACCACTTTGTTGTTTTATGAATCGCAGACTGCAGCTTTAACGCCATAGAAAAAAATATATGGTACAAGACATACTCATAGTATAAATGCAATCAAATGAAGAGGTTGATTATTGGCTAGAATAACAGCAGCACTGAATTAAATCACAGATCCCTACTAACGCCTTGAGTTGAATTTCAAATTAATTTAAACTCCCAATGGCTCTGGCAGTATACTGCACTGTTTAGGATGCATTATCTTCCCTGTGGCTGTCAAGCTCTTTTACAAGGTCACCTCTGCATGCTACAGTTCAGCTCTCCCTCTCTCCTGGTGTGCCAACAGTTAATGCTAACACATCATCCTTACTTCCAGCCTCTCTAACTGTCGTGCCTTCACCATTATCGAATGCACTGTAGATAGGCCTTTGAATTCAATGGTCAAATATAGACAAGTGCCATACAGTGTAACATGGTCCACTTCTGCCACAGTGAACCACAACATAGCAATATCTAAAGCAACATCAATACCACTGACCGATACAAGCCAAGGCATTTCTGTTTTCAGGGTCAGCAGTACTTCAAGTCTCAGGAATACAAAGTCACATTTTACAATGCTGACATAGCCATCTGCTACAGCAGTCCACAAAGTTTCAGAATCTTAAACTATTCACATTTATTATAATATATATATATACAGTGGGGAGAAGAAGTATTTGATACACTGCCGATTTTGCAGGTTTTCCTACTTACAAAGCATGTAGAGGTCTGTAATTTTTATCATAGGTACACTTCAACTGTGAGAGGCGGAATCTTAAACAAAAATCCAGAAAATCACATTGTATGATTTTTAAGTAATTAATTTGCATTTTATTGCATGACATAAGTATTTGATACATCCGAAAAGCAGAACTTAATATTTGGTACAGAAGCCTTTGTTTGCAATTACAGAGATCATACGTTTCCTGTAGTTCTTGACCAGGTTTGCACACACTGCAGCAGGGATTTTGGCCCACTCCTCCATACAGATCTTCTCCAGATCCTTCAGGTTTCGGGGCTGTCGCTGGGCAATACGGACTTTCAGCTCCCTCCAAAGATTTTCTATTGGGTTCAGGTCTGGAGACTGGCTAGGCCACTCCAGGACCTTGAGATGCTTCTTACGGAGCCACTCCTTAGTTGCCCTGGCTGTGTGTTTCAGGTTGTTGTCATGCTGGAAGACCCAGCCACGACCCATCTTCAATGCTTTTACTGAGGGAAGGAGGTTGTTGGCCAAGATCTCGCGATACATGGCCCCATCCATCCTCCCCTCAATACGGTGCAGTCGTCCTGTCCCCTTTGCAGAAAAGCATCCCCAAAGAATGATGTTTCCACGTCCAGGCTTCACGGTTGGGATGGTGTTCTTGGGGTTGTACTC
This sequence comes from Salvelinus alpinus, assembly GCF_045679555.1. NCBI lineage: Eukaryota > Metazoa > Chordata > Actinopteri > Salmoniformes > Salmonidae > Salvelinus > Salvelinus alpinus. The sequence goes on from NC_092091.1 coordinate 53,223,109, forward strand.
ATCCTTCTTCTTCCTCCAAACACGGCGAGTGGAGTTTAGACCAAAAAGCTCTATTTTTGTCTCATCAGACCACATGACCTTCTCCCATTCCTCCTCTGGATCATCCAGATGGTCATTGGCAATTTTCAGACGGGCCTGGACATGCGCTGGCTTGAGCAGGGGGACCTTGCGTGCACTGCAGGATTTTAATCTATGACGGCGTAGTGTGTTACTAAATCAAATCAAATCAAATCAAATTTTATTAGTCACATACACATGGTTAGCAGATGTTAATGCGAGTGTAGCGAAATGCTTGTGCTTCTAGTTCCGACAATGCAGTAATAACCAACAAGTAATCTAACCTAACAATTCCACAACTACTACCTTACACACACACACAAGTGTAAAGGGATAAAGAATATGTACATAAAGATATATGAATGAGTGGTGGTACAGAACGGCATGGCAGATGCAGTAGATGGTATAGAGTACGGTATATACATATGAGATGAGTACTGTAGGGTATGTAAACATAAAGTGGCATAGTTTAAAGTGGCTAGTGGTACATGTATTACATAAAGATGGCAAGATGCAGTAGATGATATAGAGTACAGTATATACATATGAGATGGGTAATGTAGGGTATGTAAACATTATATTAAGTGGCATTGTTTAAAGTGGCTAGTGGTACATTTTTACATAATTTCCATCAATTCCCATTTTTAAAGTGGCTGGAGTTGAGTCAGTATGTTGGCAGCGGCCGCTAAATGTTAGTGGTGGCTGTTTAACAGTCTGATGGCCTTGAGATAGAAGCTGTTTTTCAGTCTCTCGGTCCCTGCTTTGATGCACCTGTACTGACCTCGCCTTCTGGATGATAGCGGGGTGAACAGGCAGTGGCTTGGGTGGTTGTTGTCCTTGATGATCTTTATGGCCTTCCTGTGACATCGGGTGGTGTAGGTGTCCTGGAGGGCAGGTAGTTTGCCCCTGGTGATGCGTTCTGCAGACCTCACTACCCTCTGGAGAGCCTTACGGTTGTGGGCGGAGCAGTTGCCGTACCAGGCGGTGATACAGCCCGACAGGATGCTCTCGATTGTGCATCTGTAGAAGTTTGTGAGTGCTTTATGTGACAAGCCGAATTTCTTCAGCCTCCTGAGGTTGAAGAGGCGCTGCTGCGCCTTCTTCACAACGCTGTCTGTGTGGGTGGACCAATTCAGTTTGTCCGTGATGTGTACACCGAGGAACTTAAAACTTTCCACCTTCTCCACTACTGACCCGTCGATGTGGATAGGGGGGTGCTCCCTCTGCTGTTTCCTGAAGTCCACAATCATCTCCTTTGTTTTGTTGACGTTGAGTGTGAGGTTATTTTCCTGACACCACACTCCGAGGGCCCTCACCTCCTCCCTGTAGGCCGTCTCGTCGTTGTTGGTAATCAAGCCTACCACTGTAGTGTCATCCGCAAACTTGATGATTGAGTTGGAGGCGTGCATGGCCACGCAGTCGTGGGTGAACAGGGAGTACAGGAGAGGGCTCAGAACGCACCCTTGTGGGGCCCCAGTGTTGAGGATCAGCGGGGTGGAGATGTTGTTACCTACCCTCACCACCTGGGGGCGGCCCGTCAGGAAGTCCAGGACCCAGTTGCACAGGGCGGGGTCGAGACCCAGGGTCTCGAGCTTGATGACGAGTTTGGAGGGTACTATGGTGTTAAATGCTGAGCTGTAATCGATGAACAGCATTCTCACATGGGTATTCCTCTTGTCCAGATGGGTTAGGGCAGTGTGCAGTGTGGTTGCGATTGCGTCGTCTGTGGACCTATTGGGTCGGTAAGCAAATTGGAGTGGGTCTAGGGTGTCCGGTAGGGTGGAGGTGATATGGTCCTTGACTAGTCTCTCAAAGCACTTCATGATGACGGAAGTGAGTGCTACGGGGCGGTAGTCGTTTAGCTCAGTTACCTTAGCTTTCTTGGGAACAGGAACAATGGTGGCCCTCTTGAAGCATGTGGGAACAGCAGACTGGGATAAGGATTGATTGAATATGTCCGTAAACACACCAGCCAGCTGGTCTGCGCATGCTCTGAGGACGCGGCTGGGAATGCCGTCTGGGCCTGCAGCCTTGCGAGGGTTAACACGTTTAAATGTTTTACTCACCTCGGCTGCAGTGAAGGAGAGCCCGCAGGTTTTGGTAGGGGGCCGTGTCAGTGGCACTGTATTGTCCTCAAAGCGGGCAAAAAAGTTGTTTAGCCTGTCTGGGAGCAAGACATCCTGGTCCGCGACGGGGCTGGTTTTCTTTTTGTAATCCGTGATTGACTGTAGACCCTGCCACATACCTCTTGTGTCTGAGCTGTTGAATTGCGACTCGATTTTGTCTCTGTACTGGGACTTAGCCTGTTTGATTGCCTTGCGGAGAGAATAGCTACACTGTTTGTATTCGGTCATGCTTCCGGTCACCTTGCCCTGGTTAAAAGCAGTGGTTCGCGCTTTCAGTTTCACGCGAATGCTGCCGTCAATCCACGGTTTCTGGTTTGGGAATGTTTTAATCGTTGCTGTGGGTACGACATCGTCAATGCACTTCCTAATGAACTCGCTCACCGAATCAGCATATTCGTCAATATTGTTGTTGGACGCGATGCGGAACATATTCCAATCCGCGTGATCGAAGCAGTCTTGAAGCGTGGATTCAGATTGGTCGGACCAGCGTTGAACAGACCTGACCACGACTC